>NW_026778913.1:0-346089 GCF_030144855.1 Hypanus sabinus
GACTGAGGGAACTGGGTGTACAAGGGCAGGACACACACTGTAAGATGGGGATTAGGGAGGGACTGAGGGAACTGGGTGTACAAGGGCAGGACACACACTGTAAGGTGGGGAGTAGGGGGGGACAGAGGGAACAGAGTACAAGGGCAGGACACACACTGTAAGGTGGGGAGCAGGGAGGGACAGAGGGAATACAGTGTAAAAGGGCAGGACACATACTGTAAGGTGGGGAGTCGGGAGGGACTGAGGGAACTTGGTGTACAAGGGCAGGACACACACTGTAAGTTGGGGAGCAGGGAGAGTCAGAGGGAATTCAGTGTACAAGGGCAGGACACACACTGAAAGGTGGGGAGCAGGGAGGGACAGAGGGAATTCAGTGTAAAAGGGCAGGACACACATTGTAAGGTGGGGAGTAGGGAGGGACAGAGGGAACTTGGTGTACAAGGGCAGGTCACACACTGTAAACTGGGGAGTAGGGAGGGTCTGAGGGAACTTGGTGTACAAGGGCAGGTCACACACTGTAAGGTGGGGAGTAGGGAGGGACAGAGGGAACAGAGTACAAGGGCAGGACACACACTGTAAGGTGGGGAGTAGGGAGGGACAGAGGGAACTTGGTGTATAAGGGCAGGACACACACTGAAAGGTGGGGAGTAGGGAGGAACAGAGGGAATTCAGTGTACAAGGGCAGGACACACACTGTAAGGTGGGGAGCAGGGAGGGACAGAGGGAATTCAGTGTACAAGGGCAGGACACACTGTAAGGTGGGGAGTTGGGAGGGACAGAGGGAATTCAGTGTAAAAGGGCAGGACACACACTGTAAGGTGGGGAGCAGGGAGGGACAGAGCGAACTTGGTGTACAAGGGCAGGGCATACACTGTAAGGTGGGGAGGTGGGAGGGACAGAGGGAATTCAGTGTAAAAGGGCAGGACACACACTGTAAGGTGGGGAGCAGGGAGGGACAGAGGGAATTCAGTGTACAAGGGCAGGACACACTGAAAGGTGGGGAGTAGAGAGGGACAGAGGGAACTCAGAGTACAAGGACAGGACACACACTGTAAGGTGGGGAGTAGGGAGGGACAGAGCGAACTTGGTGTACAAGGGCAGGACACACTGTAAGGTGGGGAGGTAGGAGGGACAGAGGGAATTCAGTGTAAAAGGGCAGGACACACACTGTAAGGTGGGGAGTAGGGAGGGACAGAGGGAACTTGGTGTACAAGGGCAGGACACACACTGTAAGGTGGGGAGTAGGGAGGGACAGAGGGAACTGGGTGTACAAGGGCAGGACACACACTGTAAGGTGGGGAGTAGGGAGGGACAGAGCGAACTTGGTGTACAAGGGCAGGACACACTGTAAGGTGGGGAGGTAGAAGGGACAGAGGGAATTCAGTGTAAAAGGGCAGGACACACACTGTAAGGTGGGGAGTAGGGAGGGACAGAGGGAACTTGGTGTACAAGGGCAGGACACACACTGTAAGGTGGGGAGTAGGGAGGGACAGAGGGAACTGGGTGTACAAGGGCAGGACACACACTGTAAGGTGGGGAGTATGGAGGGACAGAGCGAACTTGGTGTACAAGGGCAGGACACACTGTAAGGTGGGGAGGTAGGAGGGACAGAGGGAATTCAGTGTAAAAGGGCAGGACATACACTGTAAGGTGGGGAGTAGGGAGGGACAGAGGGAACTTGGTGTACAAGGGCAGGACACACACTGTAAGGTGGGGAGTAGGGAGGGACAGAGGGAACTGGGTGTACAAGGGCAGGACACACACTGTAAGGTGGGGAGCAGGGAGGGACAGAGGGAATTCAGTGTACAAGGGCAGGACACACTGAAAGGTGGGGAGTAGAGAGGGACAGAGGGAACTCAGTGTACAAGGACAGGACATACACTGTAAGGTGGGGAGTAGGGAGGGACAGAGGGAACTTGGTGTACAAGGGCAGGACACACACTGTAAGGTGGGGAGTAGGGAGGGACAGAGCGAACGTGGTGTACAAGGGCAGGTCACACACTGTAAACTGGGGAGTAGGGAGGGTCTGAGGGAACTTGGTGTACAAGGGCAGGTCACACACTGTAAGGTGGGGAGTAGGGAGGGACAGAGGGAACAGAGTACAAGGGCAGGACACACACTGTAAGGTGGGGAGTAGGGAGGGACAGAGGGAACTTGGTGTATAAGGGCAGGACACACACTGAAAGGTGGGGAGTAGGGAGGAACAGAGGGAATTCAGTGTACAAGGGCAGGACACACACTGTAAGGTGGGGAGCAGGGAGGGACAGAGGGAATTCAGTGTACAAGGGCAGGACACACTGTAAGGTGGGGAGTTGGGAGGGACAGAGGGAATTCAGTGTAAAAGGGCAGGACACACACTGTAAGGTGGGGAGCAGGGAGGGACAGAGCGAACTTGGTGTACAAGGGCAGGGCATACACTGTAAGGTGGGGAGGTGGGAGGGACAGAGGGAATTCAGTGTAAAAGGGCAGGACACACACTGTAAGGTGGGGAGCAGGGAGGGACAGAGGGAATTCAGTGTACAAGGGCAGGACACACTGAAAGGTGGGGAGTAGAGAGGGACAGAGGGAACTCAGAGTACAAGGACAGGACACACACTGTAAGGTGGGGAGTAGGGAGGGACAGAGCGAACTTGGTGTACAAGGGCAGGACACACTGTAAGGTGGGGAGGTAGGAGGGACAGAGGGAATTCAGTGTAAAAGGGCAGGACACACACTGTAAGGTGGGGAGTAGGGAGGGACAGAGGGAACTTGGTGTACAAGGGCAGGACACACACTGTAAGGTGGGGAGTAGGGAGGGACAGAGGGAACTGGGTGTACAAGGGCAGGACACACACTGTAAGGTGGGGAGTAGGGAGGGACAGAGCGAACTTGGTGTACAAGGGCAGGACACACTGTAAGGTGGGGAGGTAGAAGGGACAGAGGGAATTCAGTGTAAAAGGGCAGGACACACACTGTAAGGTGGGGAGTAGGGAGGGACAGAGGGAACTTGGTGTACAAGGGCAGGACACACACTGTAAGGTGGGGAGTAGGGAGGGACAGAGGGAACTGGGTGTACAAGGGCAGGACACACACTGTAAGGTGGGGAGTATGGAGGGACAGAGCGAACTTGGTGTACAAGGGCAGGACACACTGTAAGGTGGGGAGGTAGGAGGGACAGAGGGAATTCAGTGTAAAAGGGCAGGACATACACTGTAAGGTGGGGAGTAGGGAGGGACAGAGGGAACTTGGTGTACAAGGGCAGGACACACACTGTAAGGTGGGGAGTAGGGAGGGACAGAGGGAACTGGGTGTACAAGGGCAGGACACACACTGTAAGGTGGGGAGCAGGGAGGGACAGAGGGAATTCAGTGTACAAGGGCAGGACACACTGAAAGGTGGGGAGTAGAGAGGGACAGAGGGAACTCAGTGTACAAGGACAGGACATACACTGTAAGGTGGGGAGTAGGGAGGGACAGAGGGAACTTGGTGTACAAGGGCAGGACACACACTGTAAGGTGGGGAGTAGGGAGGGACAGAGCGAACGTGGTGTACAAGGGCAGGACACACACTGTAAGGTGGGGAGGTAGGAGGGACAGAGGAAATTCAGTGTAAAAGGGCAGGACACACACTGTAAGGTGGGGAGCAGGGAGGGACAGAGGGAATTCAGTGTACAAGGGCAGGACACACTGAAAGGTGGGGATTAGAGAGGGACAGAGGGAACTCAGTGTACAAGGACAGGACACACACTGTAAGGTGGGGAGTAGGGAGGGACAGAGGGAACTTGGTGTACAAGGGCAGGACACACACTGTAAGGTGGGGAGTAGGGAGGGACAGAGGGAACTTGGTGTACAAGGGCAGGACACACACTGTAAGGTGGGGAGTAGGGAGGGACAGAGGGAACTTGGTGTATAAGGGCAGGACACACACTGTAAGGTGGGGAGTAGGGAGGGACAGAGGGAACTGGGTGTACAAGGGCAGGACACACACTGTAAGATGGGGATTAGGGAGGGACTGAGGGAACTGGGTGTAAAAGGGCAGGACACACACTGTAAGGTGGGGAGTAGGGAGGGACGGAGGGAACTGGGTGTACAAGGGCAGGACACACACTGTAAGGTGGGGAGTAGGGGGGACAGAGGGAACAGAGTACAAGGGCAGGACACACACTGTAAGGTGGGGAGCAGGGAGGGACAGAGGGAATACAGTGTAAAAGGGCAGGACACACACTGTAAGGTGGGGAGTCGGGAGGGACTGAGGGAACTTGGTGTACAAGGGCAGGACACACACTGTAAGGTGGGGAGCAGGGAGAGTCAGAGGGAATTCAGTGTACAAGGGCAGGACACACACTGTAAGGTGGGGAGCAGGGAGGGACAGAGGGAATTCAGTGTAAAAGGGCAGGACACACACTGTAAGGTGGGGAGTAGGGAGGGACAGAGGGAACTTGGTGTACAAGGGCAGGTCACACACTGTAAACTGGGGAGTAGGGAGGGACTGAGGGAACTTGGTGTACAAGGGCAGGTCACACACTGTAAGGTGGGGAGTAGGGAGGGACAGAGGGAACAGAGTACAAGGGCAGGACACACACTGTAAGGTGGGGAGTAGGGAGGGACAGAGGGAACTTGGTGTATAAGGGCAGGACACACACTGAAAGGTGGGGAGTAGGGAGGAACAGAGGGAATTCAGTGTACAAGGGCAGGACACACACTGTAAGGTGGGGAGCAGGGAGGGACAGAGGGAATTCAGTGTACAAGGGCAGGACACACTGTAAGGTGGGGAGTTGGGAGGGACAGAGGGAATTCAGTGTAAAAGGGCAGGACACACACTGTAAGGTGGGGAGCAGGGAGGGACAGAGCGAACTTGGTGTACAAGGGCAGGGCATACACTGTAAGGTGGGGAGGTGGGAGGGACAGAGGGAATTCAGTGTAAAAGGGCAGGACACACACTGTAAGGTGGGGAGCAGGGAGGGACAGAGGGAATTCAGTGTCCAAGGGCAGGACACACTGAAAGGTGGGGAGTAGAGAGGGACAGAGGGAACTCAGAGTACAAGGACAGGACACACACTGTAAGGTGGGGAGTAGGGAGGGACAGAGGGAACTTGGTGTACAAGGGCAGGACACACACTGTAAGGTGGGGAGTAGGGAGGGACAGAGGGAACTTGGTGTATAAGGGCAGGACACACACTGTAAGGTGGGGAGTAGGGAGGGACAGAAGGAACTCAGTGTACATGGGCAGGGCACACACTGTAAGGTGGGGAGTAGGGAGGGACAGAGGAAACGGTGTACAAGGGCAGGGCACACTGAAAGGTGGGGAGTAGGGAGGGACAGAGGGAACTCAGTGTACAAGGGCAGGATACACACTGTAAGGTGGGGAGTAGGGAGGGACAGAGGAAACGGTGTACAAGGGCAGGACACACACTGTAAGGTGGGGAGCAGGGAGGGACAGAGGGAATTCAGTGTACAAGGGCAGGACACACTGTAAGGTGGGGAGTTGGGAGGGACAGAGGAAACGGTGTACAAGGGCAGGGCACACACTGTAAGGTGGGGAGTAGGGAGGGACAGAGGAAACGGTGTACAAGGGCAGGACACACACTGTAAGGTGGGGAGTAGGGAGGGACAGAGCGAACTTGGTGTACAAGGGCAGGACACACTGTAAGGTGGGGAGGTAGGAGGGACAGAGGGAATTCAGTGTAAAAGGGCAGGACACACACTGTAAGGTGGGGTGTAGGGAGGGACAGAGGGAACTTGGTGTACAAGGGCAGGACACACACTGTAAGGTGGGGAGCAGGGAGGGACAGAGGGAATTCAGTGTACAAGGGCAGGACACACTGAAAGGTGGGGAGTAGAGAGGGACAGAGGGAACTCAGTGTACAAGGACAGGACACACACTGTAAGGTGGGGAGTAGGGAGGGACAGAGGGAACTTGGTGTACAAGGGCACGACACACACTGTAAGGTGGGGAGTAGGGAGGGACAGAGGGCACTTGGTGTACAAGGGCAGGACACACACTAAGGTGGGGAGTAGGGAGGGACAGAGGGAACTTGGTGTATAAGGGCAGGACACACACTGTAAAATGGGGAGTAGGGAGGGACAGAGGGAACTGGGTGTACAAGGGCAGGACACACACTGTAAGGTGGGGAGTAGGGAGGGACTGAGTGAACTGGGTGTACAAGGGCAGGACACACACTGTAAGGTGGGGAGTAGGGAGGGACTGAGGGAACTTGGTGTACAAGGGCAGGTCACACACTGTAAACTGGGGAGTAGGGAGGGACAGAGGAAACGGTGTAAAAGGGCAGGACACACACTGTAAGGTGGGGAGCAGGGAGGGACAGAGGGAATACAGTGTAAAAGGGTAGGACACACACTGTAAGGTGGGGAGTCGGGAGGGACTGAGGGAACTTGGTGTACAAGGGCAGGACACACACTGTAAGGTGGGGAGCAGGGAGAGTCAGAGGGAATTAAGTGTACAAGGGCAGGACACACACTGTAAGGTGGGGAGCAGGGAGGGACAGAGGAAATTCAGTGTAAAAGGGCAGGACACACACTGTAAGGTGGGGAGTAGGGAGGGACAGAGGGAACTTGGTGTACAAGGGCAGGTCACACACTGTAAGGTGGGGAGTAGGGAGGTACAGAGGGAACAGAGTACAAGGGCAGGACACACACTGTAAGGTGGGGAGTAGGGAGGGACAGAGGGAACGGTGTATAAAGGCAGGACACACACTGAAAGGTGGGGAGTAGGGAGGAACAGAGGGAATTCAGTGTACAAGGGCAGGACACACACTGTAAGGTGGGGAGCAGGGAGGGACAGAGGGAATTCAGTGTACAAGGACAGGACACACACTGTAAGGTGGGGAGTAGGGAGGGACAGAGGGAACTTGGTGTACAAGGGCAGGATACACACTGTAAGGTGGGGAGTAGGGAGGGACAGAGGAAACGGTGTACAAGGGCAGGACACACACTGTAAGGTGGGGAGCAGGGAGGGACAGAGGGAATTCAGTGTACAAGGGCAGGACACACTGTAAGGTGGGGAGTTGGGAGGGACAGAGGAAACGGTGTACAAGGGCAGGGCACACACTGTAAGGTGGGGAGTAGGGAGGGACAGAGGAAACGGTGTACAAGGGCAGGACACACACTGTAAGGTGGGGAGTAGGGAGGGACAGAGCGAACTTGGTGTACAAGGGCAGGACACACTGTAAGGTGGGGAGGTAGGAGGGACAGAGGGAATTCAGTGTAAAAGGGCAGGACACACACTGTAAGGTGGGGAGTAGGGAGGGACAGAGGGAACTTGGTGTACAAGGGCAGGACACACACTGTAAGGTGGGGAGCAGAGAGGGACAGAGGGAATTCAGTGTACAAGGGCAGGGCACACTGAAAGGTGGGGAGTAGGGAGGGACAGAGGGAATTCAGTGTACAAGGGCAGGACACACTGTAAGGTGGGGAGTTGGGAGGGACAGAGGGAATTCAGTGTAAAAGGGCAGGACACACACTGTAAGGTGGGGAGCAGGGAGGGACAGAGCGAACTTGGTGTACAAGGGCAGGGCATACACTGTAAGATGGGGATTAGGGAGGGACTGAGGGAACTGGGTGTACAAGGGCAGGACACACACTGTAAGGTGGGGAGTAGGGGGGGACAGAGGGAACAGAGTACAAGGGCAGGACACACACTGTAAGGTGGGGAGCAGGGAGGGACAGAGTGAATACAGTGTAAAAGGGCAGGACACACACTGTAAGGTGGGGAGTCGGGAGGGACTGAGGGAACTTGGTGTACAAGGGCAGGACACACACTGTAAGGTGGGGAGCAGGGAGAGTCAGAGGGAATTCAGTGTACAAGGGCAGGACACACACTGAAAGGTGGGGAGCAGGGAGGGACAGAGGGAATTCAGTGTAAAAGGGCAGGACACACACTGTAAGGTGGGGAGCAGGGAGGGACAGAGCGAACTTGGTGTACAAGGGCAGGGCTTACACTGTAAGGTGGGCAGGTGGGAGGGACAGAGGGAATTCAGTGTAAAAGGGCAGGACACACACTATAAGGTGGGGAGTAGGGAGGGACAGAGGGAACTTGGTGTACAAGGGCAGGACACACACTGTAAGGTGGGGAGTAGGGAGGGACAGAGGGAACTCAGTGTACAAGGGCAGGATACACACTGTAAGGTGGGGAGTAGGGAGGGACAGAGGAAACGGTGTACAAGGGCAGGACACACACTGTAAGGTGGGGAGTAGGGAGGGACAGAGGGAACTCAGTGTACAAGGGCAGGACACACTGTAAGGTGGGGAGTAGGGAGGGACAGAGGAAACGGTGTACAAGGGCAGGGCACACACTGTAAGGTGGGGAGTAGGGAGGGACAGAGGAAACGTTGTACAAGGGCAGGACTCACACTGTAAGGTGGGGAGTAGGGAGGGACAGAGGAAACGGTGTACAAGGGCAGGACACACACTGTAAGGTGGGGAGTAGGGAGGGACAGAGGAAACTGTGTACAAGGGCAGGACACACACTGTAAGGTGGGGAGTAGGGAGGGACAGAGGGAACTTGGTGTACAAGGGCAGGACACACACTGTAAGGTGGGGAGTAGGGAGGGACAGAGGAAACGGTGTACAAGGGCAGGACACACACTGTAAGGTGGGGAGTAGGGAGGGACAGAGGAAACGGTGTACAAGGGCAGGACACACACTGTAAGGTGGGGAGCAGGGAGGGACAGAGGGAATTCAGTGTACAAGGGCAGGACACACACTGTAAGGTGGGGAGTAGGGAGGGACAGAGGGAACTTGGTGTACAAGGGCAGGACACACACTGTAAGGTGGGGAGTAGGGAGGGACAGAGGGAACTTGGTGTACAAGGGCAGGACACACACTGTAAGGTGGGGAGTAGGGAGGGACAGAGGGAATTCAGTGTACAAGGTCAGGACACACACTGAAAGGTGGGGAGTAGGGAGGGACAGAGGGAATTCAGTGTACAAGGTCAGGACACACACTGTAAGGTGGGGAGTAGGGAGGGACAGAGGGAACTTGGTGTATAAGGGCAGGACACACACTGAAAGGTGGGGAGTAGAGAGGGATAGAGGGAACTTGGTGTACAAGGACAGGACACACACTGTAAGGTGGGGAGTAGGGAGGGACAGAGGGAACTCAGTGTACAAGGGCAGGACACACACTGTAAGGTGGGGAGTAGGGAGGGACAGAGGGAATTCAGTGTACAAGGGCAGGACACACTGTAAGGTGGGGAGTTGGGTGGGACAGAGGGAATTCAGTGTACAAGGGCAGAACACACACTGTAAGGTGGGGAGTAGGGAGGGACAGGAGGAACAGTGTACAAGGGCAGGGCATACACTGTAAGGTGGGGAGTAGGGAGGGACAGAGGGAATTCAGTGTAAAAGGGCAGGACACACACTGTAAGGTGGGGAGTAGGGAGGGACAGAGGGAACTTGGTGTACTAGGGCAGGACACACACTGTAAGGTGGGGAGCAGGGAGGGACAGAGGGAATTCAGTGTACAAGGGCAGGACACACTGAAAGGTGGGGAGTAGAGAGGGACAGAGGGAACTCAGTGTACAAGGACAGGACACACACTGTAAGGTGGGGAGTAGGGAGGGACAGAGGGAACTTGGTGTACAAGGGCAGGACACACACTGTAAGGTGGGGAGTAGGGAGGGACAGAGCGAACGTGGTGTACAAGGGCAGGACACACACTGTAAGGTGGGGAGGTAGGAGGGACAGAGGGAATTCAGTGTAAAAGGGCAGGACACACACTGTAAGGTGGGGAGCAGGGAGGGACAGAGGGAATTCAGTGTACAAGGGCAGGACACACTGAAAGGTGGGGATTAGAGAGGGACAGAGGGAACTCAGTGTACAAGGACAGGACACACACTATAAGGTGGGGAGTAGGGAGGGACAGAGGGAACTTGGTGTACAAGGGCAGGACACACACTGTAAGGTGGGGAGTAGGGAGGGACAGAGGGAACTCAGTGTACAAGGGCAGGATACACACTGTAAGGTGGGGAGTAGGGAGGGACAGAGGAAACGGTGTACAAGGGCAGGACACACACTGTAAGGTGGGGAGTAGGGAGGGACAGAGGGAACTCAGTGTACAAGGGCAGGAGACACTGTAAGGTGGGGAGTAGGGAGGGACAGAGGAAACGGTGTACAAGGGCAGGGCACACACTGTAAGGTGGGGAGTAGGGAGGGACAGAGGAAACGTTGTACAAGGGCAGGACTCACACTGTAAGGTGGGGAGTAGGGAGGGACAGAGGAAACGGTGTACAAGGGCAGGACACACACTGTAAGGTGGGGAGTAGGGAGGGACAGAGGAAACGGTGTACAAGGGCAGGACACACACTGTAAGGTGGGGAGCAGGGAGGGACAGAGGGAATTCAGTGTACAAGGGCAGGACACACACTGTAAGGTGGGGAGTAGGGAGGGACAGAGGGAACTTGGTGTACAAGGGCAGGACACACACTGTAAGGTGGGGAGTAGGGAGGGACAGAGGGAACTTGGTGTACAAGGGCAGGACACACACTGTAAGGTGGGGAGTAGGGAGGGACAGAGGAAACGGTGTACAAGGGCAGGACACACACTGTAAGGTGGGGAGTAGGGAGGGACAGAGGAAACGGTGTACAAGGGCAGGACACACACTGTAAGGTGGGGAGCAGGGAGGGACAGAGGGAATTCAGTGTACAAGGGCAGGACACACACTGTAAGGTGGGGAGTAGGGAGGGACAGAGGGAACTTGGTGTACAAGGGCAGGACACACACTGTAAGGTGGGGAGTAGGGAGGGACAGAGGGAACTTGGTGTAGAAGGGCAGGACACACACTGTAAGGTGGGGAGTAGGGAGGGACAGAGGGAATTCAGTGTACAAGGTCAGGACACACACTGAAAGGTGGGGAGTAGGGAGGGACAGAGGGAATTCAGTGTACAAGGTCAGGACACACACTGTAAGGTGGGGAGTAGGGAGGGACAGAGGGAACTTGGTGTATAAGGGCAGGACACACACTGAAAGGTGGGGAGTAGAGAGGGATAGAGGGAACTTGGTGTACAAGGACAGGACACACACTGTAAGGTGGGGAGTAGGGAGGGACAGAGGGAACTCAGTGTACAAGGGCAGGACACACACTGTAAGGTGGGGAGTAGGGAGGGACAGAGGGAACTTGGTGTACAAGGGCAGGACACACACTGTAAGGTGGGGAGTAGGGAGGGACAGAGGGAACTTGGTGTACAAGGGCAGGACACACACTGTAAGGTGGGGAGTAGGGAGGGACAGAGGGAACTTGGTGTACAAGGGCAGGACACACACTGTAAGGTGGGGAGCAGGGAGGGACAGAGGGAATTCAGTGTACAAGGGCAGGACACACTGTAAGGTGGGGAGTTGGGAGGGACAGAGGGAATTCAGTGTACAAGGGCAAGAAAAACTGTAAGGTGGGGAGTTGGGAGGGACAGAGGGAATTCAGTGTACAAGGGCAGGACACACTGTAAGGTGGGGAGTTGGGAGGGACAGAGGGAATTCAGTGTACAAGGGCAGGACACACTGTAAGGTGGGGAGTTGGGTGGGACAGAGGGAATTCAGTGTACAAGGGCAGAACACACACTGTAAGGTGGGGAGTAGGGAGGGACAGGAGGAACAGTGTACAAGGGCAGGGCATACACTGTAAGCTGGGGAGTAGGGAGGGACAGAGGGAATTCAGTGTAAAAGGGCAGGACACACACTGTAAGGTGGGGAGTAGGGAGGGACAGAGGGAACTTGGTGTACTAGGGCAGGACACACACTGTAAGGTGGGGAGCAGGGAGGGACAGAGGGAATTCAGTGTACAAGGGCAGGACACACTGAAAGGTGGGGAGTAGAGAGGGACAGAGGGAACTCAGTGTACAAGGACAGGACACACAATGTAAGGTGGGGAGTAGGGAGGGACAGAGGGAACTTGGTGTACAAGGGCAGGACACACACTGTAAGGTGGGGAGTAGGGAGGGACAGAGGGAACTTGGTGTACAAGGGCAGGACACACACAGTAAGGTGGGGAGTAGGGAGGGACAGAGGGAACTTGGTGTATAAGGGCAGGACACACACTGTAAGGTGGGGAGTAGGGAGGGACAGAGGGAACTGGGTGTACAAGGGCAGGACACACACTGTAATATGGGGCTTAGGGAGGGACTGAGGGAACTGGGTGTACAAGGGCAGGACACACACTGTAAGGTGGGGAGTAGGGAGGGACTGAGGGAACTGGGTGTACAAGTGCAGGACACACACTGTAAGGTGGGGAGTAGGGGGGGACAGAGGGAACAGAGTACAAGGGCAGGACACACACTGTAAGGTGGGGAGCAGGGAGGGACAGAGGGAATACAGTGTAAAAGGGCAGGACACACACTGTAAGGTGGGGAGTCGGGAGTGACTGAGGGAACTTGGTGTACAAGGGCAGGACACACACTGTAAGGTGGGGAGCAGGGAGAGTCAGAGGGAATTCAGTGTACAAAGGCAGGACACACACTGTAAGGTGGGGAGCAGGGATGGACAGAGGGAATTCAGTGTAAAAGGGCAGGACACACACTGTAAGGTGGGGAGTAGGGAGGGACAGAGGGAACTTGGTGTACAAGGGCAGGTCACACACTGTAAACTGGGGAGTAGGGAGGGACTGAGGGAACTTGGTGTACAATGGCAGGTCACACACTGTAAGGTGGGGAGTAGGGAGGGACAGAGGGAACAGAGTACAAGGGCAGGACACACACTGTAAGGTGGGGAGTAGGGAGGGACAGAGGGAACTTGGTGTATAAGGGCAGGACACACACTGAAAGGTGGGGAGTAGGGAGGAACAGAGGGAATTCAGTGTACAAGGGCAGGACACACACTGTAAGGTGGGGAGCAGGGAGGGACAGAGGGAATTCAGTGTACAAGGGCAGGACACACTGTAAGGTGGGGAGTTGGGAGGGACAGAGGGAATTCAGTGTAAAAGGGCAGGACACACACTGTAAGGTGGGGTGCAGGGAGGGACAGAGCGAACTTGGTGTACAAGGGCAGGGCATACACTGTAAGGTGGGGAGCAGGGAGGGACAGAGGGAATTCAGTGTACAAGGGCAGGACACACTGAAAGGTGGGGAGTAGAGAGGGACAGAGGGAACTCAGAGTACAAGGACAGGACACACACTGTAAGGTGGGGAGTAGGGAGGGACAGAGGGAACTTGGTGTACAAGGGCAGGGCACACACTGTAAGGTGGGGAGTAGGGAGGGACAGAGGGAACTTGGTGTATAAGGGCAGGACACACACTGTAAGGTGGGGAGTAGGGAGGGACAGAAGTAACTCAGTGTACAAGGGCAGGGCACACACTGTAAGGTGGGGAGTAGGGAGGGACAGAGGAAACGGTGTACAAGTGCAGGGCACACTGAAAGGTGGGGAGTAGGGAGGGACAGAGGGAACTCAGTGTACAAGGGCAGGATACACACTGTAAGGTGGGGAGTAGGGAGGGACAGAGGAAACGGTGTATAAGGGCAGGACACACACTGTAAGGTGGGGAGCAGGGAGGGACAGAGAGAATTCAGTGTACAAGGGCAGGACACACTGTAAGGTGGGGAGTTGGGAGGGACAGAGGAAACGGTGTACAAGGGCAGGGCACAGACTGTAAGGTGGGGAGTAGGGAGGGACAGAGGAAACGGTGTACAAGGTCAGGACACACTGTAAGGTGGGGAGGTAGGAGGGACAGAGGGAATTCAGTGTAAAAGGGCAGGACACACACTGTAAGGTGGGGAGTAGGGAGGGACAGAGGGAACTTGGTGTACAAGGGCAGGACACACACTGTAAGGTGGGGAGCAGGGAGGGACAGAGGGAATTCAGTGTACAAGGGCAGGACACACTGAAAGGTGGGGAGTAGAGAGGGACTGAGGGAACTCAGTGTACAAGGACAGGACACACACTGTAAGGTGGGGAGTAGGGAGGGACAGAGGGAACTTGGTGTACAAGGGCAGGACACACACTGTAAGGTGTGGAGTAGGGAGGGACAGAGGGAACTTGGTGTACAAGGGCAGGACACAGACTGTAAGGTGGGGAGTAGGGAGGGACAGAGGGAACGGTGTATAAGGGCAGGACACACACTGTAAGGTGGGGAGTAGGGAGGGACAGAGGGAACTGGGTGTACAAGGGCAGGACACACACTGTAAGGTGGGGAGGTAGGAGGGACAGAGGGAATTCAGTGTAAAAGGGCAGGACACACACTGTAAGGTGGGGAGTAGGGAGGGACAGAGGGAACTTGGTGTACAAGGGCAGGACACACACTGTAAGGTGGGGAGCAGGGAGGGACAGAGGGAATTCAGTGTACAAGGGCAGGACACACTGAAAGGTGGGGAGTAGAGAGGGACAGAGGGAACTCAGTGTACAAGGACAGGACACACACTGTAAGGTGGGGAGTAGGGAGGGACAGAGGGAACTTGGTGTACAAGGGCAGGACACACACTGTAAGGTGGGGAGTAGGGAGGGACAGAAGGAACTTGGTGTACAAGGGCAGGACACACACTGTAAGGTGGGGAGTAGGGAGGGACAGAGGGAACGGTGTATAAGGGCAGGACACACACTGTAAGGTGGGGAGTAGGGAGGGACAGAGGGAACTGGGTGTACAAGGGCAGGACACACACTGTAAGGTGGGGAGTAGGGAGGGACTGAGTGAACTAGGTGTACAAGGGCAGGACACACACTGTAAGGTGGGGAGTAGGGAGGGACTGAGGGAACATGGTGTACAAGGGCAGGACACACACTGTAAGGTGGGGAGCAGGGAGGGACAGAGGGAATACAGTGTAAAAGGGCAGGACACACACTGTAAGGTGGGGAGTCGGGAGGGACTGAGGGAACTTGGTGTACAAGGGCAGGACACACACTGTAAGGTGGGGAGCAGGGAGAGTCAGAGGGAATTCAGTGTACAAGGGCAGGACACACGCTGTAAGGTGGGGAGCAGGGAGGGACAGAGGGAATTCAGTGTAAAAGGGCAGGACACACACTGTAAGGTGGGGAGTTGGGAGGGACAGAGGGAACTTGGTGTACAAGGGCAGGTCACACACTGTAAACTGGGGAGTAGGGAGGGACTGAGGGAACTTGGTGTACAAGGGCAGGTCACACACTGTAAGGTGGGGAGTAGGGAGGGACAGAGGGAACAGATTACAAGGGCAGGAGACACACTGTAAGGTGGGGAGCAGGGAGGGACAGAGGGAATTCAGTGTACAAGGGCAGGACACTCACTGTAAGGTGGGGAGTAGGGAGGGACAGAGGGAACTTGGTGTACTAGGGCAGGACACACACTGTAAGGTGGGGAGTAGGGAGGGACAGAGGGAACTTGGTGTATAAGGGCAGGACACACACTGAAAGGTGGGGAGTAGGGAGGGACAGAGGGAATTCAGTGTACAAGGGCAGGACACACACTGTAAGGTGGGGAGCAGGGAGGGACAGAGGGAACTCAGTGTACAAGGGCAGAACATACACTGTAAGGTGGGGAGAAGGGAGGGACAGAAGGAACAGTGTACAAGGGCAGGGCATACACTGTAAGGTGGGGAGTAGGGAGGGACAGAGGGAATTCAGTGTAAAAGGGCAGGATACACACTGTAAGGTGGGGAGTAGGGAGGGACAGAGGAAACGGTGTACAAGGGCAGGACACACACTGTAAGGTGGGGAGCAGGGAGGGACAGAGGGAATTCAGTGTACAAGGGCAGGACACACTGTAAGGTGGGGAGTTGGGAGGGACAGAGGAAACGGTGTACAAGGGCAGGACACACACTGTAAGGTGGTGAGTAGGGAGGGACAGAGGAAACGGTGTACAAGGGCAGGACACACACTGTAAGGTGGGGAGTAGGGAGGGACAGAGGAAACGGTGTACAAGGGCAGGACACACACTGTAAGGTGGGGAGTAGGGAGGGACAGAGCGAACTTGGTGTACAAGGGCAGGACACACTGTAAGGTGGGGAGGTAGGAGGGACAGAGGGAATTCAGTGTAAAAGGGCAGGACACACACTGTAAGGTGGGGAGTAGGGAGGGACAGAGGGAACTTGGTGTACAAGGGCAGGACACACACTGTAAGGTGGGGAGTAGGGAGGGACAGAGGGAACTGGGTGTACAAGGGCAGGACACACACTGTAAGGTGGGGAGTAGGAAGGGACAGAGCGAACTTGGTGTACAAGTGCAGGACACACTGTAAGGTGGGGAGGTAGGAGGGACAGAGGGAATTCAGTGTAAAAGGGCAGGACACACACTGTAAGGTGGGGAGTAGGGAGGGACAGAGCGAACTTGGTGTACAAGGGCAGGACACACTGTAAGGTGGGGAGGTAGGAGGGACAGAGGGAATTCAGTGTAAAAGGGCAGGACACACACTGTAAGGTGGGGAGCAGGGAGGGACAGAGCGAACTTGGTGTACAAGGGCAGGGCATACACTGTAAGGTGGGCAGGTGGGAGGGACGGAGGGAATTCAGTGTAAAAGGGCAGGACACACACTGTAAGGTGGGGTGTAGGGAGGGACAGAGGAAACGGTGTACAAGGTCAGGACACACTGTAAGGTGGGGAGGTAGGAGGGACAGAGGGAATTTAGTGTAAAAGGGCAGGACACACACTGTAAGGTGGGGAGTAGGGAGGGACAGAGGGAACTTGGTGTACAAGGGCAGGACACACACTGTAAGGTGGGGAGCAGGGAGGGACAGAGGGAATTCAGTGTACAAGGGCAGGACACACTGAAAGGTGGGGAGTAGAGAGGGACAGAGGGAACTCAGTGTACAAGGACAGGACACACTGTAAGGTGGGGAGTAGGGAGGGACAGAGGGAACTTGGTGTACAAGGGCAGGACACACACTGTAAGGTGGGGAGTAGGGAGGGACAGAGGGAACTTGGTGTATAAGGGCAGGACACACACTGTAAGGTGGGGAGTAGGGAGGGACAGAAGGAACTCAGTGTACAAGGGCAGGGCACACACTGTAAGGTGGGGAGTAGGGAGGGACAGAGGAAACGGTGTACAAGGGCAGGGCACACTGAAAGGTGGGGAGTAGGGAGGGACAGAGGGAACTCAGTGTACAAGGGCAGGATACACACTGTAAGGTGGGGAGTAGGGAGGGACAGAGGAAACGGTGTACAAGGGCAGGACACACACTGTAAGGTGGGGAGCAGGGAGGGACAGAGAGAATTCAGTGTACAAGGGCAGGACACACTGTAAGGTGGGGAGTTGGGAGGGACAGAGGAAACGGTGTACAAGGGCAGGGCACACACTGTAAGGTGGGGAGTAGGGAGGGACAGAGGAAACGGTGTACAAGGTCAGGACACACTGTAAGGTGGGGAGGTAGGAGGGACAGAGGGAATTCAGTGTAAAAGGGCAGGACACACACTGTAAGGTGGGGAGTAGGGAGGGACAGAGGGAACTTGGTGTACAAGGGCAGGACACACACTGTAAGGTGGGGAGCAGGGAGGGACAGAGGGAATTCAGTGTACAAGGGCAGGACACACTGAAAGGTGGGGAGTAGAGAGGGACAGAGGGAACTCAGTGTACAAGGACAGGACACACACTGTAAGGTGGGGAGTAGGGAGGGACAGAGGGAACTTGGTGTACAAGGGCAGGACACACACTGTAAGGTGGGGAGTAGGGAGGGACAGAGGGAACGGTGTATAAGGGCAGGACACACACTGTAAGGTGGGGAGGTAGGAGGGACAGAGGGAATTCAGTGTAAAAGGGCAGGACACACACTGTAAGGTGGGGAGTAGGGAGGGACAGAGGGAACTTGGTGTACAAGGGCAGGACACACACTGTAAGGTGGGGAGCAGGGAGGGACAGAGGAAACGGTGTACAAGGGCAGGACACACACTGTAAGGTGGGGAGCAGGGAGGGAGAGAGGGAATACAGTGTACAAAGGCAGGACACACTGTAAGGTGGGGAGTTGGGAGGGACAGAGGAAACGGTGTACAAGGGCAGGACACACACTGTAAGGTGGGGAGTAGGGAGGGACAGAGGAAACGGTGTACAAGGGCAGGACACACACTGTAAGGTGGGGAGTAGGGAGGGACAGAGGAAACGGTGTACAAGGGCAGGACACACACTGTAAGGTGGGGAGTAGGGAGGGACAGAGCGAACTTGGTGTACAAGGGCAGGACACACTGTAAGGTGGGGAGGTAGGAGGGACAGAGGGAATTCAGTGTAAAAGGGCAGGACACACACTGTAAGGTGGGGAGTAGGGAGGGACAGAGGGAACTTGGTGTACAAGGGCAGGACACACACTGTAAGGTGGGGAGTAGGGAGGGACAGAGGGAACTGGGTGTACAAGGGCAGGAAACACACTGTAAGGTGGGGAGTAGGGAGGGACAGAGCGAACTTGGTGTACAAGGGCAGGACACACTGTAAGGTGGGGAGGTAGGAGGGACAGAGGGAATTCAGTGTAAAAGGGCAGGACACACACTGTAAGGTGGGGAGTAGGGAGGGACAGAGGGAACTTGGTGTACAAGGGCAGGACACACACTGTAAGGTGGGGAGTAGGGAGGGACAGAGGGAACTGGGTGTACAAGGGCAGGACACACACTGTAAGGTGGGGAGTAGGGAGGGACAGAGCGAACTTGGTGTACAAGGGCAGGACACACTGTAAGGTGGGGAGGTAGGAGGGACAGAGGGAATTCAGTGTAAAAGCCAGGACACACACTGTAAGGTGGGGAGTAGGGAGGGACAGAGGGAACTTGGTGTACAAGGGCAGGACACACACTGTAAGGTGGGGAGTAGGGAGCGACAGAGGGAACTGGGTGTACAAGGGCAGGACACACACTGTAAGGTGGGGAGGTAGGAGGGACAGAGGGAATTCAGTGTACAAAGGCAGGACACACTGAAAGGTGGGGAGTAGAGAGGGACAGAGGGAAATCAGTGTACAAGGACAGGACACACACTGTAAGGTGGGGAGTAGGGAGGGACAGAGGGAACTTGGTGTACAAGGGCAGGACACACACTGTAAGGTGGGGAGTAGGGAGGGACAGAGCGAACGTGGTGTACAAGGGCAGGACACACACTGCAAGGTGGGGAGGTAGGAGGGACAGAGGGAATTCAGTGTAAAAGGGCAGGACACACACTGTAAGGTGGGGAGTAGGGAGGGACAGAGGGAACTTGGTGTACAAGGGCAGGACACACACTGTAAGGTGGGGAGTAGGGAGGGACAGAGCGAACGTGGTGTACAAGGGCAGGACACACACTGCAAGGTGGGGAGGTAGGAGGGACAGAGGGAATTCAGTGTAAAAGGGCAGGACACACACTGTAAGGTGGGGAGCAGGGAGGGACAGAGGGAACAGAGTACAAGGGCAGGACACACTGAAAGGTGGGGATTAGAGAGGGACAGAGGGAACTCAGTGTACAAGGACAGGACACACACTATAAGGTGGGGAGTAGGGAGGGACAGAGGGAATTCAGTGTACAAGGGCAGGACACACACTGTAAGGTGGGGAGCAGGGAGGGACAGAGGGAATTCAGTGTACAAGGGCAGGACACACTGTAAGGTGGGGAGTTGGGAGGGACAGAGGGAATTCAGTGTAAAAGGGCAGGACACACACTGTAAGGTGGGGAGCAGGGAGGGACAGAGCGAACTTGGTGTACAAGGGCAGGACACACTGAAAGGTGGGGAGTAGAGAGGGACAGAGGGAACTCAGAGTACAAGGACAGGACACACACTGTAAGGTTGCGAGTAGGGAGGGACAGAGGGAACTTGGTGTACAAGGGCAGGACACACTGTAAGGTGGGGAGTTGGGAGGGACAGAGGAAACGGTGTACAAGGGCAGGGCACACACTGTAAGGTGGGGAGTAGGGAGGGACAGAGGAAACGGTGTACAAGGTCAGGACACACTGTAAGGTGGGGAGGTAGGAGGGACAGAGGGAATTCAGTGTAAAAGGGCAGGACACACACTGTAAGGTGGGGAGTAGGGAGGGACAGAGGGAACTTGGTGTACAAGGGCAGGACACACACTGTAAGGTGGGGAGCAGGGAGGGACAGAGGGAATTCAGTGTACAAGGGCAGGACACACTGAAAGGTGGGGAGTAGAGAGGGACAGAGGGAACTCAGTGTACAAGGACAGGACACACACTGTAAGGTGGGGAGTAGGGAGGGACAGAGGGAACTTGGTGTACAAGGGCAGGACACACACTGTAAGGTGGGGAGTAGGGAGGGACAGAGGGAACTTGGTGTACAAGGGCAGGACACACACTGTAAGGTGGGGAGTAGGGAGGGACAGAGGGAACGGTGGATAAGGGCAGGACACACACTGTAAGGTGGGGAGGTAGGAGGGACAGAGGGAATTCAGTGTAAAAGGGCAGGACACACACTGTAAGGTGGGGAGTAGGGAGGGACAGAGGGAACTTGGTGTACAAGGGCAGGACACACACTGTAAGGTGGGGAGCAGGGAGGGACAGAGGAAACGGTGTACAAGGGCAGGACACGCACTGTAAGGTGGGGAGCAGGGAGGGAGAGAGGGAATACAGTGTACAAAGGCAGGACACACTGTAAGGTGGGGAGTTGGGAGGGACAGAGGAAACGGTGTACAAGGGCAGGACACACACTGTAAGGTGGGGAGTAGGGAGGGACAGAGGAAACGGTGTACAAGGGCAGGACACACACTGTAAGGTGGGGAGTAGGGAGGGACAGAGGAAACGGTGTACAAGGGCAGGACACACACTGTAAGGTGGGGAGTAGGGAGGGACAGAGCGAACTTGGTGTACAAGGGCAGGACACACTGTAAGGTGGGGAGGTAGGAGGGACAGAGGGAATTCAGTGTAAAAGGGCAGGACACACACTGTAAGGTGGGGAGTAGGGAGGGACAGAGGGAACTTGGTGTACAAGGGCAGGACACACACTGTAAGGTGGGGAGTAGGGAGGGACAGAGGGAACTGGGTGTACAAGGGCAGGAAACACACTGTAAGGTGGGGAGTAGGGAGGGACAGAGCAAACTTGGTGTACAAGGGCAGGACACACTGTAAGGTGGGGAGGTAGGAGGGACAGAGGGAATTCAGTGTAAAAGGGCAGGACACACACTGTAAGGTGGGGAGTAGGGAGGGACAGAGGGAACTTGGTGTACAAGGGCAGGACACACACTGTAAGGTGGGGAGTAGGGAGGGACAGAGGGAACTGGGTGTACAAGGGCAGGACACACACTGTAAGGTGGGGAGCAGGGAGGGACAGAGGGAATTCAGTGTACAAGGGCAGGACACACTGAAAGGTGGGGAGTAGAGAGGGACAGAGGGAAATCAGTGTACAAGGACAGGACACACACTGTAAGGTTGGGAGTAGGGAGGGACAGAGGGAACTTGGTGTACAAGGGCAGGACACACACTGTAAGGTGGGGAGTAGGGAGGGACAGAGCGAACGTGGTGTACAAGGGCAGGACACACACTGCAAGGTGGGGAGGTAGGAGGGACAGAGGGAATTCAGTGTAAAAGGGCAGGACACACACTGTAAGGTGGGGAGCAGGGAGGGACAGAGGGAATTCAGTGTACAAGGGCAGGACACACTGAAAGGTGGGGATTAGAGAGGGACAGAGGGAACTCAGTGTACAAGGACAGGACACACACTATAAGGTGGGGAGTAGGGAGGGACAGAGGGAACTTGGTGTACAAGGGCAGGACACACACTGTAAGGTGGGGAGTAGGGAGGGACAGAGGGAACTTGGTGTACAAGGGCAGGACACACACTGTAAGGTGGGGAGTAGGGAGGGACAGAGGGAACTTGGTGTATAAGGGCAGGACACACACTGTAAGGTGGGGAGTAGGGAGGGACAGAGGGAACTGGGTGTACAAGGGCAGGACACACACTGTAAGATGGGGATTAGGGAGGGACTGAGGGAACTGGGTGTACAAGGGCAGGACACACACTGTAAGGTGGGGAGTAGGGAGGGACTGAGGGAACTGGGTGTACAAGGGCAGGACACACACTGTAAGGTGGGGAGCAGGG
The DNA here is from genome assembly GCF_030144855.1 of Hypanus sabinus. Lineage (NCBI taxonomy): Eukaryota > Metazoa > Chordata > Chondrichthyes > Myliobatiformes > Dasyatidae > Hypanus > Hypanus sabinus. The sequence goes on from NW_026778913.1 coordinate 21,872, forward strand.
AGGGACAGAGGGAATACAGTGTAAAAGGGCAGGACACACACTGTAAGGTGGGGAGTCGGGAGGGACTGAGGGAACTTGGTGTACAAGGGCAGGACACACACTGTAAGGTGGGGAGCAGGGAGAGTCAGAGGGAATTCAGTGTACAAGGGCAGGACACACACTGTAAGGTGGGGAGCATGGAGGGACAGAGGGAATTCAGTGTAAAAGGGCAGGACACACACTGTAAGGTGGGGAGTAGGGAGGGACAGAGAGAACTTGGTGTACAAGGGCAGGTCACACACTGTAAACTGGGGAGTAGGGAGGGACTGAGGGAACTTGGTGTACAAGGGCAGGTCACACACTGTAAGGTGGGGAGTAGGGAGGGACAGAGGGAACTTGGTGTATAAGGGCAGGACACACACTGAAAGGTGGGGAGTAGGGAGGAACAGAGGGAATTCAGTGTACAAGGGCAGGACACACACTGTAAGGTGGGGAGCAGGGAGGGACAGAGGGAATTCAGTGTACAAGGGCAGGACACACTGTAAGGTGGGGAGTTGGGAGGGACAGAGGGAATTCAGTGTAAAAGGGCAGGACACACACTGTAAGGTGGGGAGCAGGGAGGGACAGAGCGAACTTGGTGTACAAGGGCAGGGCATACACTGTAAGGTGGGCAGGTGGGAGGGACAGAGGGAATTCAGTGTAAAAGGGCAGGACACACACTGTAAGGTGGGGAGCAGGGAGGGACAGAGGGAATTCAGTGTACAAGGGCAGGACACTGAAAGGTGGGGAGTAGAGAGGGACAGAGGGAACTCAGAGTACAAGGACAGGACACACACTGTAAGGTTGCGAGTAGGGAGGGACAGAGGGAACTTGGTGTACAAGGGCAGGACACACACTGTAAGGTGGGGAGTAGGGAGGGACAGAGGGAACTTGGTGTATAAGGGCAGGACACACACTGTAAGGTGGGGAGTAGGGAGGGACAGAAGGAACTCAGTGTACAAGGGCAGGGCACACACTGTAAGGTGGGGAGTAGGGAGGGACAGAGGAAACGGTGTACAAGGGCAGGGCACACTGAAAGGTGGGGAGTAGGGAGGGACAGAGGGAATTCAGTGTACAAGGGCAGGACACACTGTAAGGTGGGGAGTTGGGAGGGACAGAGGGAATTCAGTGTAAAAGGGCAGGACACACACTGTAAGGTGGGGAGCAGGGAGGGACAGAGCGAACTTGGTGTACAAGGGCAAGGCATACACTGTAAGGTGGGCAGGTGGGAGGGACTAAGGGAATTCAGTGTAAAAGGGCAGGACACACACTGTAAGGTGGGGAGCAGGGAGGGACAGAGGGAATTCAGTGTACAAGGGCAGGACACACTGAAAGGTGGGGAGTAGAGAGGGACAGAGGGAACTCAGAGTACAAGGACAGGACACACACTGTAAGGTTGCGAGTAGGGAGGGACAGAGGGAACTTGGTGTACAAGGGCAGGACACACACTGTAAGGTGGGGAGTAGGGAGGGACAGAGGGAACTTGGTGTATAAGGGCAGGACACACACTGTAAGGTGGGGAGAAGGGAGGGACAGAAGGAACTCAGTGTAGAAGGGCAGGGCACACACTGTAAGGTGGGGAGTAGGGAGGGACAGAGGAAACGGTGTATAAGGGCAGGACACACACTGTAAGGTGGGGAGCAGGGAGGGACAGAGAGAATTCAGTGTACAAGGGCAGGACACACTGTAAGGTGGGGAGTTGGGAGGGACAGAGGAAACGGTGTACAAGGGCAGGGCACAGACTGTAAGGTGGGGAGTAGGGAGGGACAGAGGAAACGGTGTACAAGGTCAGGACACACTGTAAGGTGGGGAGGTAGGAGGGACAGAGGGAATTCAGTGTAAAAGGGCAGGACACACACTGTAAGGTGGGGAGTAGGGAGGGACAGAGGGAACTTGGTGTACAAGGGCAGGACACACACTGTAAGGTGGGGAGCAGGGAGGGACAGAGGGAATTCAGTGTACAAGGGCAGGACACACTGAAAGGTGGGGAGTAGAGAGGGACTGAGGGAACTCAGTGTACAAGGACAGGACACACACTGTAAGGTGGGGAGTAGGGAGGGACAGAGGGAACTTGGTGTACAAGGGCAGGACACACACTGTAAGGTGTGGAGTAGGGAGGGACAGAGGGAACTTGGTGTACAAGGGCAGGACACAGACTGTAAGGTGGGGAGTAGGGAGGGACAGAGGGAACGGTGTATAAGGGCAGGACACACACTGTAAGGTGGGGAGTAGGGAGGGACAGAGGGAACTGGGTGTACAAGGGCAGGACACACACTGTAAGGTGGGGAGGTAGGAGGGACAGAGGGAATTCAGTGTAAAAGGGCAGGACACACACTGTAAGGTGGGGAGTAGGGAGGGACAGAGGGAACTTGGTGTACAAGGGCAGGACACACACTGTAAGGTGGGGAGCAGGGAGGGACAGAGGGAATTCAGTGTACAAGGGCAGGACACACTGAAAGGTGGGGAGTAGAGAGGGACAGAGGGAACTCAGTGTACAAGGACAGGACACACACTGTAAGGTGGGGAGTAGGGAGGGACAGAGGGAACTTGGTGTACAAGGGCAGGACACACACTGTAAGGTGGGGAGTAGGGAGGGACAGAAGGAACTTGGTGTACAAGGGCAGGACACACACTGTAAGGTGGGGAGTAGGGAGGGACAGAGGGAACGGTGTATAAGGGCAGGACACACACTGTAAGGTGGGGAGTAGGGAGGGACAGAGGGAACTGGGTGTACAAGGGCAGGACACACACTGTAAGGTGGGGAGTAGGGAGGGACTGAGTGAACTAGGTGTACAAGGGCAGGACACACACTGTAAGGTGGGGAGTAGGGAGGGACTGAGGGAACATGGTGTACAAGGGCAGGACACACACTGTAAGGTGGGGAGCAGGGAGGGACAGAGGGAATACAGTGTAAAAGGGCAGGACACACACTGTAAGGTGGGGAGTCGGGAGGGACTGAGGGAACTTGGTGTACAAGGGCAGGACACACACTGTAAGGTGGGGAGCAGGGAGAGTCAGAGGGAATTCAGTGTACAAGGGCAGGACACACGCTGTAAGGTGGGGAGCAGGGAGGGACAGAGGGAATTCAGTGTAAAAGGGCAGGACACACACTGTAAGGTGGGGAGTTGGGAGGGACAGAGGGAACTTGGTGTACAAGGGCAGGTCACACACTGTAAACTGGGGAGTAGGGAGGGACTGAGGGAACTTGGTGTACAAGGGCAGGTCACACACTGTAAGGTGGGGAGTAGGGAGGGACAGAGGGAACAGATTACAAGGGCAGGAGACACACTGTAAGGTGGGGAGCAGGGAGGGACAGAGGGAATTCAGTGTACAAGGGCAGGACACTCACTGTAAGGTGGGGAGTAGGGAGGGACAGAGGGAACTTGGTGTACTAGGGCAGGACACACACTGTAAGGTGGGGAGTAGGGAGGGACAGAGGGAACTTGGTGTATAAGGGCAGGACACACACTGAAAGGTGGGGAGTAGGGAGGGACAGAGGGAATTCAGTGTACAAGGGCAGGACACACACTGTAAGGTGGGGAGCAGGGAGGGACAGAGGGAACTCAGTGTACAAGGGCAGAACATACACTGTAAGGTGGGGAGAAGGGAGGGACAGAAGGAACAGTGTACAAGGGCAGGGCATACACTGTAAGGTGGGGAGTAGGGAGGGACAGAGGGAATTCAGTGTAAAAGGGCAGGATACACACTGTAAGGTGGGGAGTAGGGAGGGACAGAGGAAACGGTGTACAAGGGCAGGACACACACTGTAAGGTGGGGAGCAGGGAGGGACAGAGGGAATTCAGTGTACAAGGGCAGGACACACTGTAAGGTGGGGAGTTGGGAGGGACAGAGGAAACGGTGTACAAGGGCAGGACACACACTGTAAGGTGGTGAGTAGGGAGGGACAGAGGAAACGGTGTACAAGGGCAGGACACACACTGTAAGGTGGGGAGTAGGGAGGGACAGAGGAAACGGTGTACAAGGGCAGGACACACACTGTAAGGTGGGGAGTAGGGAGGGACAGAGCGAACTTGGTGTACAAGGGCAGGACACACTGTAAGGTGGGGAGGTAGGAGGGACAGAGGGAATTCAGTGTAAAAGGGCAGGACACACACTGTAAGGTGGGGAGTAGGGAGGGACAGAGGGAACTTGGTGTACAAGGGCAGGACACACACTGTAAGGTGGGGAGTAGGGAGGGACAGAGGGAACTGGGTGTACAAGGGCAGGACACACACTGTAAGGTGGGGAGTAGGAAGGGACAGAGCGAACTTGGTGTACAAGTGCAGGACACACTGTAAGGTGGGGAGGTAGGAGGGACAGAGGGAATTCAGTGTAAAAGGGCAGGACACACACTGTAAGGTGGGGAGTAGGGAGGGACAGAGCGAACTTGGTGTACAAGGGCAGGACACACTGTAAGGTGGGGAGGTAGGAGGGACAGAGGGAATTCAGTGTAAAAGGGCAGGACACACACTGTAAGGTGGGGAGCAGGGAGGGACAGAGCGAACTTGGTGTACAAGGGCAGGGCATACACTGTAAGGTGGGCAGGTGGGAGGGACGGAGGGAATTCAGTGTAAAAGGGCAGGACACACACTGTAAGGTGGGGTGTAGGGAGGGACAGAGGAAACGGTGTACAAGGTCAGGACACACTGTAAGGTGGGGAGGTAGGAGGGACAGAGGGAATTTAGTGTAAAAGGGCAGGACACACACTGTAAGGTGGGGAGTAGGGAGGGACAGAGGGAACTTGGTGTACAAGGGCAGGACACACACTGTAAGGTGGGGAGCAGGGAGGGACAGAGGGAATTCAGTGTACAAGGGCAGGACACACTGAAAGGTGGGGAGTAGAGAGGGACAGAGGGAACTCAGTGTACAAGGACAGGACACACTGTAAGGTGGGGAGTAGGGAGGGACAGAGGGAACTTGGTGTACAAGGGCAGGACACACACTGTAAGGTGGGGAGTAGGGAGGGACAGAGGGAACTTGGTGTATAAGGGCAGGACACACACTGTAAGGTGGGGAGTAGGGAGGGACAGAAGGAACTCAGTGTACAAGGGCAGGGCACACACTGTAAGGTGGGGAGTAGGGAGGGACAGAGGAAAAGGTGTACAAGGGCAGGGCACACTGAAAGGTGGGGAGTAGGGAGGGACAGAGGGAACTCAGTGTACAAGGGCAGGATACACACTGTAAGGTGGGGAGTAGGGAGGGACAGAGGAAACGGTGTACAAGGGCAGGACACACACTGTAAGGTGGGGAGCAGGGAGGGACAGAGAGAATTCAGTGTACAAGGGCAGGACACACTGTAAGGTGGGGAGTTGGGAGGGACAGAGGAAACGGTGTACAAGGGCAGGGCACACACTGTAAGGTGGGGAGTAGGGAGGGACAGAGGAAACGGTGTACAAGGTCAGGACACACTGTAAGGTGGGGAGGTAGGAGGGACAGAGGGAATTCAGTGTAAAAGGGCAGGACACACACTGTAAGGTGGGGAGTAGGGAGGGACAGAGGGAACTTGGTGTACAAGGGCAGGACACACACTGTAAGGTGGGGAGCAGGGAGGGACAGAGGGAATTCAGTGTACAAGGGCAGGACACACTGAAAGGTGGGGAGTAGAGAGGGACAGAGGGAACTCAGTGTACAAGGACAGGACACACACTGTAAGGTGGGGAGTAGGGAGGGACAGAGGGAACTTGGTGTACAAGGGCAGGACACACACTGTAAGGTGGGGAGTAGGGAGGGACAGAGGGAACGGTGTATAAGGGCAGGACACACACTGTAAGGTGGGGAGGTAGGAGGGACAGAGGGAATTCAGTGTAAAAGGGCAGGACACACACTGTAAGGTGGGGAGTAGGGAGGGACAGAGGGAACTTGGTGTACAAGGGCAGGACACACACTGTAAGGTGGGGAGCAGGGAGGGACAGAGGAAACGGTGTACAAGGGCAGGACACACACTGTAAGGTGGGGAGCAGGGAGGGAGAGAGGGAATACAGTGTACAAAGGCAGGACACACTGTAAGGTGGGGAGTTGGGAGGGACAGAGGAAACGGTGTACAAGGGCAGGACACACACTGTAAGGTGGGGAGTAGGGAGGGACAGAGGAAACGGTGTACAAGGGCAGGACACACACTGTAAGGTGGGGAGTAGGGAGGGACAGAGGAAACGGTGTACAAGGGCAGGACACACACTGTAAGGTGGGGAGTAGGGAGGGACAGAGCGAACTTGGTGTACAAGGGCAGGACACACTGTAAGGTGGGGAGGTAGGAGGGACAGAGGGAATTCAGTGTAAAAGGGCAGGACACACACTGTAAGGTGGGGAGTAGGGAGGGACAGAGGGAACTTGGTGTACAAGGGCAGGACACACACTGTAAGGTGGGGAGTAGGGAGGGACAGAGGGAACTGGGTGTACAAGGGCAGGAAACACACTGTAAGGTGGGGAGTAGGGAGGGACAGAGCGAACTTGGTGTAGAAGGGCAGGACACACTGTAAGGTGGGGAGGTAGGAGGGACAGAGGGAATTCAGTGTAAAAGGGCAGGACACACACTGTAAGGTGGGGAGTAGGGAGGGACAGAGGGAACTTGGTGTACAAGGGCAGGACACACACTGTAAGGTGGGGAGTAGGGAGGGACAGAGGGAACTGGGTGTACAAGGGCAGGACACACACTGTAAGGTGGGGAGTAGGGAGGGACAGAGCGAACTTGGTGTACAAGGGCAGGACACACTGTAAGGTGGGGAGGTAGGAGGGACAGAGGGAATTCAGTGTAAAAGCCAGGACACACACTGTAAGGTGGGGAGTAGGGAGGGACAGAGGGAACTTGGTGTACAAGGGCAGGACACACACTGTAAGGTGGGGAGTAGGGAGCGACAGAGGGAACTGGGTGTACAAGGGCAGGACACACACTGTAAGGTGGGGAGCAGGGAGGGACAGAGGGAATTCAGTGTACAAAGGCAGGACACACTGAAAGGTGGGGAGTAGGGAGGGACAGAGCGAACGTGGTGTACAAGGGCAGGACACACACTGCAAGGTGGGGAGGTAGGAGGGACAGAGGGAATTCAGTGTAAAAGGGCAGGACACACACTGTAAGGTGGGGAGCAGGGAGGGACAGAGGGAACAGAGTACAAGGGCAGGACACACTGAAAGGTGGGGATTAGAGAGGGACAGAGGGAACTCAGTGTACAAGGACAGGACACACACTATAAGGTGGGGAGTAGGGAGGGACAGAGGGAATTCAGTGTACAAGGGCAGGACACACACTGTAAGGTGGGGAGCAGGGAGGGACAGAGGGAATTCAGTGTACAAGGGCAGGACACACTGTAAGGTGGGGAGTTGGGAGGGACAGAGGGAATTCAGTGTAAAAGGGCAGGACACACACTGTAAGGTGGGGAGCAGGGAGGGACAGAGCGAACTTGGTGTACAAGGGCAGGACACACTGAAAGGTGGGGAGTAGAGAGGGACAGAGGGAACTCAGAGTACAAGGACAGGACACACACTGTAAGGTTGCGAGTAGGGAGGGACAGAGGGAACTTGGTGTACAAGGGCAGGACACACTGTAAGGTGGGGAGTTGGGAGGGACAGAGGAAACGGTGTACAAGGGCAGGGCACACACTGTAAGGTGGGGAGTAGGGAGGGACAGAGGAAACGGTGTACAAGGTCAGGACACACTGTAAGGTGGGGAGGTAGGAGGGACAGAGGGAATTCAGTGTAAAAGGGCAGGACACACACTGTAAGGTGGGGAGTAGGGAGGGACAGAGGGAACTTGGTGTACAAGGGCAGGACACACACTGTAAGGTGGGGAGCAGGGAGGGACAGAGGGAATTCAGTGTACAAGGGCAGGACACACTGAAAGGTGGGGAGTAGAGAGGGACAGAGGGAACTCAGTGTACAAGGACAGGACACACACTGTAAGGTGGGGAGTAGGGAGGGACAGAGGGAACTTGGTGTACAAGGGCAGGACACACACTGTAAGGTGGGGAGTAGGGAGGGACAGAGGGAACTTGGTGTACAAGGGCAGGACACACACTGTAAGGTGGGGAGTAGGGAGGGACAGAGGGAACGGTGGATAAGGGCAGGACACACACTGTAAGGTGGGGAGGTAGGAGGGACAGAGGGAATTCAGTGTAAAAGGGCAGGACACACACTGTAAGGTGGGGAGTAGGGAGGGACAGAGGGAACTTGGTGTACAAGGGCAGGACACACACTGTAAGGTGGGGAGCAGGGAGGGACAGAGGAAACGGTGTACAAGGGCAGGACACACACTGTAAGGTGGGGAGCAGGGAGGGAGAGAGGGAATACAGTGTACAAAGGCAGGACACACTGTAAGGTGGGGAGTTGGGAGGGACAGAGGAAACGGTGTACAAGGGCAGGACACACACTGTAAGGTGGGGAGTAGGGAGGGACAGAGGAAACGGTGTACAAGGGCAGGACACACACTGTAAGGTGGGGAGTAGGGAGGGACAGAGGAAACGGTGTACAAGGGCAGGACACACACTGTAAGGTGGGGAGTAGGGAGGGACAGAGCGAACTTGGTGTACAAGGGCAGGACACACTGTAAGGTGGGGAGGTAGGAGGGACAGAGGGAATTCAGTGTAAAAGGGCAGGACACACACTGTAAGGTGGGGAGTAGGGAGGGACAGAGGGAACTTGGTGTACAAGGGCAGGACACACACTGTAAGGTGGGGAGTAGGGAGGGACAGAGGGAACTGGGTGTACAAGGGCAGGAAACACACTGTAAGGTGGGGAGTAGGGAGGGACAGAGCAAACTTGGTGTACAAGGGCAGGACACACTGTAAGGTGGGGAGGTAGGAGGGACAGAGGGAATTCAGTGTAAAAGGGCAGGACACACACTGTAAGGTGGGGAGTAGGGAGGGACAGAGGGAACTTGGTGTACAAGGGCAGGACACACACTGTAAGGTGGGGAGTAGGGAGGGACAGAGGGAACTGGGTGTACAAGGGCAGGACACACACTGTAAGGTGGGGAGCAGGGAGGGACAGAGGGAATTCAGTGTACAAGGGCAGGACACACTGAAAGGTGGGGAGTAGAGAGGGACAGAGGGAAATCAGTGTACAAGGACAGGACACACACTGTAAGGTTGGGAGTAGGGAGGGACAGAGGGAACTTGGTGTACAAGGGCAGGACACACACTGTAAGGTGGGGAGTAGGGAGGGACAGAGCGAACGTGGTGTACAAGGGCAGGACACACACTGCAAGGTGGGGAGGTAGGAGGGACAGAGGGAATTCAGTGTAAAAGGGCAGGACACACACTGTAAGGTGGGGAGCAGGGAGGGACAGAGGGAATTCAGTGTACAAGGGCAGGACACACTGAAAGGTGGGGATTAGAGAGGGACAGAGGGAACTCAGTGTACAAGGACAGGACACACACTATAAGGTGGGGAGTAGGGAGGGACAGAGGGAACTTGGTGTACAAGGGCAGGACACACACTGTAAGGTGGGGAGTAGGGAGGGACAGAGGGAACTTGGTGTACAAGGGCAGGACACACACTGTAAGGTGGGGAGTAGGGAGGGACAGAGGGAACTTGGTGTATAAGGGCAGGACACACACTGTAAGGTGGGGAGTAGGGAGGGACAGAGGGAACTGGGTGTACAAGGGCAGGACACACACTGTAAGATGGGGATTAGGGAGGGACTGAGGGAACTGGGTGTACAAGGGCAGGACACACACTGTAAGGTGGGGAGTAGGGAGGGACTGAGGGAACTGGGTGTACAAGGGCAGGACACACACTGTAAGGTGGGGAGCAGGGAGGGACAGAGGGAATACAGTGTAAAAGGGCAGGACACACACTGTAAGGTGGGGAGTCGGGAGGGACTGAGGGAACTTGGTGTACAAGGGCAGGACACACACTGTAAGGTGGGGAGCAGGGAGAGTCAGAGGGAATTCAGTGTACAAGGGCAGGACACACACTGTAAGGTGGGGAGCATGGAGGGACAGAGGGAATTCAGTGTAAAAGGGCAGGACACACACTGTAAGGTGGGGAGTAGGGAGGGACAGAGAGAACTTGGTGTACAAGGGCAGGTCACACACTGTAAACTGGGGAGTAGGGAGGGACTGAGGGAACTTGGTGTACAAGGGCAGGTCACACACTGTAAGGTGGGGAGTAGGGAGGGACAGAGGGAACTTGGTGTATAAGGGCAGGACACACACTGAAAGGTGGGGAGTAGGGAGGAACAGAGGGAATTCAGTGTACAAGGGCAGGACACACACTGTAAGGTGGGGAGCAGGGAGGGACAGAGGGAATTCAGTGTACAAGGGCAGGACACACTGTAAGGTGGGGAGTTGGGAGGGACAGAGGGAATTCAGTGTAAAAGGGCAGGACACACACTGTAAGGTGGGGAGCAGGGAGGGACAGAACGAACTTGGTGTACAAGGGCAGGGCATACACTGTAAGGTGGGCAGGTGGGAGGGACAGAGGGAATTCAGTGTAAAAGGGCAGGACACACACTGTAAGGTGGGGAGCAGGGAGGGACAGAGGGAATTCAGTGTACAAGGGCAGGACACTGAAAGGTGGGGAGTAGAGAGGGACAGAGGGAACTCAGAGTACAAGGACAGGACACACACTGTAAGGTTGCGAGTAGGGAGGGACAGAGGGAACTTGGTGTACAAGGGCAGGACACACACTGTAAGGTGGGGAGTAGGGAGGGACAGAGGGAACTTGGTGTATAAGGGCAGGACACACACTGTAAGGTGGGGAGTAGGGAGGGACAGAAGGAACTCAGTGTACAAGGGCAGGGCACACACTGTAAGGTGGGGAGTAGGGAGGGACAGAGGAAACGGTGTACAAGGGCAGGGCACACTGAAAGGTGGGGAGTAGGGAGGGACAGAGGGAATTCAGTGTACAAGGGCAGGACACACTGTAAGGTGGGGAGTTGGGAGGGACAGAGGGAATTCAGTGTAAAAGGGCAGGACACACACTGTAAGGTGGGGAGCAGGGAGGGACAGAGCGAACTTGGTGTACAAGGGCAAGGCATACACTGTAAGGTGGGCAGGTGGGAGGGACTAAGGGAATTCAGTGTAAAAGGGCAGGACACACACTGTAAGGTGGGGAGCAGGGAGGGACAGAGGGAATTCAGTGTACAAGGGCAGGACACACTGAAAGGTGGGGAGTAGAGAGGGACAGAGGGAACTCAGAGTACAAGGACAGGACACACACTGTAAGGTTGCGAGTAGGGAGGGACAGAGGGAACTTGGTGTACAAGGGCAGGACACACACTGTAAGGTGGGGAGTAGGGAGGGACAGAGGGAACTTGGTGTATAAGGGCAGGACACACACTGTAAGGTGGGGAGAAGGGAGGGACAGAAGGAACTCAGTGTAGAAGGGCAGGGCACACACTGTAAGGTGGGGAGTAGGGAGGGACAATGGAAACGGTGTACAAGGGCAGGGCACACTGAAAGGTGGGGAGTAGGGAGGGACAGAGGGAACTCAGTGTACAAGGGCTGGATACACACTGTAAGGTGGGGAGTAGGGAGGGACAGAGGAAACGGTGTACAAGGGCAGGACACACACTGTAAGGTGGGGAGCAGGGAGGGACAGAGAGAATTCAGTGTACAAGGTCAGGACACACTGTAAGGTGGGGAGATAGGAGGGACAGAGGGAATTCAGTGAAAAAGGGCAGGACACACACTGTAATGTGGGGAGTAGGGAGGGACAGAGGGAACTTGGTGTACAAGGGCAGGACACACACTGTAAGGTGGGGAGCAGGGAGGGACAGAAGGAATTCAGTGTACAAGGGCAGGACACACTGAAAGGTGGGGAGTAGAGAGGGACAGAGGGAACTCAGTGTACAAGGACAGGACACACACTGTAAGGTTGCGAGTAGGGAGGGACAGAGGGAACTTGGTGTACAAGGGCAGGACACACACTGTAAGGTGGGGAGTAGGGAGGGACAGAGGGAACTTGGTGTATAAGGGCAGGACACACACTGTAAGGTGGGGAGTAGGGAGGGACAGAAGGAACTCAGTGTACAAGGGCAGGGCACACACTGTAAGGTGGGGAGCAGGGAGGGACAGAGGGAATTCAGTGTACAAGGGCAGGACACACTGTAAGGTGGGGAGTTGGGAGGGACAGAGGGAATTCAGTGTAAAAGGGCAGGACACACACTGTAAGGTGGGGAGCAGGGAGGGACAGAGCGAACTTGGTGTACAAGGGCAGGGCATACACTGTAAGGTGGGCAGGTGGGAGGGACAGAGGGAATTCAGTGTAAAAGGGCAGGACACACACTGTAAGATGGGGATTAGGGAGGGACTGAGGGAACTGGGTGTACAAGGGCAGGACACACACTGTAAGGTGGGGAGTAGGGAGGGACTGAGGGAACTGGGTGTACAAGGGCAGGACACACACTGTAAGGTGGGGAGCAGGGAGGGACAGAGGGAATACAGTGTAAAAGGGCAGGACACACACTGTAAGGTGGGGAGTCGGGAGGGACTGAGGGAACTTGGTGTACAAGGGCAGGACACACACTGTAAGGTGGGGAGCAGGGAGAGTCAGAGGGAATTCAGTGTACAAGGGCAGGACACACACTGTAAGGTGGGGAGCATGGAGGGACAGAGGGAATTCAGTGTAAAAGGGCAGGACACACACTGTAAGGTGGGGAGTAGGGAGGGACAGAGCGAACTTGGTGTACAAGGGCAGGACACACACTGTAAGGTGGGGAGTAGGGAGGGACAGAGGGAACTGGGTGTACAAGGGCAGGACACACACTGTAAGGTGGGGAGTAGGAAGGGACAGAGCGAACTTGGTGTACAAGTGCAGGACACACTGTAAGGTGGGGAGGTAGGAGGGACAGAGGGAATTCAGTGTAAAAGGGCAGGACACACACTGTAAGGTGGGGAGTAGGGAGGGACAGAGCGAACTTGGTGTACAAGGGCAGGACACACTGTAAGGTGGGGAGGTAGGAGGGACAGAGGGAATTCAGTGTAAAAGGGCAGGACACACACTGTAAGGTGGGGAGCAGGGAGGGACAGAGCGAACTTGGTGTACAAGGGCAGGGCATACACTGTAAGGTGGGCAGGTGGGAGGGACGGAGGGAATTCAGTGTAAAAGGGCAGGACACACACTGTAAGGTGGGGTGTAGGGAGGGACAGAGGAAACGGTGTACAAGGTCAGGACACACTGTAAGGTGGGGAGGTAGGAGGGACAGAGGGAATTTAGTGTAAAAGGGCAGGACACACACTGTAAGGTGGGGAGTAGGGAGGGACAGAGGGAACTTGGTGTACAAGGGCAGGACACACACTGTAAGGTGGGGAGCAGGGAGGGACAGAGGGAATTCAGTGTACAAGGGCAGGACACACTGAAAGGTGGGGAGTAGAGAGGGACAGAGGGAACTCAGTGTACAAGGACAGGACACACTGTAAGGTGGGGAGTAGGGAGGGACAGAGGGAACTTGGTGTACAAGGGCAGGACACACACTGTAAGGTGGGGAGTAGGGAGGGACAGAGGGAACTTGGTGTACAAGGGCAGGACACACACTGTAAGGTGGGGAGTAGGGAGGGACAGAGGGAACTTGGTGTATAAGGGCAGGACACACACTGTAAGGTGGGGAGTAGGGAGGGACAGAAGGAACTCAGTGTACAAGGGCAGGGCACACACTGTAAGGTGGGGAGTAGGGAGGGACAGAGGAAACGGTGTACAAGGGCAGGGCACACTGAAAGGTGGGGAGTAGGGAGGGACAGAGGGAACTCAGTGTACAAGGGCAGGATACACACTGTAAGGTGGGGAGTAGGGAGGGACAGAGGAAACGGTGTACAAGGGCAGGACACACACTGTAAGGTGGGGAGCAGGGAGGGACAGAGAGAATTCAGTGTACAAGGGCAGGACACACTGTAAGGTGGGGAGTTGGGAGGGACAGAGGAAACGGTGTACAAGGGCAGGGCACACACTGTAAGGTGGGGAGTAGGGAGGGACAGAGGAAACGGTGTACAAGGTCAGGACACACTGTAAGGTGGGGAGGTAGGAGGGACAGAGGGAATTCAGTGTAAAAGGGCAGGACACACACTGTAAGGTGGGGAGTAGGGAGGGACAGAGGGAACTTGGTGTACAAGGGCAGGACACACACTGTAAGGTGGGGAGCAGGGAGGGACAGAGGGAATTCAGTGTACAAGGGCAGGACACACTGAAAGGTGGGGAGTAGAGAGGGACAGAGGGAACTCAGTGTACAAGGACAGGACACACACTGTAAGGTGGGGAGTAGGGAGGGACAGAGGGAACTTGGTGTACAAGGGCAGGACACACACTGTAAGGTGGGGAGTAGGGAGGGACAGAGGGAACGGTGTATAAGGGCAGGACACACACTGTAAGGTGGGGAGGTAGGAGGGACAGAGGGAATTCAGTGTAAAAGGGCAGGACACACACTGTAAGGTGGGGAGTAGGGAGGGACAGAGGGAACTTGGTGTACAAGGGCAGGACACACACTGTAAGGTGGGGAGCAGGGAGGGACAGAGGAAACGGTGTACAAGGGCAGGACACACACTGTAAGGTGGGGAGCAGGGAGGGAGAGAGGGAATACAGTGTACAAAGGCAGGACACACTGTAAGGTGGGGAGTTGGGAGGGACAGAGGAAACGGTGTACAAGGGCAGGACACACACTGTAAGGTGGGGAGTAGGGAGGGACAGAGGAAACGGTGTACAAGGGCAGGACACACACTGTAAGGTGGGGAGTAGGGAGGGACAGAGGAAACGGTGTACAAGGGCAGGACACACACTGTAAGGTGGGGAGTAGGGAGGGACAGAGCGAACTTGGTGTACAAGGGCAGGACACACTGTAAGGTGGGGAGGTAGGAGGGACAGAGGGAATTCAGTGTAAAAGGGCAGGACACACACTGTAAGGTGGGGAGTAGGGAGGGACAGAGGGAACTTGGTGTACAAGGGCAGGACACACACTGTAAGGTGGGGAGTAGGGAGGGACAGAGGGAACTGGGTGTACAAGGGCAGGAAACACACTGTAAGGTGGGGAGTAGGGAGGGACAGAGCGAACTTGGTGTACAAGGGCAGGACACACTGTAAGGTGGGGAGGTAGGAGGGACAGAGGGAATTCAGTGTAAAAGGGCAGGACACACACTGTAAGGTGGGGAGTAGGGAGGGACAGAGGGAACTTGGTGTACAAGGGCAGGACACACACTGTAAGGTGGGGAGTAGGGAGGGACAGAGGGAACTGGGTGTACAAGGGCAGGACACACACTGTAAGGTGGGGAGTAGGGAGGGACAGAGCGAACTTGGTGTACAAGGGCAGGACACACTGTAAGGTGGGGAGGTAGGAGGGACAGAGGGAATTCAGTGTAAAAGCCAGGACACACACTGTAAGGTGGGGAGTAGGGAGGGACAGAGGGAACTTGGTGTACAAGGGCAGGACACACACTGTAAGGTGGGGAGTAGGGAGCGACAGAGGGAACTGGGTGTACAAGGGCAGGACACACACTGTAAGGTGGGGAGCAGGGAGGGACAGAGGGAATTCAGTGTACAAGGGCAGGACACACTGAAAGGTGGGGAGTAGAGAGGGACAGAGGGAAATCAGTGTACAAGGACAGGACACACACTGTAAGGTGGGGAGTAGGGAGGGACAGAGGGAACTTGGTGTACAAGGGCAGGACACACACTGTAAGGTGGGGAGTAGGGAGGGACAGAGCGAACGTGGTGTACAAGGGCAGGACACACACTGCAAGGTGGGGAGGTAGGAGGGACAGAGGGAATTCAGTGTAAAAGGGCAGGACACACACTGTAAGGTGGGGAGCAGGGAGGGACAGAGGGAACAGAGTACAAGGGCAGGACACACTGAAAGGTGGGGATTAGAGAGGGACAGAGGGAACTCAGTGTACAAGGACAGGACACACACTATAAGGTGGGGAGTAGGGAGGGACAGAGGGAATTCAGTGTACAAGGGCAGGACACACACTGTAAGGTGGGGAGCAGGGAGGGACAGAGGGAATTCAGTGTACAAGGGCAGGACACACTGTAAGGTGGGGAGTTGGGAGGGACAGAGGGAATTCAGTGTAAAAGGGCAGGACAAACACTGTAAGGTGGGGAGCAGGGAGGGACAGAGCGAACTTGGTGTACAAGGGCAGGACACACTGAAAGGTGGGGAGTAGAGAGGGACAGAGGGAACTCAGAGTACAAGGACAGGACACACACTGTAAGGTTGCGAGTAGGGAGGGACAGAGGGAACTTGGTGTACAAGGGCAGGACACACTGTAAGGTGGGGAGTTGGGAGGGACAGAGGAAACGGTGTACAAGGGCAGGGCACACACTGTAAGGTGGGGAGTAGGGAGGGACAGAGGAAACGGTGTACAAGGTCAGGACACACTGTAAGGTGGGGAGGTAGGAGGGACAGAGGGAATTCAGTGTAAAAGGGCAGGACACACACTGTAAGGTGGGGAGTAGGGAGGGACAGAGGGAACTTGGTGTACAAGGGCAGGACACACACTGTAAGGTGGGGAGCAGGGAGGGACAGAGGGAATTCAGTGTACAAGGGCAGGACACACTGAAAGGTGGGGAGTAGAGAGGGACAGAGGGAACTCAGTGTACAAGGACAGGACACACACTGTAAGGTGGGGAGTAGGGAGGGACAGAGGGAACTTGGTGTACAAGGGCAGGACACACACTGTAAGGTGGGGAGTAGGGAGGGACAGAGGGAACTTGGTGTACAAGGGCAGGACACACACTGTAAGGTGGGGAGTAGGGAGGGACAGAGGGAACGGTGGATAAGGGCAGGACACACACTGTAAGGTGGGGAGGTAGGAGGGACAGAGGGAATTCAGTGTAAAAGGGCAGGACACACACTGTAAGGTGGGGAGTAGGGAGGGACAGAGGGAACTTGGTGTACAAGGGCAGGACACACACTGTAAGGTGGGGAGCAGGGAGGGACAGAGGAAACGGTGTACAAGGGCAGGACACACACTGTAAGGTGGGGAGCAGGGAGGGAGAGAGGGAATACAGTGTACAAAGGCAGGACACACTGTAAGGTGGGGAGTTGGGAGGGACAGAGGAAACGGTGTACAAGGGCAGGACACACACTGTAAGGTGGGGAGTAGGGAGGGACAGAGGAAACGGTGTACAAGGGCAGGACACACACTGTAAGGTGGGGAGTAGGGAGGGACAGAGGAAACGGTGTACAAGGGCAGGACACACACTGTAAGGTGGGGAGTAGGGAGGGACAGAGCGAACTTGGTGTACAAGGGCAGGACACACTGTAAGGTGGGGAGGTAGGAGGGACAGAGGGAATTCAGTGTAAAAGGGCAGGACACACACTGTAAGGTGGGGAGTAGGGAGGGACAGAGGGAACTTGGTGTACAAGGGCAGGACACACACTGTAAGGTGGGGAGTAGGGAGGGACAGAGGGAACTGGGTGTACAAGGGCAGGAAACACACTGTAAGGTGGGGAGTAGGGAGGGACAGAGCAAACTTGGTGTACAAGGGCAGGACACACTGTAAGGTGGGGAGGTAGGAGGGACAGAGGGAATTCAGTGTAAAAGGGCAGGACACACACTGTAAGGTGGGGAGTAGGGAGGGACAGAGGGAACTTGGTGTACAAGGGCAGGACACACACTGTAAGGTGGGGAGTAGGGAGGGACAGAGGGAACTGGGTGTACAAGGGCAGGACACACACTGTAAGGTGGGGAGCAGGGAGGGACAGAGGGAATTCAGTGTACAAGGGCAGGACACACTGAAAGGTGGGGAGTAGAGAGGGACAGAGGGAATTCAGTGTAAAAGGGCAGGACACACACTGTAAGGTGGGGAGCAGGGAGGGACAGAGGGAATTCAGTGTACAAGGGCAGGACACACTGAAAGGTGGGGATTAGAGAGGGACAGAGGGAACTCAGTGTACAAGGACAGGACACACACTATAAGGTGGGGAGTAGGGAGGGACAGAGGGAACTTGGTGTACAAGGGCAGGACACACACTGTAAGGTGGGGAGTAGGGAGGGACAGAGGGAACTTGGTGTACAAGGGCAGGACACACACTGTAAGGTGGGGAGTAGGGAGGGACAGAGGGAACTTGGTGTATAAGGGCAGGACACACACTCTAAGGTGGGGAGTAGGGAGGGACAGAGGGAACTGGGTGTACAAGGGCAGGACACACACTGTAAGATGGGGATTAGGGAGGGACTGAGGGAACTGGGTGTACAAGGGCAGGACACACACTGTAAGGTGGGGAGTAGGGAGGGACTGAGGGAACTGGGTGTACAAGGGCAGGACACACACTGTAAGGTGGGGAGCAGGGAGGGACAGAGGGAATACAGTGTAAAAGGGCAGGACACACACTGTAAGGTGGGGAGTCGGGAGGGACTGAGGGAACTTGGTGTACAAGGGCAGGACACACACTGTAAGGTGGGGAGCAGGGAGAGTCAGAGGGAATTCAGTGTACAAGGGCAGGACACACACTGTAAGGTGGGGAGCATGGAGGGACAGAGGGAATTCAGTGTAAAAGGGCAGGACACACATTGTAAGGTGGGGAGTAGGGAGGGACAGAGAGAACTTGGTGTACAAGGGCAGGTCACACACTGTAAACTGGGGAGTAGGGAGGGACTGAGGGAACTTGGTGTACAAGGGCAGGTCACACACTGTAAGGTGGGGAGTAGGGAGGGACAGAGGGAACTTGGTGTATAAGGGCAGGACACACACTGAAAGGTGGGGAGTAGGGAGGAACAGAGGGAATTCAGTGTACAAGGGCAGGACACACACTGTAAGGTGGGGAGCAGGGAGGGACAGAGGGAATTCAGTGTACAAGGGCAGGACACACTGTAAGGTGGGGAGTTGGGAGGGACAGAGGGAATTCAGTGTAAAAGGGCAGGACACACACTGTAAGGTGGGGAGCAGGGAGGGACAGAGCGAACTTGGTGTACAAGGGCAGGGCATACACTGTAAGGTGGGCAGGTGGGAGGGACAGAGGGAATTCAGTGTAAAAGGGCAGGACACACACTGTAAGGTGGGGAGCAGGGAGGGACAGAGGGAATTCAGTGTACAAGGGCAGGACACTGAAAGGTGGGGAGTAGAGAGGGACAGAGGGAACTCAGAGTACAAGGACAGGACACACACTGTAAGGTTGCGAGTAGGGAGGGACAGAGGGAACTTGGTGTACAAGGGCAGGACACACACTGTAAGGTGGGGAGTAGGGAGGGACAGAGGGAACTTGGTGTATAAGGGCAGGACACACACTGTAAGGTGGGGAGTAGGGAGGGACAGAAGGAACTCAGTGTACAAGGGCAGGGCACACACTGTAAGGTGGGGAGTAGGGAGGGACAGAGGAAACGGTGTACAAGGGCAGGGCACACTGAAAGGTGGGGAGTAGGGAGGGACAGAGGGAATTCAGTGTACAAGGGCAGGACACACTGTAAGGTGGGGAGTTGGGAGGGACAGAGGGAATTCAGTGTAAAAGGGCAGGACACACACTGTAATGTGGGGAGCAGGGAGGGACAGAGCGAACTTGGTGTACAAGGGCAAGGCATACACTGTAAGGTGGGCAGGTGGGAGGGACTAAGGGAATTCAGTGTAAAAGGGCAGGACACACACTGTAAGGTGGGGAGCAGGGAGGGACAGAGGGAATTCAGTGTACAAGGGCAGGACACACTGAAAGGTGGGGAGTAGAGAGGGACAGAGGGAACTCAGAGTACAAGGACAGGACACACACTGTAAGGTTGCGAGTAGGGAGGGACAGAGGGAACTTGGTGTACAAGGGCAGGACACACACTGTAAGGTGGGGAGTAGGGAGGGACAGAGGGAACTTGGTGTATAAGGGCAGGACACACACTGTAAGGTGGGGAGAAGGGAGGGACAGAAGGAACTCAGTGTAGAAGGGCAGGGCACACACTGTAAGGTGGGGAGTAGGGAGGGACAGAGGAAACGGTGTACAAGGGCAGGGCACACTGAAAGGTGGGGAGTAGGGAGGGACAGAGGGAACTCAGTGTACAAGGGCTGGATACACACTGTAAGGTGGGGAGTAGGGAGGGACAGAGGAAACGGTGTACAAGGGCAGGACACACACTGTAAGGTGGGGAGCAGGGAGGGACAGAGAGAATTCAGTGTACAAGGTCAGGACACACTGTAAGGTTGGGAGATAGGAGGGACAGAGGGAATTCAGTGAAAAAGGGCAGGACACCCACTGTAATGTGGGGAGTAGGGAGGGACAGAGGGAACTTGGTGTACAAGGGCAGGACACACACTGTAAGGTGGGGAGCAGGGAGGGACAGAAGGAATTCAGTGTACAAGGGCAGGACACACTGAAAGGTGGGGAGTAGAGAGGGACAGAGGGAACTCAGTGTACAAGGACAGGACACACACTGTAAGGTTGCGAGTAGGGAGGGACAGAGGGAACTTGGTGTACAAGGGCAGGACACACACTGTAAGGTGGGGAGTAGGGAGGGACAGAGGGAACTTGGTGTATAAGGGCAGGACACACACTGTAAGGTGGGGAGTAGGGAGGGACAGAAGGAACTCAGTGTACAAGGGCAGGGCACACACTGTAAGGTGGGGAGCAGGGAGGGACAGAGGGAATTCAGTGTACAAGGGCAGGACACACTGTAAGGTGGGGAGTTGGGAGGGACAGAGGGAATTCAGTGTAAAAGGGCAGGACACACACTGTAAGGTGGGGAGCAGGGAGGGACAGAGCGAACTTGGTGTACAAGGGCAGGGCATACACTGTAAGGTGGGCAGGTGGGAGGGACAGAGGGAATTCAGTGTAAAAGGGCAGGACACACACTGTAAGATGGGGATTAGGGAGGGACTGAGGGAACTGGGTGTACAAGGGCAGGACACACACTGTAAGGTGGGGAGTAGGGAGGGACTGAGGGAACTGGGTGTACAAGGGCAGGACACACACTGTAAGGTGGGGAGCAGGGAGGGACAGAGGGAATACAGTGTAAAAGGGCAGGACACACACTGTAAGGTGGGGAGTCGGGAGGGACTGAGGGAACTTGGTGTACAAGGGCAGGACACACACTGTAAGGTGGGGAGCAGGGAGAGTCAGAGGGAATTCAGTGTACAAGGGCAGGACACACACTGTAAGGTGGGGAGTATGGAGGGACAGAGGGAATTCAGTGTAAAAGGGCAGGACACACACTGTAAGGTGGGGAGTAGGGAGGGACAGAGAGAACTTGGTGTACAAGGGCAGGTCACACACTGTAAACTGGGGAGTAGGGAGAAACTGAGGGAACTTGGTGTACAAGGGCAGGTCACACACTGTAAGGTGGGGAGTAGGGAGGGACAGAGGGAACTTGGTGTATAAGGGCAGGACACACACTGAAAGGTGGGGAGTAGGGAGGAACAGAGGGAATTCAGTGTACAAGGGCAGGACACACACTGTAAGGTGGGGAGCAGGGAGGGACAGAGGGAATTCAGTGTACAAGGGCAGGACACACTGTAAGGTGGGGAGTTGGGAGGGACAGAGGGAATTCAGTGTAAAAGGGCAGGACACACACTGTAAGGTGGGGAGCAGGGAGGGACAGAGCGAACTTGGTGTACAAGGGCAGGGCATACACTGTAAGGTGGGCAGGTGGGAGGGACAGAGGGAATTCAGTGTAAAAGGGCAGGACACACACTGTAAGGTGGGGAGCAGGGAGGGACAGAGGGAATTCAGTGTACAAGGGCAGGACACACTGAAAGGTGGGGAGTAGAGAGGGACAGAGGGAACTCAGAGTACAAGGACAGGACACACACTGTAAGGTTGCGAGTAGGGAGGGACAGAGGGAACTTGGTGTACAAGGGCAGGACACACACTGTAAGGTGGGGAGTAGGGAGGGACAGAGGGAACTTGGTGTATAAGGGCAGGACACACACTGTAAGGTGGGGAGTAGGGAGGGACAGAAGGAACTCAGTGTACAAGGGCAGGGCACACACTGTAAGGTGGGGAGTAGGGAGGGACAGAGGAAACGGTGTACAAGGGCAGGGCACACTGAAAGGTGGGGAGTAGGGAGGGACAGAGGGAATTCAGTGTACAAGGGCAGGACACACTGTAAGGTGGGGAGTTGGGAGGGACAGAGGGAATTCAGTGTAAAAGGGCAGGACACACACTGTAAGGTGGGGAGCAGGGAGGGACAGAGCGAACTTGGTGTACAAGGGCAAGGCATACACTGTAAGGTGGGCAGGTGGGAGGGACTAAGGGAATTCAGTGTAAAAGGGCAGGACACACACTGTAAGGTGGGGATTAGGGAGGGACTGAGGGAACTGGGTGTACAAGGGCAGGACACACACTGTAAGGTGGGGAGTAGGGAGGGACTGAGGGAACTGGGTGTACAAGGGCAGGACACACACTGTAAGGTGGGGAGCAGGGAGGGACAGAGGGAATACAGTGTAAAAGGGCAGGACACACACTGTAAGGTGGGGAGTCGGGAGGGACTGAGGGAACTTGGTGTACAAGGGCAGGACACACACTGTAAGGTGGGGAGCAGGGAGAGTCAGAGGGAATTCAGTGTACAAGGGCAGGACACACACTGTAAGGTGGGGAGCATGGAGGGACAGAGGGAATTCAGTGTAAAAGGGCAGGACACACACTGTAAGGTGGGGAGTAGGGAGGGACAGAGAGAACTTGGTGTACAAGGGCAGGTCACACACTGTAAACTGGGGAGTAGGGAGGGACTGAGGGAACTTGGTGTACAAGGGCAGGTCACACACTGTAAGGTGGGGAGTAGGGAGGGACAGAGGGAACTTGGTGTATAAGGGCAGGACACACACTGAAAGGTGGGGAGTAGGGAGGAACAGAGGGAATTCAGTGTACAAGGGCAGGACACACACTGTAAGGTGGGGAGCAGGGAGGGACAGAGGGAATTCAGTGTACAAGGGCAGGACACACTGTAAGGTGGGGAGTTGGGAGGGACAGAGGGAATTCAGTGTAAAAGGGCAGGACACACACTGTAAGGTGGGGAGCAGGGAGGGACAGAGCGAACTTGGTGTACAAGGGCAGGGCATACACTGTAAGGTGGGCAGGTGGGAGGGACAGAGGGAATTCAGTGTAAAAGGGCAGGACACACACTGTAAGGTGGGGAGCAGGGAGGGACAGAGGGAATTCAGTGTACAAGGGCAGGACACACTGAAAGGTGGGGAGTAGAGAGGGACAGAGGGAACTCAGAGTACAAGGACAGGACACACACTGTAAGGTTGCGAGTAGGGAGGGACAGAGGGAACTTGGTGTACAAGGGCAGGACACACACTGTAAGGTGGGGAGTAGGGAGGGACAGAGGGAACTTGGTGTATAAGGGCAGGACACACACTGTAAGGTGGGGAGTAGGGAGGGACAGAAGGAACTCAGTGTACAAGGGCAGGGCACACACTGTAAGGTGGGGAGTAGGGAGGGACAGAGGAAACGGTGTACAAGGGCAGGGCACACTGAAAGGTGGGGAGTAGGGAGGGACAGAGGGAATTCAGTGTACAAGGGCAGGACACACTGTAAGGTGGGGAGTTGGGAGGGACAGAGGGAATTCAGTGTAAAAGGGCAGGACACACACTGTAAGGTGGGGAGCAGGGAGGGACAGAGCGAACTTGGTGTACAAGGGCAAGGCATACACTGTAAGGTGGGCAGGTGGGAGGGACTAAGGGAATTCAGTGTAAAAGGGCAGGACACACACTGTAAGGTGGGGAGCAGGGAGGGACAGAGGGAATTCAGTGTACAAGGGCAGGACACACTGAAAGGTGGGGAGTAGAGAGGGACAGAGGGAACTCAGAGTACAAGGACAGGACACACACTGTAAGGTTGCGAGTAGGGAGGGACAGAGGGAACTTGGTGTACAAGGGCAGGACACACACTGTAAGGTGGGGAGTAGGGAGGGACAGAGGGAACTTGGTGTATAAGGGCAGGACACACACTGTAAGGTGGGGAGAAGGGAGGGACAGAAGGAACTCAGTGTAGAAGGGCAGGGCACACACTGTAAGGTGGGGAGTAGGGAGGGACAGAGGAAACGGTGTACAAGGGCAGGGCACACTGAAAGGTGGGGAGTAGGGAGGGACAGAGGGAACTCAGTGTACAAGGGCTGGATACACACTGTAAGGTGGGGAGTAGGGAGGGACAGAGGAAACGGTGTACAAGGGCAGGACACACACTGTAAGGTGGGGAGCAGGGAGGGACAAAGAGAATTCAGTGTACAAGGTCAGGACACACTGTAAGGTGGGGAGATAGGAGGGACAGAGGGAATTCAGTGTAAAAGGGCAGGACACACACTGTAATGTGGGGAGTAGGGAGGGACAGAGGGAACTTGGTGTACAAGGGCAGGACACACACTGTAAGGTGGGGAGCAGGGAGGGACAGAAGGAATTCAGTGTACAAGGGCAGGACACACTGAAAGGTGGGGAGTAGAGAGGGACAGAGGGAACTCAGTGTACAAGGACAGGACACACACTGTAAGGTTGCGAGTAGGGAGGGACAGAGGGAACTTGGTGTACAAGGGCAGGACACACACTGTAAGGTGGGGAGTAGGGAGGGACAGAGGGAACTTGGTGTATAAGGGCAGGACACACACTGTAAGGTGGGGAGTAGGGAGGGACAGAAGGAACTCAGTGTACAAGGGCAGGGCACACACTGTAAGGTGGGGAGCAGGGAGGGACAGAGGGAATTCAGTGTAGAAGGGCAGGACACACTGTAAGGTGGGGAGTTGGGAGGGACAGAGGGAATTCAGTGTAAAAGGGCAGGACACACACTGTAAGGTGGGGAGCAGGGAGGGACAGAGCGAACTTGGTGTACAAGGGCAGGGCATACACTGTAAGGTGGGCAGGTGGGAGGGACAGAGGGAATTCAGTGTAAAAGGGCAGGACACACACTGTAAGGTGGGGAGCAGGGAGGGACAGAGGGAATTCAGTGTACAAGGGCAGGACACACTGAAAGGTGGGGAGTAGAGAGGGACAGAGGGAACTCAGAGTACAAGGACAGGACACACACTGTAAGGTTGCGAGTAGGGAGGGACAGAGGGAACTTGGTGTACAAGGGCAGGACACACACTGTAAGGTGGGGAGTAGGGAGGGTCAGAGGGAACTTGGTGTATAAGGGCAGGACACACACTGTAAGGTGGGGAGTAGGGAGGGACAGAAGGAACAGTGTACAAGGGCAGGGCACACACTGTAAGGTGGGGAGTAGGGAGGGACAGAGGAAACGGTGTACAAGGGCAGGGCACACTGAAAGGTGGGGAGTAGGGAGGGACAGAGGGAACTCAGTGTACAAGGGCTGGATACACACTGTAAGGTGGGGAGTAGGGAGGGACAGAGGAAACGGTGTACAAGGGCAGGACACACACTGTAAGGTGGGGAGCAGGGAGGGACAGAGAGAATTCAGTGTACAAGGGCAGGACACACTGTAAGGTGGGGAGTTGGGAGGGACAGAGGAAACGGTGTACAAGGGCAGGGCACACACTGTAAGGTGGGGAGTAGGGAGGGACAGAGGAAACGGTGTACAAGGTCAGGACACACTGTAAGGTGGGGAGATAGGAGGGACAGAGGGAATTCAGTGTAAAAGGGCAGGACACACACTGTAATGTGGGGAGTAGGGAGGGACAGAGGGAACTTGGTGTACAAGGGCAGGACACACACTGTAAGGTGGGGAGCAGGGAGGGACAGAGGGAATTCAGTGTACAAGGGCAGGAAACACTGAAAGGTGGGGAGTAGAGAGGGACAGAGGGAACTCAGTGTACAAGGACAGGACACACACTGTAAGGTGGGGAGTAGGGAGGGACAGAGGGAACTTGATGTACAAGGGCAGGACACACACTGTAAGGTGGGGAGTAGGGAGGGACAGAGGGAACTTGGTGTACAAGGGCAGGACACACACTGTAAGGTGGGGAGTAGGGAGGGACAGAGGGAACGGTGTATAAGGGCAGGACACACACTGTAAGGTGGGGAGTAGGGAGGGACAGAGGGAACTGGGTGTACAAGGGCAGGACACACACTGTAAGGTGGGGAGGTAGGAGGGACAGAGGGAATTCAGTGTAAAAGGGCAGGACACACACTGTAAGGTGGGGAGTAGGGAGGGACAGAGGGAACTTGGTGTACAAGGACAGGACACACACTGTAAGGTGGGGAGTAGGGAGGGACAGAGGGAACTTGGTGTACAAGGGCAGGACACACACTGTAAGGTGGGGAGTAGGGAGGGACAGAGGGAACTTGGTGTACAAGGGCAGGACACACACTGTAAGGTGGGGAGTAGGGAGGGACAGAGGGAACGGTGTATAAGGGCAGGACACACACCGTAAGGTGGGGAGTAGGGAGGGACAGAGGGAACTGGGTGTACAAGGGCAGGACACACACTGTAAGGTGGGGAGTAGGGAGGGACTGAGTGAACTAGGTGTACAAGGGCAGGACACACACTGGAAGGTGGGGAGTAGGGAGGGACTGAGGGAACTTGGTGTACAAGGGCAGGACACACACTGTAAGGTGGGGAGCAGGGAGGGACAGAGGGAATACAGTGTAAAAGGGCAGGACACACACTGTAAGGTGAGGAGTCGGGAGGGACTGAGGGAACTTGGTGTACAAGGGCAGGACACACACTGTAAGGTGGGGAGCAGGGAGAGTCAGAGGGAATTCAGTGCACAAGGGCAGGACACACACTGTAAGGTGGGGAGCTGGGTGGGACAGAGGGAATTCAGTGTAAAAGGGCAGGACACACACTGTAAGGTGGGGAGTTGGGAGGGACAGAGGGAACTTGGTGTACAAGGGCAGATCACACACTGTAAACTGGGGAGTAGGGAGGGACTGAGGGAACTTGGTGTACAAGGGCAGGTCACACACTGTAAGGTGGGGAGTAGGGAGGGGACAGAGGGAACAGATTACAAGGGCAGGACACACACTGTAAGGTGGGGAGCAGGGAGGGACAGAGGGAATTCAGTGTACAAGGGCAGGACACACACTGTAAGGTGGGGAGTAGGGAGGGGACAGAGGGAACTTGGTGTACTAGGGCAGGACACACACTGTAAGGTGGGGAGTAGGGAGGGACAGAGGGAACTTGGTGTATAAGGGCAGGACACACACTGAAAGGTGGGGAGTAGGGAGGGACAGAGGGAACTCAGTGTACAAGGGCAGGACACACACTGTAAGGTGGGGAGCAGGGAGGGACAGAGGGAACTCAGTGTACAAGGGCAGAACACACACTGTAAGGTGGGGAGTAGGGAGGGGCAGAGGGAATTCAGTGTAAAAGGGCAGGACACACACTGTAAGTTGGGGTGCAGGGAGGGACAGAGCGAACTTGGTGTACAAGGGCAGGGCACACACTGTAAGATGGGGAGTAGGGAGGGACAGAGAAACGGTGTACAAGGGCAGGGCACACTGAAAGGTGGGGTGTAGGGAGGGACAGAGGGAACTCAGTGTACAAGGGCAGGATACACACTGTAAGGTGGGGAGTAGGGAGGGACAGAGGAAACGGTGTACAAGGGCAGGACACACACTGTAAGGTGGGGAGCAGGGAGGGACAGAGGGAATTCAGTGTACAAGGGCAGGACACACACTGTAAGGTGGGGAGTAGGGAGGGACAGAGGAAACGGTGTACAAGGGCAGGACACACACTGTAAGGTGGGGAGTTGGGAGGCACAGAGGAAACGGTGCACAAGGGCAGGACACACACTGTAAGGTGGGGAGTAGGGAGGGACAGAGGAAACGGTGTACAAGGGCAGGACACACACTGTAAGGTGGGGAGTAGGGAGGGACAGAGGAAACGGTGTACAAGGGCAGGACACACACTGTAAGGTGGGGAGTAGGGAGGGACAGAGCGAACTTGGTGTACAAGGGCAGGACACACTGTAAGGTGGGGAGGTAGGAGGGACTGAGGGAATTCAGTGTAAAAGGGCAGGACACACACTGTAAGGTGGGGAGTAGGGAGGGACAGAGGGAACGGTGGGCAGGACACACACTGTAAGGTGGGGAGTAGGGAGGGGACAGAGCGAACTTGGTGTACAAGGGCAGGGACCACACTGTAAGGTGGGGAGGTAGAAGGGACAGAGGGAATTCAGTGCAAAAGGGCAGGGACACACACTGTAAGGTGGGGGAGTAGGGAGGGACAGAGGGGAACTTGGTGTACAAGGGCAGGACACACACTGTAAGGTGGGGGAGTAGGGAGGGGACAGAGGGAACTGGGTGTACAAGGGCAGGACACACACTGTAAAGGTGGGGAGTAGGGAGGGGACAGAAGCGAACTTGGTGTACAAGGGCAGGGACACACTGTAAGGTGGGGAGGTAGGAGGGACAGAGGGGAATTCAGTGTAAAAGGGCAGGGACATACACTGTAAGGTGGGGGAGTAGGGAGGGGACAGAGGGAACTTGGTGTACAAGGGCAGGACACACACTGAAAGGTGGGGGAGTAGAGAGGGACAGAGGGAACTCAGTGTACAAGGACAGGGACACACACTGTAAGGTGGGGAGTAGGGGAGGGACAGAGGGAACTTGGTGTACAAGGGCAGGGACACACACTGTAAGGTGGGGAGTAGGGAGGGGCAGAGCGAACGTGGTGTACAAGGGCAGGACACACACTGTAAGGTGGGGGGAGGTAGGAGGGACAGAGGGAAATTCAGTGTAAAAGGGCAGGGACACACACTGTAAGGTGGGGGAGCAGGGAGGGACAGAGGGGAATTCAGTGTACAAGGGCAGGACACACTGAAAGGTGGGGGATTAGAGAGGGGACAGAGGGGAACTCAGTGTACAAGGGACAGGGACACACACTGTAAGGTGGGGAGTAGGGAGGGGACAGAGGGAACTTGGTGTACAAGGGCAGGGACACACACTGTAAGGTGGGGAGTAGGGAGGGGACAGAGGGAACTTGGTGTACAAGGGCAGGACACACACTGTAAGGTGGGGAGTAGGGAGGGACAGAGGGAACTTGGTGTATAAGGGCAGGACACCACACTGTAAGGTGGGGGAGTAGGGAGGGACAGAGGGAACTGGGTGTACAAGGGCAGGACACACACTGTAAGATGGGGATTAGGGAGGGGACTGAGGGAACTGGGTGTACAAGGGGCAGGGACACACACTGTAAGGTGGGGAGTAGGGAGGGACTGAGGGGAACTGGGTGTACAAGGGCAGGACACACACTGTAAGATGGGGATTAGGGAGGGGACTGAGGGAACTGGGTGTACAAGGGCAGGACACACACTGTAAGGTGGGGAGTAGGGGGGGACAGAGGGAACAGAGTACAAGGGCAGGACACACACTGTAAGGTGGGGAGCAGGGAGGGGACAGAGGGAATACAGTGTAAAAGGGCAGGACACACACTGTAAGGTGGGGGAGTCGGGAGGGGACTGAGGGAACTTGGTGTACAAGGGCAGGGACACACACTGTAAGGTGGGGAGCAGGGAGAGTCAGAGGGAATTCAGTGTACAAGGGCAGGGACCACACACTGAAAGGTGGGGAGCAGGGAGGGACAGAGGGAATTCAGTGTAAAAGGGCAGGATACACATTGTAAGGTGGGGGAGTAGGGAGGGACAGAGGGGAACTTGGTGTACAAGGGCAGGTCACACACTGTAAAACTGGGGAGTAGGGAGGGTCTGAGGGAAACTTGGTGGAAGGGTCTGAGGGAACTTGGTGTACAAGGGCAGGTCACACACTGTAAGGTGGGGAGTAGGGAGGGACAGAGGGAACAGAGTACAAGGGCAGGACACACACTGTAAGGTGGGAGTAGGGAGGGACAGAGGGAACTTGGTGTATAAGGGCAGGACACACACTGAAAGGTGGGGAGTAGGGAGGAACAGAGGGAATTCAGTGTACAAGGGCAGGACACACACTGTAAGGTGGGGAGCAGGAGGGACAGAGGGAATTCAGTGTACAAGGGCAGGACACACTGTAAGGTGGGGAGTTGGGAGGGACAGAGGGAATTCAGTGTAAAAGGGCAGGACACACACTGTAAGGTGGGGAGCAGGGAGGGACAGAGCGAACTTGGTGTACAAGGGCAGGGCATACACTGTAAGGTGGGGAGGTGGGAGGGACAGAGGGAATTCAGTGTAAAAGGGCAGGACACACACTGTAAGGTGGGGAGCAGGGAGGGACAGAGGGAATTCAGTGTACAAGGGCAGGACACACTGAAAGGTGGGGAGTAGAGAGGGACAGAGGGAACTCAGAGTACAAGGACAGGACACACACTGTAAGGTGGGGAGTAGGGAGGGACAGAGCGAACTTGGTGTACAAGGGCAGGACACACTGTAAGGTGGGGAGGTAGGAGGGACAGAGGGAATTCAGTGTAAAAGGGCAGGACACACACTGTAAGGTGGGGAGTAGGGAGGGACAGAGGGAACTTGGTGTACAAGGGCAGGACACACACTGTAAGGTGGGGAGTAGGGAGGGACAGAGGGAACTGGGTGTACAAGGGCAGGACACACACTGTAAGGTGGGGAGTAGGGAGGACAGAGCGAACGGTGTACAAGGGCAGGACACACTGTAAGGTGGGGAGGTAGAAGGGACAGAGGGAATTCAGTGTAAAAGGGCAGGACACACACTGTAAGGTGGGGAGTAGGGAGGGACAGAGGGGAACTTGTGTACAAGGGCAGGACACACACTGTAAGGTGGGGAGTAGGGAGGGTCAGAGGGAACTGGGTGTACAAGGGCAGGACACACACTGTAAGGTTGGGGAGTAGGGAGGGACAGAGCGAACTTGGTGTACAAGGGCAGGACACACTGTAAGGTGGGGAGGTAGGAGGGACTGAGGGAATTCAGTGTAAAAGGGCAGGACACACACTGTAAGGTGGGGAGTAGGGAGGGACAGAGGGAACGGTGTACAAGGGCAGGACACACACTGTAAGGTGGGGAGTAGGGAGGGACAGAGGGAACTGGGTGTACAAGGGCAGGACACACACTGTAAGGTGGGGAGTAGGGAGGGACAGAGCGAACTTGGTGTACAAGGGCAGGACACACTGTAAGGTGGGGAGGTAGAAGGGACAGAGGGAATTCAGTGCAAAAGGGCAGGACACACACTGTAAGGTGGGGAGTAGGGAGGGACAGAGGGAACTTGGTGTACAAGGGCAGGACACACACTGTAAGGTGGGGAGTAGGGAGGGACAGAGGGAACTGGGTGTACAAGGGCAGGACACACACTGTAAGGTGGGGAGTAGGGAGGGACAGAGCGAACTTGGTGTACAAGGGCAGGACACACTGTAAGGTGGGGAGGTAGGAGGGACAGAGGGAATTCAGTGTAAAAGGGCAGGACATACACTGTAAGGTGGGGAGTAGGGAGGGACAGAGGGAACTTGGTGTACAAGGGCAGGACACACACTGAAAGGTGGGGAGTAGAGAGGGACAGAGGGAACTCAGTGTACAAGGACAGGACACACACTGTAAGGTGGGGAGTAGGGAGGGACAGAGGGAACTTGGTGTACAAGGGCAGGACACACACTGTAAGGTGGGGAGTAGGGAGGGGCAGAGCGAACGTGGTGTACAAGGGCAGGACACACACTGTAAGGTGGGGAGGTAGGAGGGACAGAGGGAATTCAGTGTAAAAGGGCAGGACACACACTGTAAGGTGGGGAGCAGGGAGGGACAGAGGGAATTCAGTGTACAAGGGCAGGACACACTGAAAGGTGGGGATTAGAGAGGGACAGAGGGAACTCAGTGTACAAGGACAGGACACACACTGTAAGGTGGGGAGTAGGGAGGGACAGAGGGAACTTGGTGTACAAGGGCAGGACACACACTGTAAGGTGGGGAGTAGGGAGGGACAGAGGGAACTTGGTGTACAAGGGCAGGACACACACTGTAAGGTGGGGAGTAGGGAGGGACAGAGGGAACTTGGTGTATAAGGGCAGGACACACACTGTAAGGTGGGGAGTAGGGAGGGACAGAGGGAACTGGGTGTACAAGGGCAGGACACACACTGTAAGATGGGGATTAGGGAGGGACTGAGGGAACTGGGTGTACAAGGGCAGGACACACACTGTAAGGTGGGGAGTAGGGAGGGACTGAGGGAACTGGGTGTACAAGGGCAGGACACACACTGTAAGATGGGGATTAGGGAGGGACTGAGGGAACTGGGTGTACAAGGGCAGGACACACACTGTAAGGTGGGGAGTAGGGGGGGACAGAGGGAACAGAGTACAAGGGCAGGACACACACTGTAAGGTGGGGAGCAGGGAGGGACAGAGGGAATACAGTGTAAAAGGGCAGGACACACACTGTAAGGTGGGGAGTCGGGAGGGACTGAGGGAACTTGGTGTACAAGGGCAGGACACACACTGTAAGGTGGGGAGCAGGGAGAGTCAGAGGGAATTCAGTGTACAAGGGCAGGACACACACTGAAAGGTGGGGAGCAGGGAGGGACAGAGGGAATTCAGTGTAAAAGGGCAGGATACACATTGTAAGGTGGGGAGTAGGGAGGGACAGAGGGAACTTGGTGTACAAGGGCAGGTCACACACTGTAAACTGGGGAGTAGGGAGGGTCTGAGGGAACTTGGTGTACAAGGGCAGGTCACACACTGTAAGGTGGGGAGTAGGGAGGGACAGAGGGAACAGAGTACAAGGGCAGGACACACACTGTAAGGTGGGGAGTAGGGAGGGACAGAGGGAACTTGGTGTATAAGGGCAGGACACACACTGAAAGGTGGGGAGTAGGGAGGAACAGAGGGAATTCAGTGTACAAGGGCAGGACACACACTGTAAGGTGGGGAGCAGGGAGGGACAGAGGGAATTCAGTGTACAAGGGCAGGACACACTGTAAGGTGGGGAGTTGGGAGGGACAGAGGGAATTCAGTGTAAAAGGGCAGGACACACACTGTAAGGTGGGGAGCAGGGAGGGACAGAGCGAACTTGGTGTACAAGGGCAGGGCATACACTGTAAGGTGGGGAGGTGGGAGGGACAGAGGGAATTCAGTGTAAAAGGGCAGGACACACACTGTAAGGTGGGGAGCAGGGAGGGACAGAGGGAATTCAGTGTACAAGGGCAGGACACACTGAAAGGTGGGGAGTAGAGAGGGACAGAGGGAACTCAGAGTACAAGGACAGGACACACACTGTAAGGTGGGGAGTAGGGAGGGACAGAGCGAACTTGGTGTACAAGGGCAGGACACACTGTAAGGTGGGGAGGTAGGAGGGACAGAGGGAATTCAGTGTAAAAGGGCAGGACACACACTGTAAGGTGGGGAGTAGGGAGGGACAGAGGGAACTTGGTGTACAAGGGCAGGACACACACTGTAAGGTGGGGAGTAGGGAGGGACAGAGGGAACTGGGTGTACAAGGGCAGGACACACACTGTAAGGTGGGGAGTAGGGAGGGACAGAGCGAACTTGGTGTACAAGGGCAGGACACACTGTAAGGTGGGGAGGTAGAAGGGACAGAGGGAATTCAGTGTAAAAGGGCAGGACACAAACTGTAAGGTGGGGAGTAGGGAGGGACAGAGGGAACTTGGTGTACAAGGGCAGGACACACACTGTAAGGTGGGGAGTAGGGAGGGTCAGAGGGAACTGGGTGTACAAGGGCAGGACACACACTGTAAGGTGGGGAGTATGGAGGGACAGAGCGAACTTGGTGTACAAGGGCAGGACACACTGTAAGGTGGGGAGGTAGGAGGGACAGAGGGAATTCAGTGTAAAAGGGCAGGACATACACTGTAAGGTGGGGAGTAGGGAGGGACAGAGGGAACTTGGTGTACAAGGGCAGGACACACACTGTAAGGTGGGGAGTAGGGAGGGACAGAGGGAACTGGGTGTACAAGGGCAGGACACACACTGTAAGGTGGGGAGCAGGGAGGGACAGAGGGAATTCAGTGTACAAGGGCAGGACACACTGAAAGGTGGGGAGTAGAGAGGGACAGAGGGAACTCAGTGTACAAGGACAGGACATACACTGTAAGGTGGGGAGTAGGGAGGGACAGAGGGAACTTGGTGTACAAGGGCAGGACACACACTGTAAGGTGGGGAGTAGGGAGGGACAGAGCGAACGTGGTGTACAAGGGCAGGACACACACTGTAAGGTGGGGAGGTAGGAGGGACAGAGGGAATTCTGTGTAAAAGGGCAGGACACACACTGTAAGGTGGGGAGCAGGGAGGGACAGAGGGAATTCAGTGTACAAGGGCAGGACACACTGAAAGGTGGGGATTAGAGAGGGACAGAGGGAACTCAGTGTACAAGGACAGGACACACACTGTAAGGTGGGGAGTAGGGAGGGACAGAGGGAACTTGGTGTACAAGGGCAGGACACACACTGTAAGGTGGGGAGTAGGGAGGGACAGAGGGAACTTGGTGTACAAGGGCAGGACACACACTGTAAGGTGGGGAGTAGGGAGGGACAGAGGGAACTTGATGTATAAGGGCAGGACACACACTGTAAGGTGGGGAGTAGGGAGGGACAGAGGGAACTGGGTGTACAAGGGCAGGACACACACTGTAAGATGGGGATTAGGGAGGGACTGAGGGAACTGGGTGTAAAAGGGCAGGACACACACTGTAAGGTGGGGAGTAGGGAGGGACGGAGGGAACTGGGTGTACAAGGGCAGGACACACACTGTAAGGTGGGGAGTAGGGGGGACAGAGGGAACAGAGTACAAGGGCAGGACACACACTGTAAGGTGGGGAGCAGGGAGGGACAGAGGGAATACAGTGTAAAAGGGCAGGACACACACTGTAAGGTGGGGAGTCGGGAGGGACTGAGGGAACTTGGTGTACAAGGGCAGGACACACACTGTAAGGTGGGGAGCAGGGACAGTCAGAGGGAATTCAGTGTACAAGGGCAGGACACACACTGTAAGGTGGGGAGCAGGGAGGGACAGAGGGAATTCAGTGTAAAAGGGCAGGACACACACTGTAAGGTGGGGAGTAGGGAGGGACAGAGGGAACTTGGTGTACAAGGGCAGGTCACACACTGTAAACTGGGGAGTAGGGAGGGACTGAGGGAACTTGGTGTACAAGGGCAGGTCACACACTGTAAGGTGGGGAGTAGGGAGGGACAGAGGGAACAGAGTACAAGGGCAGGACACACACTGTAAGGTGGGGAGTAGGGAGGGACAGAGGGAACTTGGTGTATAAGGGCAGGACACACACTGAAAGGTGGGGAGTAGGGAGGAACAGAGCGAATTCAGTGTACAAGGGCAGGACACACACTGTAAGGTGGGGAGCAGGGAGGGACAGAGGGAATTCAGTGTACAAGGGCAGGTCACACTGTAAGGTGGGGAGTTGGGAGGGACAGAGGGAATTCAGTGTAAAAGGGCAGGACACACACTGTAAGGTGGGGAGCAGGGAGGGACAGAGCGAACTTGGTGTACAAGGGCAGGGCATACACTGTAAGGTGGGGAGGTGGGAGGGA
The DNA here is from genome assembly GCF_030144855.1 of Hypanus sabinus. Classification (NCBI taxonomy): domain Eukaryota; kingdom Metazoa; phylum Chordata; class Chondrichthyes; order Myliobatiformes; family Dasyatidae; genus Hypanus; species Hypanus sabinus. The sequence continues at coordinate 57,057 of NW_026778913.1, forward strand.
CAGAGGGAATTCAGTGTAAAAGGGCAGGACACACACTGTAAGGTGGGGAGCAGGGAGGGACAGAGGGAATTCAGTGTACAAGGGCAGGACACACTGAAAGGTGGGGAGTGGAGAGGGACAGAGGGAACTCAGAGTACAAGGACAGGACACACACTGTAAGGTGGGGAGTAGGGAGGGACAGAGGGAACTTGGTGTACAAGGGCAGGACACACACTGTAAGGTGGGGAGTAGGGAGGGACAGAGGGAACTTGGTGTATAAGGGCAGGACACACACTGTAAGGTGGGGAGTAGGGAGGGACAGAAGGAACTCAGTGTACAAGGGCAGGGCACACACTGTAAGGTGGGGAGTAGGGAGGGACAGAGGAAACGGTGTACAAGGGCAGGGCACACTGAAAGGTGGGGAGTAGGGAGGGACAGAGGGAACTCAGTGTACAAGGGCAGGATACACACTGTAAGGTGGGGAGTAGGGAGGGACAGAGGAAACGGTGTACAAGGGCAGGACACACACTGTAAGGTGGGGAGCAGGGAGGGACAGAGGGAATTCAGTGTACAAGGGCAGGACACACTGTAAGGTGGGGAGTTGGGAGGGACAGAGGAAACGGTGTACAAGGGCAGGGCACACACTGTAAGGTGGGGAGTAGGGAGGGACAGAGGAAACGGTGTACAAGGGCAGGACACACACTGTAAGGTGGGGAGTAGGGAGGGACAGAGCGAACTTGGTGTACAAGGGCAGGACACACTGTAAGGTGGGGAGGTAGGAGGGACAGAGGGAATTCAGTGTAAAAGGGCAGGACACACACAGTAAGGTGGGGAGTAGGGAGGGACAGAGGGAACTTGGTGTACAAGGGCAGGACACACACTGTAAGGTGGGGAGCAGGGAGGGACAGAGGGAATTCAGTGTACAAGGGCAGGACACACTGAAAGGTGGGGAGTAGAGAGGGACAGAGGGAACTCAGTGTACAAGGACAGGACACACACTGTAAGGTGGGGAGTAGGGAGGGACAGAGGGAACTTGGTGTACAAGGGCACGACACACACTGTAAGGTGGGGAGTAGGGAGGGACAGAGGGCACTTGGTGTACAAGGGCAGGACACACACTGTAAGGTGGGGAGTAGGGAGGGACAGAGGGAACTTGGTGTATAAGGGCAGGACACACACTGTAAGGTGGGGAGTAGGGAGGGACAGAGGGAACTGGGTGTACAAGGGCAGGACACACACTGTAAGGTGGGGAGTAGGGAGGGACTGAGTGAACTGGGTGTACAAGGGCAGGACACACACTGTAAGGTGGGGAGTAGGGAGGGACTGAGGGAACTTGGTGTACAAGGGCAGGTCACACACTGTAAACTGGGGAGTAGGGAGGGACAGAGGAAACGGTGTAAAAGGGCAGGACACACACTGTAAGGTGGGGAGCAGGGAGGGACAGAGGGAATACAGTGTAAAAGGGTAGGACACACACTGTAAGGTGGGGAGTCGGGAGGGACTGAGGGAACTTGGTGTACAAGGGCAGGACACACACTGTAAGGTGGGGAGCAGGGAGAGTCAGAGGGAATTAAGTGTACAAGGGCAGGACACACACTGTAAGGTGGGGAGCAGGGAGGGACAGAGGGAATTCAGTGTAAAAGGGCAGGACACACACTGTAAGGTGGGGAGTAGGGAGGGACAGAGGGAACTTGGTGTACAAGGGCAGGTCACACACTGTAAGGTGGGGAGTAGGGAGGTACAGAGGGAACAGAGTACAAGGGCAGGACACACACTGTAAGGTGGGGAGTAGGGAGGGACAGAGGGAACGGTGTATAAAGGCAGGACACACACTGAAAGGTGGGGAGTAGGGAGGAACAGAGGGAATTCAGTGTACAAGGGCAGGACACACACTGTAAGGTGGGGAGCAGGGAGGGACAGAGGGAATTCAGTGTACAAGGACAGGACACACACTGTAAGGTGGGGAGTAGGGAGGGACAGAGGGAACTTGGTGTACAAGGGCAGGATACACACTGTAAGGTGGGGAGTAGGGAGGGACAGAGGAAACGGTGTACAAGGGCAGGACACACACTGTAAGGTGGGGAGCAGGGAGGGACAGAGGGAATTCATTGTACAAGGGCAGGACACACTGTAAGGTGGGGAGTTGGGAGGGACAGAGGAAACGGTGTACAAGGGCAGGGCACACACTGTAAGGTGGGGAGTAGGGAGGGACAGAGGAAACGGTGTAGAAGGGCAGGACACACACTGTAAGGTGGGGAGTAGGGAGGGACAGAGCGAACTTGGTGTACAAGGGCAGGACACACTGTAAGGTGGGGAGGTAGGAGGGACAGAGGGAATTCAGTGTAAAAGGGCAGGACACACACTGTAAGGTGGGGAGTAGGGAGGGACAGAGGGAACTTGGTGTACAAGGGCAGGACACACACTGTAAGGTGGGGAGCAGGGAGGGACAGAGGGAATTCAGTGTACAAGGGCAGGGCACACTGAAAGGTGGGGAGTAGGGAGGGACAGAGGGAATTCAGTGTACAAGGGCAGGACACACTGTAAGGTGGGGAGTTGGGAGGGACAGAGGGAATTCAGTGTAAAAGGGCAGGACACACACTGTAAGGTGGGGAGCAGGGAGGGACAGAGCGAACTTGGTGTACAAGGGCAGGGCATACACTGTAAGATGGGGATTAGGGAGGGACTGAGGGAACTGGGTGTACAAGGGCAGGACACACACTGTAAGGTGGGGAGTAGGGGGGGACAGAGGGAACAGAGTACAAGGGCAGGACACACACTGTAAGGTGGGGAGCAGGGAGGGACAGAGGGAATACAGTGTAAAAGGGCAGGACACACACTGTAAGGTGGGGAGTCGGGAGGGACTGAGGGAACTTGGTGTACAAGGGCAGGACACACACTGTAAGGTGGGGAGCAGGGAGAGTCAGAGGGAATTCAGTGTACAAGGGCAGGACACACACTGAAAGGTGGGGAGCAGGGAGGGACAGAGGGAATTCAGTGTAAAAGGGCAGGACACACACTGTAAGGTGGGGAGCAGGGAGGGACAGAGCAAACTTGGTGTACAAGGGCAGGGCATACACTGTAAGGTGGGCAGGTGGGAGGGACAGAGGGAATTCAGTGTAAAAGGGCAGGACACACACTGTAAGGTGGGGAGCAGGGAGGGACAGAGGGAATTCAGTGTACAAGGGCAGGACACACTGAAAGGTGGGGAGTAGAGAGGGACAGAGGGAACTCAGAGTACAAGGACAGGACACACACTGTAAGGTTGCGAGTAGGGAGGGACAGAGGGAACTTGGTGTACAAGGGCAGGACACACACTGTAAGGTGGGGAGTAGGGAGGGACAGAGGGAACTTGGTGTATAAGGGCAGGACACACACTGTAAGGTGGGGAGTAGGGAGGGACAGAAGGAACTCAGTGTACAAGGGCAGGGCACACACTGTAAGGTGGGGAGTAGGGAGGGACAGAAGAAACGGTGTACAAGGGCAGGGCACACTGAAAGGTGGGGAGTAGGGAGGGACAGAGGGAACTCAGTGTACAAGGGCTGGATACACACTGTAAGGTGGGGAGTAGGGAGGGACAGAGGAAACGGTGTACAAGGGCAGGACACACACTGTAAGGTGGGGAGCAGGGAGGGACAGAGAGAATTCAGTGTACAAAGGCAGGACACACTGTAAGGTGAGGAGTTGGGAGGGACAGAGGAAACGGTGTACAAGGGCAGGGCACACACTGTAAGGTGGGGAGTAGGGAGGGACAGAGGAAACGGTGTACAAGGTCAGGACACACTGTAAGGTGGGGAGATAGGAGGGACAGAGGGAATTCAGTGTAAAAGGGCAGGACACACACTGTAATGTGGGGAGTAGGGAGGGACAGAGGGAACTTGGTGTACAAGGGCAGGACACACACTGTAAGGTGGGGAGCAGGGAGGGACAGAGGGAATTCAGTGTACAAGGGCAGGACACACTGAAAGGTGGGGAGTAGAGAGGGACAGAGGGAACTCAGTGTACAAGGACAGGACACACACTGTAAGGTTGCGAGTAGGGAGGGACAGTGGGAACTTGGTGTACAAGGGCAGGACACACACTGTAAGGTGGGGAGTAGGGAGGGACAGAGGGAACTTGGTGTATAAGGGCAGGACACACACTGTAAGGTGGGGAGTAGGGAGGGACAGAAGGAACTCAGTGTACAAGGGCAGGGCACACACTGTAAGGTGGGGAGCAGGGAGGGACAGAGGGAATTCAGTGTACAAGGGCAGGACACACTGTAAGGTGGGGAGTTGGGAGGGACAGAGGGAATTCAGTGTAAAAGGGCAGGACACACACTGTAAGGTGGGGAGCAGGGAGGGACAGAGCGAACTTGGTGTACAAGGGCAGGGCATACACTGTAAGGTGGGGAGTAGGGAGGTACAGAGGGAACAGAGTACAAGGGCAGGACACACACTGTAAGGTGGGGAGTAGGGAGGGACAGAGGGAACGGTGTATAAAGGCAGGACACACACTGAAAGGTGGGGAGTAGGGAGGAACAGAGGGAATTCAGTGTACAAGGGCAGGACACACACTGTAAGGTGGGGAGCAGGGAGGGACAGAGGGAATTCAGTGTACAAGGACAGGACACACACTGTAAGGTGGGGAGTAGGGAGGGACAGAGGGAACTTGGTGTACAAGGGCAGGATACACACTGTAAGGTGGGGAGTAGGGAGGGACAGAGGAAACGGTGTACAAGGGCAGGACACACACTGTAAGGTGGGGAGCAGGGAGGGACAGAGGGAATTCATTGTACAAGGGCAGGACACACTGTAAGGTGGGGAGTTGGGAGGGACAGAGGAAACGGTGTACAAGGGCAGGGCACACACTGTAAGGTGGGGAGTAGGGAGGGACAGAGGAAACGGTGTAGAAGGGCAGGACACACACTGTAAGGTGGGGAGTAGGGAGGGACAGAGCGAACTTGGTGTACAAGGGCAGGACACACTGTAAGGTGGGGAGGTAGGAGGGACAGAGGGAATTCAGTGTAAAAGGGCAGGACACACACTGTAAGGTGGGGAGTAGGGAGGGACAGAGGGAACTTGGTGTACAAGGGCAGGACACACACTGTAAGGTGGGGAGCAGGGAGGGACAGAGGGAATTCAGTGTACAAGGGCAGGGCACACTGAAAGGTGGGGAGTAGGGAGGGACAGAGGGAATTCAGTGTACAAGGGCAGGACACACTGTAAGGTGGGGAGTTGGGAGGGACAGAGGGAATTCAGTGTAAAAGGGCAGGACACACACTGTAAGGTGGGGAGCAGGGAGGGACAGAGCGAACTTGGTGTACAAGGGCAGGGCATACACTGTAAGATGGGGATTAGGGAGGGACTGAGGGAACTGGGTGTACAAGGGCAGGACACACACTGTAAGGTGGGGAGTAGGGGGGGACAGAGGGAACAGAGTACAAGGGCAGGACACACACTGTAAGGTGGGGAGCAGGGAGGGACAGAGGGAATACAGTGTAAAAGGGCAGGACACACACTGTAAGGTGGGGAGTCGGGAGGGACTGAGGGAACTTGGTGTACAAGGGCAGGACACACACTGTAAGGTGGGGAGCAGGGAGAGTCAGAGGGAATTCAGTGTACAAGGGCAGGACACACACTGAAAGGTGGGGAGCAGGGAGGGACAGAGGGAATTCAGTGTAAAAGGGCAGGACACACACTGTAAGGTGGGGAGCAGGGAGGGACAGAGCGAACTTGGTGTACAAGGGCAGGGCATACACTGTAAGGTGGGCAGGTGGGAGGGACAGAGGGAATTCAGTGTAAAAGGGCAGGACACACACTGTAAGGTGGGGAGCAGGGAGGGACAGAGGGAATTCAGTGTACAAGGGCAGGACACACTGAAAGGTGGGGAGTAGAGAGGGACAGAGGGAACTCAGAGTACAAGGACAGGACACACACTGTAAGGTTGCGAGTAGGGAGGGACAGAGGGAACTTGGTGTACAAGGGCAGGACACACACTGTAAGGTGGGGAGTAGGGAGGGACAGAGGGAACTTGGTGTATAAGGGCAGGACACACACTGTAAGGTGGGGAGTAGTGAGGGACAGAAGGAACTCAGTGTACAAGGGCAGGGCACACACTGTAAGGTGGGGAGTAGGGAGGGACAGAGGAAACGGTGTACAAGGGCAGGGCACACTGAAAGGTGGGGAGTAGGGAGGGACAGAGGGAACTCAGTGTACAAGGGCTGGATACACACTGTAAGGTGGGGAGTAGGGAGGGACAGAGGAAACGGTGTACAAGGGCAGGACACACACTGTAAGGTGGGGAGCAGGGAGGGACAGAGAGAATTCAGTGTACAAGGGCAGGACACACTGTAAGGTGAGGAGTTGGGAGGGACAGAGGAAACGGTGTACAAGGGCAGGGCACACACTGTAAGGTGGGGAGTTGGGAGGGACAGAGGAAACGGTGTACAAGGTCAGGAGACACTGTAAGGTGGGGAGATAGGAGGGACAGAGGGAATTCAGTGTAAAAGGGCAGGACACACACTGTAATGTGGGGAGTAGGGAGGGACAGAGGGAACTTGGTGTACAAGGGCAGGACACACACTGTAAGGTGGGGAGCAGGGAGGGACAGAGGGAATTCAGTGTACAAGGGCAGGACACACTGAAAGGTGGGGAGTAGAGAGGGACAGAGGGAACTCAGTGTACAAGGACAGGACACACACTGTAAGGTTGCGAGTAGGGAGGGACAGAGGGAACATGGTGTACAAGGGCAGGACACACACTGTAAGGTGGGGAGTAGGGAGGGACAGAGGGAACTTGGTGTATAAGGGCAGGACACACACTGTAAGGTGGGGAGTAGGGAGGGACAGAAGGAACTCAGTGTACAAGGGCAGGGCACACACTGTAAGGTGGGGAGCAGGGAGGGACAGAGGGAATTCAGTGTACAAGGGCAGGACACACTGAAAGGTGGGGAGTAGAGAGGGACAGAGGGAACTCAGAGTACAAGGACAGGACACACACTGTAAGGTTGCGAGTAGGGAGGGACAGAGGGAACTTGGTGTACAAGGGCAGGACACACACTGTAAGGTGGGGAGTAGGGAGGGACAGAGGGAACTTGGTGTATAAGGGCAGGACACACACTGTAAGGTGGGGAGTAGGGAGGGACAGAAGGAACTCAGTGTACAAGGGCAGGGCACACACTGTAAGGTGGGGAGTAGGGAGGGACAGAGGAAACGGTGTACAAGGGCAGGGCACAATGAAAGGTGGGGAGTAGGGAGGGACAGAGGGAACTCAGTGTACAAGGGCTGGATACACACTGTAAGGTGGGGAGTAGGGAGGGACAGAGGAAACGGTGTACAAGGGCAGGACACACACTGTAAGGTGGGGAGCAGGGAGGGACAGAGGGAATTCAGTGTACAAGGGCAGGACACACTGTAAGGTGGGGAGTTGGGAGGGACAGAGGGAATTCAGTGTAAAAGGGCAGGACACACACTGTAAGGTGGGGAGCAGGGAGGGACAGAGCGAACTTGGTGTACAAGGGCAGGGCATACACTGTAAGGTGGGGAGTAGGGAGGTACAGAGGGAACAGAGTACAAGGGCAGGACACACACTGTAAGGTGGGGAGTAGGGAGGGACAGAGGGAACGGTGTATAAAGGCAGGACACACACTGAAAGGTGGGGAGTAGGGAGGAACAGAGGGAATTCAGTGTACAAGGGCAGGACACACACTGTAAGGTGGGGAGCAGGGAGGGACAGAGGGAATTCAGTGTACAAGGACAGGACACACACTGTAAGGTGGGGAGTAGGGAGGGACAGAGGGAACTTGGTGTACAAGGGCAGGATACACACTGTAAGGTGGGGAGTAGGGAGGGACAGAGGAAACGGTGTACAAGGGCAGGACACACACTGTAAGGTGGGGAGCAGGGAGGGACAGAGGGAATTCATTGTACAAGGGCAGGACACACTGTAAGGTGGGGAGTTGGGAGGGACAGAGGAAACGGTGTACAAGGGCAGGGCACACACTGTAAGGTGGGGAGTAGGGAGGGACAGAGGAAACGGTGTAGAAGGGCAGGACACACACTGTAAGGTGGGGAGTAGGGAGGGACAGAGCGAACTTGGTGTACAAGGGCAGGACACACTGTAAGGTGGGGAGGTAGGAGGGACAGAGGGAATTCAGTGTAAAAGGGCAGGACACACACTGTAAGGTGGGGAGTAGGGAGGGACAGAGGGAACTTGGTGTACAAGGGCAGGACACACACTGTAAGGTGGGGAGCAGGGAGGGACAGAGGGAATTCAGTGTACAAGGGCAGGGCACACTGAAAGGTGGGGAGTAGGGAGGGACAGAGGGAATTCAGTGTACAAGGGCAGGACACACTGTAAGGTGGGGAGTTGGGAGGGACAGAGGGAATTCAGTGTAAAAGGGCAGGACACACACTGTAAGGTGGGGAGCAGGGAGGGACAGAGCGAACTTGGTGTACAAGGGCAGGGCATACACTGTAAGATGGGGATTAGGGAGGGACTGAGGGAACTGGGTGTACAAGGGCAGGACACACACTGTAAGGTGGGGAGCAGGGAGCGACAGAGGGAATACAGTGTAAAAGGGCAGGACACACACTGTAAGGTGGGGAGTCGGGAGGGACTGAGGGAACTTGGTGTACAAGGGCAGGACACACACTGTAAGGTGGGGAGCAGGGAGAGTCAGAGGGAATTCAGTGTACAAGGGCAGGACACACACTGAAAGGTGGGGAGCAGGGAGGGACAGAGGGAATTCAGTGTAAAAGGGCAGGACACACACTGTAAGGTGGGGAGCAGGGAGGGACAGAGCGAACTTGGTGTACAAGGGCAGGGCACACTGTAAGGTGGGGAGCAGGGAGGGACAGAGGGAATTCAGTGTACAAGGGCAGGACACACTGTAAGGTGGGGAGTTGGGAGGGACAGAGGGAATTCAGTGTAAAAGGGCAGGACACACACTGTAAGGTGGGGAGCAGGGAGGGACAGAGCGAACTTGGTGTACAAGGGCAGGGCATACACTGTAAGGTGGGCAGGTGGGAGGGACAGAGGGAATTCAGTGTAAAAGGGCAGGACACACACTGTAAGGTGGGGAGCAGGGAGGGACAGAGGGAATTCAGTGTACAAGGGCAGGACACACTGAAAGGTGGGGAGTAGAGAGGGACAGAGGGAACTCAGAGTACAAGGACAGGACACACACTGTAAGGTTGCGAGTAGGGAGGGACAGAGGGAACTTGGTGTACAAGGGCAGGACACACACTGTAAGGTGGGGAGTAGGGAGGGACAGAGGGAACTTGGTGTATAAGGGCAGGACACACACTGTAAGGTGGGGAGTAGTGAGGGACAGAAGGAACTCAGTGTACAAGGGCAGGGCACACACTGTAAGGTGGGGAGTAGGGAGGGACAGAGGAAACGGTGTACAAGGGCAGGGCACACTGAAAGGTGGGGAGTAGGGAGGGACAGAGGGAACTCAGTGTACAAGGGCTGGATACACACTGTAAGGTGGGGAGTAGGGAGGGACAGAGGAAACGGTGTACAAGGGCAGGACACACACTGTAAGGTGGGGAGCAGGGAGGGACAGAGAGAATTCAGTGTACAAGGGCAGGACACACTGTAAGGTGAGGAGTTGGGAGGGACAGAGGAAACGGTGTACAAGGGCAGGGCACACACTGTAAGGTGGGGAGTTGGGAGGGACAGAGGAAACGGTGTACAAGGTCAGGAGACACTGTAAGGTGGGGAGATAGGAGGGACAGAGGGAATTCAGTGTAAAAGGGCAGGACACACACTGTAATGTGGGGAGTAGGGAGGGACAGAGGGAACTTGGTGTACAAGGGCAGGACACACACTGTAAGGTGGGGAGCAGGGAGGGACAGAGGGAATTCAGTGTACAAGGGCAGGACACACTGAAAGGTGGGGAGTAGAGAGGGACAGAGGGAACTCAGTGTACAAGGACAGGACACACACTGTAAGGTTGCGAGTAGGGAGGGACAGAGGGAACTTGGTGTACAAGGGCAGGACACACACTGTAAGGTGGGGAGTAGGGAGGGACAGAGGGAACTTGGTGTATAAGGGCAGGACACACACTGTAAGGTGGGGAGTAGGGAGGGACAGAAGGAACTCAGTGTACAAGGGCAGGGCACACACTGTAAGGTGGGGAGCAGGGAGGGACAGAGGGAATTCAGTGTACAAGGGCAGGACACACTGAAAGGTGGGGAGTAGAGAGGGACAGAGGGAACTCAGAGTACAAGGACAGGACACACACTGTAAGGTTGCGAGTAGGGAGGGACAGAGGGAACTTGGTGTACAAGGGCAGGACACACACTGTAAGGTGGGGAGTAGGGAGGGACAGAGGGAACTTGGTGTATAAGGGCAGGACACACACTGTAAGGTGGGGAGTAGGGAGGGACAGAAGGAACTCAGTGTACAAGGGCAGGGCACACACTGTAAGGTGGGGAGTAGGGAGGGACAGAGGAAACGGTGTACAAGGGCAGGGCACACTGAAAGGTGGGGAGTAGGGAGGGACAGAGGGAACTCTGTGTACAAGGGCTGGATACACACTGTAAGGTGGGGAGTAGGGAGGGACAGAGGAAACGGTGTACAAGGGCAGGACACACACTGTAAGGTGGGGAGCAGGGAGGGACAGAGGGAATTCAGTGTACAAGGGCAGGACACACTGTAAGGTGGGGAGTTGGGAGGGACAGAGGGAATTCAGTGTAAAAGGGCAGGACACACACTGTAAGGTGGGGAGCAGGGAGGGACAGAGCGAACTTGGTGTACAAGGGCAGGGCATACACTGTAAGGTGGGGAGTAGGGAGGTACAGAGGGAACAGAGTACAAGGGCAGGACACACACTGTAAGGTGGGGAGTAGGGAGGGACAGAGGGAACGGTGTATAAAGGCAGGACACACGCTGAAATGTGGGGAGTAGGGAGGAACAGAGGGAATTCAGTGTACAAGGGCAGGACACACACTGTAAGGTGGGGAGCAGGGAGGGACAGAGGGAATTCAGTGTACAAGGACAGGACACACACTGTAAGGTGGGGAGTAGGGAGGGACAGAGGGAACTTGGTGTACAAGGGCAGGATACACACTGTAAGGTGGGGAGTAGGGAGGGACAGAGGAAACGGTGTACAAGGGCAGGACACACACTGTAAGGTGGGGAGCAGGGAGGGACAGAGGGAATTCATTGTACAAGGGCAGGACACACTGTAAGGTGGGGAGTTGGGAGGGACAGAGGAAACGGTGTACAAGGGCAGGGCACACACTGTAAGGTGGGGAGTAGGGAGGGACAGAGGAAACGGTGTAGAAGGGCAGGACACACACTGTAAGGTGGGGAGTAGGGAGGGACAGAGCGAACTTGGTGTACAAGGGCAGGACACACTGTAAGGTGGGGAGGTAGGAGGGACAGAGGGAATTCAGTGTAAAAGGGCAGGACACACACTGTAAGGTGGGGAGTAGGGAGGGACAGAGGGAACTTGGTGTACAAGGGCAGGACACACACTGTAAGGTGGGGAGCAGGGAGGGACAGAGGGAATTCAGTGTACAAGGGCAGGGCACACTGAAAGGTGGGGAGTAGGGAGGGACAGAGGGAATTCAGTGTACAAGGGCAGGACACACTGTAAGGTGGGGAGTTGGGAGGGACAGAGGGAATTCAGTGTAAAAGGGCAGGACACACACTGTAAGGTGGGGAGCAGGGAGGGACAGAGCGAACTTGGTGTACAAGGGCAGGGCATACACTGTAAGATGGGGATTAGGGAGGGACTGAGGGAACTGGGTGTACAAGGGCAGGACACACACTGTAAGGTGGGGAGTAGGGGGGGACAGAGGGAACAGAGTACAAGGGCAGGACACACACTGTAAGGTGGGGAGCAGGGAGGGACAGAGGGAATACAGTGTAAAAGGGCAGGACACACACTGTAAGGTGGGGAGTCGGGAGGGACTGAGGGAACTTGGTGTATAAGGGCAGGACACACACTGTAAGGTGGGGAGTAGGGAGGGACAGAAGGAACTCAGTGTACAAGGGCAGGGCACACACTGTAAGGTGGGGAGCAGGGAGGGACAGAGGGAATTCAGTGTACAAGGGCAGGACACACTGAAAGGTGGGGAGTAGAGAGGGACAGAGGGAACTCAGAGTACAAGGACAGGACACACACTGTAAGGTTGCGAGTAGGGAGGGACAGAGGGAACTTGGTGTACAAGGGCAGGACACACACTGTAAGGTGGGGAGTAGGGAGGGACAGAGGGAACTTGGTGTATAAGGGCAGGACACACATTGTAAGGTGGGGAGTAGGGAGGGACAGAAGGAACTCAGTGTACAAGGGCAGGGCACACACTGTAAGGTGGGGAGTAGGGAGGGACAGAGGAAACGGTGTACAAGGGCAGGGCACACTGAAAGGTGGGGAGTAGGGAGGGACAGAGGGAACTCAGTGTACAAGGGCTGGATACACACTGTAAGGTGGGGAGTAGGGAGGGACAGAGGAAACGGTGTACAAGGGCAGGACACACACTGTAAGGTGGGGAGCAGGGAGGGACAGAGAGAATTCAGTGTACAAGGGCAGGACACACTGAAAGGTGAGGAGTAGAGAGGGACAGAGGGAACTCAGTGTACAAGGACAGGACACACACTGTAAGGTTGCGAGTAGGGAGGGACAGAGGGAACTTGGTGTACAAGGGCAGGACACACACTGTAAGGTGGGGAGTAGGGAGGGACAGAGGGAACTTGGTGTATAAGGGCAGGACACACTCTGTAAGGTGGGGAGTAGGGAGGGACAGAAGGAACTCAGTGTACAAGGGCAGGGCACACACTGTAAGGTGGGGAGCAGGGAGGGACAGAGGGAATTCAGTGTACAAGGGCAGGACACACTGTAAGGTGGGGAGTTGGGAGGGACAGAGGGAATTCAGTGTAAAAGGGCAGGACACACACTGTAAGGTGGGGAGCAGGGAGGGACAGAGCGAACTTGGTGTACAAAGGCAGGGCATACACTGTAAGGTGGGCAGGTGGGAGGGACAGAGGGAATTCAGTGTAAAAGGGCAGGACACACACTGTAAGGTGGGGAGCAAGGAGGGACAGAGGGAATTCAGTGTACAAGGGCAGGACACACTGAAAGGTGGGGAGTAGAGAGGGACAGAGGGAACTCAGAGTACAAGGACAGGACACACACTGTAAGGTTGCGAGTAGGGAGGGACAGAGGGAACTTGGTGTACAAGGGCAGGACACACACTGTAAGGTGGGGAGTAGGGAGGGACAGAGGGAACTTGGTGTATAAGGGCAGGACACACACTGTAAGGTGGGGAGTAGGGAGGGACAGAAGGAACTCAGTGTACAAGGGCAGGGCACACACTGTAAGGTGGGGAGTAGGGAGGGACAGAGGAAACGGTGTACAAGGGCAGGGCACACTGATAGGTGGGGAGTAGGGAGGGACAGAGGGAACTCAGTGTACAAGGACAGGACACACACTGTAAGGTGGGGAGTAGGCAGGGACAGAGGGAACTTGGTGTACAAGGGCAGGACACACACTGTAAGGTGGGGAGTAGGGAGGGACAGAGGGAACTTGGTGTATAAGGGCAGGACACACACTGTAAGGTGGGGAGTAGGGAGGGACAGAGGGAACTTGGTGTATAAGGGCAGGACACACACTGTAAGGTGGGGAGTAGGGAGGGACAGAGGGAACTGGGTGTACAAGGGCAGGACACACACTGTAAGATGGGGATTAGGGAGGGACTGAGGGAACTGGGTGTACAAGGGCAGGACACACACTGTAAGGTGGGGAGTAGGGAGGGACTGAGGGAACTGGGTGTACAAGGGCAGGACACACACTGTAAGATGGGGATTAGGGAGGGACTGAGGGAACTGGGTGTACAAGGGCAGGACACACACTGTAAGGTCGGGAGTAGGGGGGGACAGAGGGAACAGAGTACAAGGGCAGGACACACACTGTAAGGTGGGGAGCAGGGAGGGACAGAGGGAATACAGTGTAAAAGGGCAGGACACACACTGTAAGGTGGGGAGTCGGGAGGGACTGAGGGAACTTGGTGTACAAGGGCAGGACACACACTGTAAGGTGGGGAGCAGGGAGAGTCAGAGGGAATTCAGTGTACAAGGGCAGGACACACACTGAAAGGTGGGGAGCAGGGAGGGACAGAGGGAATTCAGTTTAAAAGGGCAGGACACACATTGTAATGTGGGGAGTAGGGAGGGACAGAGGGAACTTGGTGTACAAGGGCAGGTCACACACTGTAAACTGGGGAGTAGGGAGGGTCTGAGGGAACTTGGTGTACAAGGGCAGGTCACACACTGTAAGGTGGGGAGTAGGGAGGGACAGAGGGAACAGAGTACAAGGGCAGGACACACACTGTAAGGTGGGGAGTAGGGAGGGACAGAGGGAACTTGGTGTATAAGGGCAGGACACACACTGAAAGGTGGGGAGTAGGGAGGAACAGAGGGAATTCAGTGTACAAGGGCAGGACACACACTGTAAGGTGGGGAGCAGGGAGGGACAGAGGGAATTCAGTGTACAAGGGCAGGACACACTGTAAGGTGGGGAGTTGGGAGGGACAGAGGGAATTCAGTGTAAAAGGGCAGGACACACACTGTAAGGTGGGGAGCAGGGAGGGACAGAGCGAACTTGGTGTACAAGGGCAGGGCATACACTGTAAGGTGGGGAGGTGGGAGGGACTGAGGAAACGGTGTACAAGGGCAGGACACACACTGTAAGGTGGGGAGTAGGGAGGGACAGAGGGAACAGAGTACAAGGGCAGGACACACACTGTAAGGTGGGGAGTAGGGAGGGACAGAGGGAATTCAGTGTAAAAGGGCAGGACACACACTGTAAGGTGGGGAGCAGGGAGGGACAGAGGGAATTCAGTGTACAAGGGCAGGACACACTGAAAGGTGGGGAGTAGAGAGGGACAGAGGGAACTCAGAGTACAAGGACAGGACACACACTGTAAGGTGGGGAGTAGGGAGGGACAGAGCGAACTTGGTGTACAAGGGCAGGACACACTGTAAGGTGGGGAGGTAGGAGGGACAGAGGGAATTCAGTGTAAAAGGGCAGGACACACACTGTAAGGTGGGGAGTAGGGAGGGACAGAGGGAACTTGGTGTACAAGGGCAGGACACACACTGTAAGGTGGGGAGTAGGGAGGGACAGAGGGAACTGGGTGTACAAGGGCAGGACACACACTGTAAGGTGGGGAGTAGGGAGGGACAGAGCGAACTCAGTGTACAAGGGCAGGACACACTGTAAGGTGGGGAGGTAGAAGGGACAGAGGGAATTCAGTGTAAAAGGGCAGGACACACACTGTAAGGTGGGGAGTAGGGAGGGACAGAGGGAACTTGGTGTACAAGGGCAGGACACACACTGTAAGGTGGGGAGTAGGGAGGGACAGAGGGAACTGGGTGTACAAGGGCAGGACACACACTGTAAGGTGGGGAGTATGGAGGGACAGAGCGAACTTGGTGTACAAGGGCAGGACACACTGTAAGGTGGGGAGGTAGGAGGGACAGAGGGAATTCAGTGTAAAAGGGCAGGACATACACTGTAAGGTGGGGAGTAGGGAGGGACAGAGGGAACTTGGTGTACAAGGGCAGGACACACACTGTAAGGTGGGGAGTAGGGAGGGACAGAGGGAACTGGGTGTACAAGGGCAGGACACACACTGTAAGGTGGGGAGCAGGGAGGGACAGAGGGAATTCAGTGTACAAGGGCAGGACACACTGAAAGGTGGGGAGTAGAGAGGGACAGAGGGAACTCAGTGTACAAGGACAGGACATACACTGTAAGGTGGGGAGTAGGGAGGGACAGAGGGAACTTGGTGTACAAGGGCAGGACACACACTGTAAGGTGGGGAGTAGGGAGGGACAGAGCGAACGTGGTGTACAAGGGCAGGACACACACTGTAAGGTGGGGAGGTAGGAGGGACAGAGGAAATTCAGTGTAAAAGGGCAGGACACACACTGTAAGGTGGGGAGCAGGGAGGGACAGAGGGAATTCAGTGTACAAGGGCAGGACACACTGAAAGGTGGGGATTAGAGAGGGACAGAGGGAACTCAGTGTACAAGGACAGGACACACACTGTAAGGTGGGGAGTAGGGAGGGACAGAGGGAACTTGGTGTACAAGGGCAGGACACACACTGTAAGGTGGGGAGTAGGGAGGGTCAGAGGGAACTTGGTGTACAAGGGCAGGACACACACTGTAAGGTGGGGAGTAGGGAGGGACAGAGGGAACTTGGTGTATAAGGGCAGGACACACACTGTAAGGTGGGGAGTAGGGAGGGACAGAGGGAACTGGGTGTACAAGGGCAGGACACACTGTAAGATGGGGATTAGGGAGGGACTGAGGGAACTAGGTGTAAAAGGGCAGGACACACACTGTAAGGTGGGGAGTAGGGAGGGACGGAGGGAACTGGGTGTACAAGGGCAGGACACACACTGTAAGGTGGGGAGTAGGGGGGACAGAGGGAACAGAGTACAAGGGCAGGACACACACTGTAAGGTGGGGAGCAGGGAGGGACAGAGGGAATACAGTGTAAAAGGGCAGGACACACACTGTAAGGTGGGGAGTCGGGAGGGACTGAGGGAACTTGGTGTACAAGGGCAGGACACACACTGTAAGGTGGGGAGCAGGGAGAGTCAGAGGGAATTCAGTGTACAAGGGCAGGACACACACTGTAAGGTGGGGAGCAGGGAGGGACAGAGGGAATTCAGTGTAAAAGGGCAGGACACACACTGTAAGGTGGGGAGTAGGGAGGGACAGAGGGAACTTGGTGTACAAGGGCAGGTCACACACTGTAAACTGGGGAGTAGGGAGGGACTGAGGGAACTTGGTGTACAAGGGCAGGTCACACACTGTAAGGTGGGGAGTAGGGAGGGACAGAGGGAACAGAGTACAAGGGCAGGACACACACTGTAAGGTGGGGAGTAGGGAGGGACAGAGGGAACTTGGTGTATAAGGGCAGGACACACACTGAAAGGTGGGGAGTAGGGAGGAACAGAGGGAATTCAGTGTACAAGGGCAGGACACACACTGTAAGGTGGGGAGCAGGGAGGGACAGAGGGAATTCAGTGTACAAGGGCAGGACACACTGTAAGGTGGGGAGTTGGGAGGGACAGAGGGAATTCAGTGTAAAAGGGCAGGACACACACTGTAAGGTGGGGAGTTGGGAGGGAAAGAGGGAATTCAGTGTACAAGGGCAGGACACACTGTAAGGTGGGGAGTTGGGAGGGACAGAGGGAATTCAGTGTACAAGGGCAGAACACACACTGTAAGGTGGGGAGTAGGGAGGGACAGAAGGAACAGTGTACAAGGGCAGGGCATACACTGTAAGGTGGGGAGTAGGGAGGGACAGAGGGAATTCAGTGTAAAAGGGCAGGACACACACTGTAAGGTGGGGAGTAGGGAGGGACAGAGCGAACTTGGTGTACAAGGGCAGGACACACTGTAAGGTGGGGAGGTAGGAGGGACAGAGGGAATTCAGTGTAAAAGGGCAGGACACACACTGTAAGGTGGGGAGCAGGGAGGGACAGAGGGAACTCAGTGTACAAGTGCAGGATACACACTGTAAGGTGGGGAGTAGGGAGGGACAGAGGAAACGGTGTACAAGGGCAGGACACACACTGTAAGGTGGGGAGCAGGGAGGGACAGAGGGAATTCAGTGTACAAGGGCAGGACACACTGTAAGGTGGGGAGTTGGTAGGGACAGAGGAAACGGTGTACAAGGGCAGGGCACACACTGTAAGGTGGGGAGTAGGGAGGGACAGAGGAAACGGTGTACAAGGGCAGGACACATACTGTAAGGTGGGGAGTAGGGAGGGACAGAGGATACGGTGTACAAGGGCAGGACACACACTGTAAGGTGGGGAGTAGGGAGGGACAGAGGGAATTCATCGTACAAGTACAGGACACACACTGTCAGGTGGGGAGTAGAGAGGGACAGAGGGATCTTGGTGTACAAGGGCAGGACACAGACTGTAAGGTGGGGAGCAGGGAGGGACAGAGGGAATTCAGTGTACAAGGGCAGGACACAATGTAAGGTGGGGAGTTGGGAGGGAAAGAGGGAATTCAGTGTACAAGGGCAGGACACACTGTAAGGTGGGGAGTTGGGAGGGACAGAGGGAATTCAGTGTACAAGGGCAGGACACACTGTAAGGTGGGGAGTTGGGAGGGAAAGAGGGAATTCAGTGTACAAGGGCAGGACACACTGTAAGGTGGGGAGTTGGGAGGGACAGAGGGAATTCAGTGTACAAGGGCAGGACACACACTGTAAGGTGGGGAGTAGGGGGGACAGAGGGAACAGAGTACAAGGGCAGGACACACACTGTAAGGTGGGGAGCAGGGAGGGACAGAGGGAATACAGTGTAAAAGGGCAGGACACACACTGTAAGGTGGGGAGTCGGGAGGGACTGAGGGAACTTGGTGTACAAGGGCAGGACACACACTGTAAGGTGGGGAGCAGGGAGAGTCAGAGGGAATTCAGTGTACAAGGGCAGGACACACACTGTAAGGTGGGGAGCAGGGAGGGACAGAGGGAATTCAGTGTAAAAGGGCAGGACACACACTGTAAGGTGGGGAGTAGGGAGGGACAGAGGGAACTTGGTGTACAAGGGCAGGTCACACACTGTAAACTGGGGAGTAGGGAGGGACTGAGGGAACTTGGTGTACAAGGGCAGGTCACACACTGTAAGGTGGGGAGTAGGGAGGGACAGAGGGAACAGAGTACAAGGGCAGGACACACACTGTAAGGTGGGGAGTAGGGAGGGACAGAGGGAACTTGGTGTATAAGGGCAGGACACACACTGAAAGGTGGGGAGTAGGGAGGAACAGAGGGAATTCAGTGTACAAGGGCAGGACACACACTGTAAGGTGGGGAGCAGGGAGGGACAGAGGGAATTCAGTGTACAAGGGCAGGACACACTGTAAGGTGGGGAGTTGGGAGGGACAGAGGGAATTCAGTGTAAAAGGGCAGGACACACACTGTAAGGTGGGGAGCAGGGAGGGACAGAGCGAACTTGGTGTACAAGGGCAGGGCATACACTGTAAGGTGGGGAGGTGGGAGGGACAGAGGGAATTCAGTGTAAAAGGGCAGGACACACACTGTAAGGTGGGGAGCAGGGAGGGACAGAGGGAATTCAGTGTACAAGGGCAGGACACACTGAAAGGTGGGGAGTAGAGAGGGACAGAGGGAACTCAGAGTACAAGGACAGGACACACACTGTAAGGTGGGGAGTAGGGAGGGACAGAGGGAACTTGGTGTACAAGGGCAGGACACACACTCTAAGGTGGGGAGTAGGGAGGGACAGAGGGAACTTGGTGTATAAGGGCAGGACACACACTGTAAGGTGGGGAGTAGGGAGGGACAGAAGGAACTCAGTGTACAAGGGCAGGACACACACTGTAAGGTGGGGAGTAGGGAGGGACAGAGGAAACGGTGTACAAGGGCAGGGCACACTGAAAGGTGGGGAGTAGGGAGGGACAGAGGGAACTCAGTGTACAAGGGCAGGATACACACTGTAAGGTGGGGAGTAGGGAGGGACAGAGGAAACGGTGTACAAGGGCAGGACACACACTGTAAGGTGGGGAGCAGGGAGGGACAGAGGGAATTCAGTGTACAAGGGCAGGACACACTGTAAGGTGGGGAGTTGGGAGGGACAGAGGAAACGGTGTACAAGGGCAGGGCACACACTGTAAGGTGGGGAGTAGGGAGGGACAGAGGAAACGGTGTACAAGGGCAGGACACACACTGTAAGGTGGGGAGTAGGGAGGGACAGAGCGAACTTGGTGTACAAGGGCAGGACACACTGTAAGGTGGGGAGGTAGGAGGGACAGAGGGAATTCAGTGTAAAAGGGCAGGACACACACTGTAAGGTGGGGTGTAGGGAGGGACAGAGGGAACTTGGTGTACAAGGGCAGGACACACACTGTAAGGTGGGGAGCAGGGAGGGACAGAGGGAATTCAGTGTACAAGGGCAGGACACACTGAAAGGTGGGGAGTAGAGAGGGACAGAGGGAACTCAGTGTACAAGGACAGGACACACACTGTAAGGTGGGGAGTAGGGAGGGACAGAGGGAACTTGGTGTACAAGGGCACGACACACACTGTAAGGTGGGGAGTAGGGAGGGACAGAGGGCACTTGGTGTACAAGGGCAGGACACACACTAAGGTGGGGAGTAGGGAGGGACAGAGGGAACTTGGTGTATAAGGGCAGGACAAACACTGTAAGGTGGGGAGTAGGGAGGGACAGAGGGAACTGGGTGTACAAGGGCAGGACACACACTGTAAGGTGGGGAGTAGGGAGGGACTGAGTGAACTGGGTGTACAAGGGCAGGACACACACTGTAAGGTGGGGAGTAGGGAGGGACTGAGGGAACTTGGTGTACAAGGGCAGGTCACACACTGTAAACTGGGGAGTAGGGAGGGACAGAGGAAACGGTGTAAAAGGGCAGGACACACACTGTAAGGTGGGGAGCAGGGAGGGACAGAGGGAATACAGTGTAAAAGGGTAGGACACACACTGTAAGGTGGGGAGTCGGGAGGGACTGAGGGAACTTGGTGTACAAGGGCAGGACACACACTGTAAGGTGGGGAGCAGGGAGAGTCAGAGGGAATTAAGTGTACAAGGGCAGGACACACACTGTAAGGTGGGGAGCAGGGAGGGACAGAGGGAATTCAGTGTAAAAGGGCAGGACACACACTGTAAGGTGGGGAGTAGGGAGGGACAGAGGGAACTTGGTGTACAAGGGCAGGTCACACACTGTAAGGTGGGGAGTAGGGAGGTACAGAGGGAACAGAGTACAAGGGCAGGACACACACTGTAAGGTGGGGAGTAGGGAGGGACAGAGGGAACGGTGTATAAAGGCAGGACACACACTGAAAGGTGGGGAGTAGGGAGGAACAGAGGGAATTCAGTGTACAAGGGCAGGACACACACTGTAAGGTGGGGAGCAGGGAGGGACAGAGGGAATTCAGTGTACAAGGTCAGGACACACACTGTAAGGTGGGGAGTAGGGAGGGACAGAGGGAACTTGGTGTACAAGGGCAGGATACACACTGTAAGGTGGGGAGTAGGGAGGGACAGAGGAAACGGTGTACAAGGGCAGGACACACACTGTAAGGTGGGGAGCAGGGAGGGACAGAGGGAATTCAGTGTACAAGGGCAGGACACACTGTAAGGTGGGGAGTTGGGAGGGACAGAGGAAACGGTGTACAAGGGCAGGGCACACACTGTAAGGTGGGGAGTAGGGAGGGACAGAGGAAACGGTGTACAAGGGCAGGACACACACTGTAAGGTGGGGAGTAGGGAGGGACAGAGCGAACTTGGTGTACAAGGGCAGGACACACTGTAAGGTGGGGAGGTAGGAGGGACAGAGGGAATTCAGTGTAAAAGGGCAGGACACACACTGTAAGGTGGGGAGTAGGGAGGGACAGAGGGAACTTGGTGTACAAGGGCAGGACACACACTGTAAGGTGGGGAGCAGGGAGGGACAGAGGGAATTCAGTGTACAAGGGCAGGGCACACTGAAAGGTGGGGAGTAGGGAGGGACAGAGGGAATTCAGTGTACAAGGGCAGGACACACTGTAAGGTGGGGAGTTGGGAGGGACAGAGGGAATTCAGTGTAAAAGGGCAGGACACACACTGTAAGGTGGGGAGCAGGGAGGGACAGAGCGAACTTGGTGTACAAGGGCAGGGCATACACTGTAAGATGGGGATTAGGGAGGGACTGAGGGAACTGGGTGTACAAGGGCAGGACACACACTGTAAGGTGGGGAGTAGGGGGGGACAGAGGGAACAGAGTACAAGGGCAGGACACACACTGTAAGGTGGGGAGCAGGGAGGGACAGAGGGAATACAGTGTAAAAGGGCAGGACACACACTGTAAGGTTGGGAGTAGGGAGGGACAGAGGAAACGGTGTACAAGGGCAGGACACACACTGTAAGGTGGGGAGCAGGGAGGGACAGAGAGAATTCAGTGTACAAGGGCAGGATACACTGTAAGGTGAGGAGTTGGGAGGGACAGAGGAAACGGTGTACAAGGGCAGGGCACACACTGTAAGGTGGGGAGTAGGGAGGGACAGAGGAAACGGTGTACAAGGTCAGGACACACTGTAAGGTGGGGAGATAGGAGGGACAGAGGGAATTCAGTGTAAAAGGGCAGGACACACACTGTAATGTGGGGAGTAGGGAGGGACAGAGGGAACTTGGTGTACAAGGGCAGGACACACAATGTAAGGTGGGGAGCAGGGAGGGACAGAGGGAATTCAGTGTACAAGGGCAGGACACACTGAAAGGTGGGGAGTAGAGAGGGACAGAGGGAACTCAGTGTACAAGGACAGGACACACACTGTAAGGTTGCGAGTAGGGAGGGACAGAGGGAACTTGGTGTACAAGGGCAGGACACACACTGTAAGGTGGGGAGTAGGGAGGGACAGAGGGAACTTGGTGTATAAGGGCAGGACACACACTGTAAGGTGGGGAGTAGGGAGGGACAGAAGGAACTCAGTGTACAAGGGCAGGGCACACACTGTAAGGTGGGGAGCAGGGAGGGACAGAGGGAATTCAGTGTACAAGGGCAGGACACACTGTAAGGTGGGGAGTTGGGAGGGACAGAGGGAATTCAGTGTAAAAGGGCAGGACACACACTGTAAGGTGGGGAGCAGGGAGGGACAGAGCGAACTTGGTGTACAAGGGCAGGGCATACACTGTAAGGTGGGCAGGTGGGAGGGACAGAGGGAATTCAGTGTAAAAGGGCAGGACACTCACTGTAAGGTGGGGAGCAGGGAGGGACAGAGGGAATACAGTGTAAAAGGGCAGGACACACACTGTAAGGTGGGGAGCAGGGAGGGACAGAGGGAATTCAGTGTACAAGGGCAGGACACACTGAAAGGTGGGGAGTAGAGAGGGACAGAGGGAACTCAGTGTACAAGGACAGGACACACACTGTAAGGTGGGGAGTAGGGAGGGACAGAGGGAACTTGGTGTACAAGGGCAGGACACACACTGTAAGGTGGGGAGCAGGGAGTGTCAGAGGGAATTAAGTGTACAAGGGCAGGACACACACTGTAAGGTGGGGAGTAGGGAGGGACAGAGGGAACTTGGTGTACAAGGGCAGGTCACACACTGTAAACTGGGGAGTAGGGAGGGACTGAGGGAACTTGGTGTACAAGGGCAGGTCACACACTGTAAGGTGGGGAGTAGGGAGGGACAGAGGGAATTCAGTGTACAAGGGCATGACACACACTGTAAGGTGGGGAGTAGGGAGGGACAGAGGGAACTTTGTGTATAAGGGCAGGACACACACTGTAAGGTGGGGAGTAGGGAGGGACAGAGGGAACTTGGTGTATAAGGGCAGGACACACACTGAAATGTGCGGAGTAGGGAGGGACAGAGAATATTCAGTGTAGAAGGGCAGGACACACACTGTAAGGTGGGGAGCAGGGAGTGACAGAGGGAACTCAGAGTACAAGGGCAGAACACACACTGTAAGGTGGGGAGTAGGGAGGTACAGAAGGAACAGTGTACAAGGGCAGGGCATACACTGTAAGGTGGGGAGTAGGGAGGGACAGAGGGAATTCAGTGTAAAAGGGCAGGACACACACTGTAAGGTGGGGAGCAGGGAGGGACAGAGCGAACTTGGTGTACAAGGGCAGGGCATACACTGTAAGGTGGGGAGGTGGGAGGGACAGAGGGAATTCAGTGTAAAAGGGCAGGACACACACTGTAAGGTGGGGAGCAGGGAGGGACAGAGGGAATTCAGTGTACAAGGGCAGGACACACTGAAAGGTGGGGAGTAGAGAGGGACAGAGGGAACTCAGAGTACAAGGGCAGGACACACACTGTAAGGTGGGGAGTAGGTAGGGACTGAGGGAACTTGGTGTACAAGGGCAGGACACACTGAAAGGTGGGGAGTAGGGAGGGACAGAGGGAACTCAGTGTACAAGTGCAGGATACACACTGTAAGGTGGGGAGTAGGGAGGGACAGAGGAAACGGTGTACAAGGGCAGGACACACACTGTAAGGTGGGGAGCAGGGAGGGACAGAGGGAATTCAGTGTACAAGGGCAGGACACACTGTAAGGTGGGGAGTTGGTAGGGACAGAGGAAACGGTGTACACGGGCAGGGCACACACTGTAAGGTGGGGAGTAGGGAGGGACAGAGGAAACGGTGTACAAGGGCAGGACACATACTGTAAGGTGGGGAGTAGGGAGGGACAGAGGAAACGGTGTACAAGGGCAGGACACACACTGTAAGGTGGGGAGTAGGGAGGGACAGAGGGAATTCATCGTACAAGTACAGGACACACACTGTCAGGTGGGGAGTAGAGAGGGACAGAGGGATCTTGGTGTACAAGGGCAGGACACAGACTGTAAGGTGGGGAGCAGGGAGGGACAGAGGGAATTCAGTGTACAAGGGCAGGACACACTGTAAGGTGGGGAGTTGGGAGGGACAGAGGGAATTCAGTGTACAAGGGCAGGACACACTGTAAGGTGGGGAGTTGGGAGGGACAGAGGGAATTCAGTGTACAAGGGCAGGACACACTGTAAGGTGGGGAGTTGGGAGGGAAAGAGGGAATTCAGTGTACAAGGGCAGGACACACTGTAAGGTGGGGAGTTGGGAGGGACAGAGGGAATTCAGTGTACAAGGGCAGAACACACACTGTAAGGTGGGGAGTAGGGAGGGACAGAAGGAACAGTGTACAAGGGCAGGGCATACACTGTAAGGTGGGGAGTAGGGAGGGACAGAGGGAATTCAGTGTAAAAGGGCAGGACACACACTGTAAGGTGGGGAGTAGGGAGGGACAGAGCGAACTTGGTGTACAAGGGCAGGACACACTGTAAGGTGGGGAGGTAGGAGGGACAGAGGGAATTCAGTGTAAAAGGGCAGGACACACACTATAAGGTGGGGAGTAGGGAGGGACAGAGGGAACTTGGTGTACAAGGGCAGGTCACACACTGTAAGGTGGGGAGTAGGGAGGGACTGAGGGAACTGGGTGTACAAGGGCAGGACACACACTGTAAGGTGGGGAGTAGGGGGGGACAGAGGGAACAGAGTACAAGGGCAGGACACACACTGTAAGGTGGGGAGCAGGGAGAGTCAGAGGGAATTCAGTGTAGAAGGGCAGGACACACACTGTAAGGTGGGGAGTAGGGAGGGACTGAGGGAACTTGGTGTACACAGTCAGGACACACACTGTAAGGTGGGGAGCAGGGAGGGACAGAGGGAATTCAGTGTAAAAGGGCAGGACACACACTGTAAGGTGGGGAGTAGGGAGGGACAGAGGGAACGGTGTACAAGGGCAGGGCACACACTGTAAGGTGGGGACTAGGGAGGGACAGAGGGAACAGTGTAGAAGGGCAGGACACACACTTTAGGGTGGGGAGCAGGGAGGGACAGAGGGAACAGAGTACAAGGGCTGGACACACACTGTAAAGTGGGGAGTAGGGAGGGACAGAGGGAATTCAGTGTAAAAGGGCAGGACACACACTGTAAGGTGGGGAGCAGGGAGGGACAGAGGGAATTCAGTGTACAAGGGCAGGACACACTGAAAGGTGGGGAGTAGAGAGGGACAGAGGGAACTCAGAGTACAAGGGCAGGACACACACTGTAAGGTGGGGAGTAGGTAGGGACTGAGGGAACTTGGTGTACAAGGGCAGGACACACTGAAAGGTGGGGAGTAGGGAGGGACAGAGGGAACTCAGTGTACAAGTGCAGGATACACACTGTAAGGTGGGGAGTAGGGAGGGACAGAGGAAACGGTGTACAAGGGCAGGACACACACTGTAAGGTGGGGAGCAGGGAGGGACAGAGGGAATTCAGTGTACAAGGGCAGGACACACTGTAAGGTGGGGAGTTGGTAGGGACAGAGGAAACGGTGTACAAGGGCAGGGCACACACTGTAAGGTGGGGAGTAGGGAGGGACAGAGGAAACGGTGTACAAGGGCAGGACACATACTGTAAGGTGGGGAGTAGGGAGGGACAGAGGATACGGTGTACAAGGGCAGGACACACACTGTAAGGTGGGGAGTAGGGAGGGACAGAGGGAATTCATCGTACAAGTACAGGACACACACTGTCAGGTGGGGAGTAGAGAGGGACAGAGGGATCTTGGTGTACAAGGGCAGGACACAGACTGTAAGGTGGGGAGCAGGGAGGGACAGAGGGAATTCAGTGTACAAGGGCAGGACACAATGTAAGGTGGGGAGTTGGGAGGGAAAGAGGGAATTCAGTGTACAAGGGCAGGACACACTGTAAGGTGGGGAGTTGGGAGGGACAGAGGGAATTCAGTGTACAAGGGCAGGACACACTGTAAGGTGGGGAGTTGGGAGGGAAAGAGGGAATTCAGTGTACAAGGGCAGGACACACTGTAAGGTGGGGAGTTGGGAGGGACAGAGGGAATTCAGTGTACAAGGGCAGAACACACACTGTAAGGTGGGGAGTAGGGAGGGACAGAAGGAACAGTGTACAAGGGCAGGGCATACACTGTAAGGTGGGGAGTAGGGAGGGACAGAGGGAATTCAGTGTAAAAGGGCAGGACACACACTGTAAGGTGGGGAGTAGGGAGGGACAGAGCGAACTTGGTGTACAAGGGCAGGACACACTGTAAGGTGGGGAGGTAGGAGGGACAGAGGGAATTCAGTGTAAAAGGGCAGGACACACACTGTAAGGTGGGGAGCAGGGAGGGACAGAGGGAACTCAGTGTACAAGTGCAGGATACACACTGTAAGGTGGGGAGTAGGGAGGGACAGAGGAAACGGTGTACAAGGGCAGGACACACACTGTAAGGTGGGGAGCAGGGAGGGACAGAGGGAATTCAGTGTACAAGGGCAGGACACACTGTAAGGTGGGGAGTTGGTAGGGACAGAGGAAACGGTGTACAAGGGCAGGGCACACACTGTAAGGTGGGGAGTAGGGAGGGACAGAGGAAACGGTGTACAAGGGCAGGACACATACTGTAAGGTGGGGAGTAGGGAGGGACAGAGGATACGGTGTACAAGGGCAGGACACACACTGTAAGGTGGGGAGTAGGGAGGGACAGAGGGAATTCATCGTACAAGTACAGGACACACACTGTCAGGTGGGGAGTAGAGAGGGACAGAGGGATCTTGGTGTACAAGGGCAGGACACAGACTGTAAGGTGGGGAGCAGGGAGGGACAGAGGGAATTCAGTGTACAAGGGCAGGACACAATGTAAGGTGGGGAGTTGGGAGGGAAAGAGGGAATTCAGTGTACAAGGGCAGGACACACTGTAAGGTGGGGAGTTGGGAGGGACAGAGGGAATTCAGTGTACAAGGGCAGGACACACTGTAAGGTGGGGAGTTGGGAGGGAAAGAGGGAATTCAGTGTACAAGGGCAGGACACACTGTAAGGTGGGGAGTTGGGAGGGACAGAGGGAATTCAGTGTACAAGGGCAGAACACACACTGTAAGGTGGGGAGTAGGGAGGGACAGAAGGAACAGTGTAGAAGGGCAGGGCATACACTGTAAGGTGGGGAGTAGGGAGGGACAGAGGGAATTCAGTGTAAAAGGGCAGGACACACACTGTAAGGTGGGGAGTAGGGAGGGACAGAGCGAACTTGGTGTACAAGGGCAGGACACACTGTAAGGTGGGGAGGTAGGAGGGACAGAGGGAATTCAGTGTAAAAGGGCAGGACACACACTATAAGGTGGGGAGTAGGGAGGGACAGAGGGAACTTGGTGTACAAGGGCAGGTCTCACACTGTAAGGTGGGGAGTAGGGAGGGACTGAGGGAACTGGGTGTACAAGGGCAGGACACACACTGTAAGGTGGGGAGTAGGGGGGGACAGAGGGAACAGAGTACAAGGGCAGGACACACACTGTAAGGTGGGGAGCAGGGAGGGACTGAGGGAACTTGGTGTACACAGTCAGGACACACACTGTAAGGTGGGGAGCAGGGAGGGACAGAGGGAATTCAGTGTAAAAGGGCAGGACACACACTGTAAGGTGGGGAGTAGGGAGGGACACAGGGAACGGTGTACAAGGGCAGGGCACACACTGTAAGGTGGGGAGTAGGGAGGGACAGAGGGAACAGTGTAGAAGGGCAGGACACACACTTTAGGGTGGGGAGCAGGGAGGGACAGAGGGAACAGAGTACAAGGGCTGGACACACACTGTAAAGTGGGGAGTAGGGAGGGACAGAGGGAATTCAGTGTAAAAGGGCAGGACACACACTGTAAGGTGGGGAGTAGGGAGGGACAGAGGGAACTTGGTGTATAAGGGCAGGACACACTGTAAGGTGGGGAGTTGGGAGGGACAGAGGGAATTCAGTGTACAAGGGCAGGACACACTGTAAGGTGGGGAGTTGGGAGGGACAGAGGGAATTCAGTGTACAAGGGCAGGACACACTGTAAGGTGGGGAGTTGGGAGGGACAGAGGGAATTCAGTGTACAAGGGCAGAACACACACTGTAAGGTGGGGAGTAGGGAGGGACAGAAGGAACAGTGTACAAGGGCAGGGCATACACTGTAAGGTGGGGAGTAGGGAGGGACAGAGGGAATTCAGTGTAAAAGGGCAGGACACACACTGTATGGTGGGGAGTAGGGAGGTACAGAGCGAACTTGGTGTACAAGGGCAGGACACACTGTAAGGTGGGGAGTAGGGAGAGACAGAGGGAACTTGGTGTACAAGGGCAGGACACTCACTGTAAGGTGGGGAGCAGGGAGGGACAGGGGGAATTCAGTGTACAAGGGCAGGACACACTGAAAGGTGGGGATTGGAGAGGGACAGAGGGACCTCAGTGTACAAGGACAGGACACACACTGTAAGGTGGGGAGTAGGGATGGACTGAGGGAACTTGGTGTACAAAGTCAGGACACACACTGTAAGGTGGGGAGCAGGGAGGAACAGAGGGAATTCAGTGTAAAAGGGCAGGACACACACTGTAAGGTGGGGAGTAGGGAGGGACAGAGGGAACGGTGTACAAGGGCATGTCACACACTGTAAAGTGGGGAGTAGGGAGGGACTGAGGGAACTTGGTGTACAAGGGCAGGTCACACACTGTAAAGTCGGGAGTAGGGAGGGACTGAGGGAACTTGGTGTACAAGGGCAGGTCACACACTGTAAGGTGGGGAGTAGGGAGGGACAGAGGGAACAGAGTACAAGGGCAGGACACACACTGTAAGGTGGGGAGCAGGGAGGGACAGAGGGAATTCAGTGTACAAGGGCAGGACACACACTGTAAGGTGGGGAGTAGGGAGGGACTGAGGGAACTTGGTGTACACAGTCAGGACACACACTGTAAGGTGGGGAGCAGGGAGGGACAGAGGGAATTCAGTGTAAAAGGGCAGGACACACACTGTAAGGTGGGGAGTAGGGAGGGACACAGGGAACGGTGTACAAGGGCAGGGCACACACTGTAAGGTGGGGAGTAGGGAGGGACAGAGGGAACAGTGTAGAAGGGCAGGACACACACTTTAGGGTGGGGAGCAGGGAGGGACAGAGGGAACAGAGTACAAGGGCTGGACACACACTGTAAAGTGGGGAGTAGGGAGGGACAGAGGGAATTCAGTGTAAAAGGGCAGGACACACACTGTAAGGTGGGGAGTAGGGAGGGACAGAGGGAACTTGGTGTATAAGGGCAGGACACACTGTAAGGTGGGGAGTTGGGAGGGACAGAGGGAATTCAGTGTACAAGGGCAGGACACACTGTAAGGTGGGGAGTTGGGAGGGACAGAGGGAATTCAGTGTACAAGGGCAGGACACACTGTAAGGTGGGGAGTTGGGAGGGACAGAGGGAATTCAGTGTACAAGGGCAGAACACACACTGTAAGGTGGGGAGTAGGGAGGGACAGAAGGAACAGTGTACAAGGGCAGGGCATACACTGTAAGGTGGGGAGTAGGGAGGGACAGAGGGAATTCAGTGTAAAAGGGCAGGACACACACTGTATGGTGGGGAGTAGGGAGGTACAGAGCGAACTTGGTGTACAAGGGCAGGACACACTGTAAGGTGGGGAGTAGGGAGAGACAGAGGGAACTTGGTGTACAAGGGCAGGACACTCACTGTAAGGTGGGGAGCAGGGAGGGACAGGGGGAATTCAGTGTACAAGGGCAGGACACACTGAAAGGTGGGGATTGGAGAGGGACAGAGGGACCTCAGTGTACAAGGACAGGACACACACTGTAAGGTGGGGAGTAGGGATGGACTGAGGGAACTTGGTGTACAAAGTCAGGACACACACTGTAAGGTGGGGAGCAGGGAGGAACAGAGGGAATTCAGTGTAAAAGGGCAGGACACACACTGTAAGGTGGGGAGTAGGGAGGGACAGAGGGAACGGTGTACAAGGGCATGTCACACACTGTAAAGTGGGGAGTAGGGAGGGACTGAGGGAACTTGGTGTACAAGGGCAGGTCACACACTGTAAAGTCGGGAGTAGGGAGGGACTGAGGGAACTTGGTGTACAAGGGCAGGTCACACACTGTAAGGTGGGGAGTAGGGAGGGACAGAGGGAACAGAGTACAAGGGCAGGACACACACTGTAAGGTGGGGAGCAGGGAGGGACAGAGGGAATTCAGTGTACAAGGGCAGGACACACACTGTAAGGTGGGGAGTAGGGAGGGACAGAGGGAACTTGGTGTACAAGGGCAGGACACACACTGTAAGGTGGGGAGTAGGGAGGGACAGAGGGAACTTGGTGTATAAGGGCAGGACACACACTGAAAGGTGGGGAGTAGGGAGGGACAGAGCGAATTCAGTGTACAAGGACAGGACACACACTGTAAGGTGAGGAGTAGGGAGGAACAGAGGGAATTCAGTGTACAAGGGCAGGACACACACTGTAAGGTGGGGAGCAGGGAGGGACAGAGGGAATTCAGTGTACAAGGGCAGGACACACTGTAAGGTGGGGAGTTGGGAGGGACAGAGGGAATTCAGTGTACAAGGGCAGGACACACTGTAAGGTGGGGAGTTGGGAGGGACAGAGGGAATTCAGTGTACAAGGGCAGAACACACACTGTAAGGTGGGGAGTAGAGAGGGACAGAGCGAACTTGGTGTACAAGGGCAGGACACACACTGTAAGGTGGGGAGGTGGGAGGGACAGAGGGAATTCAGTGTACAAGGGCAGGGCATACACTGTAAGGTGGGGAGCAGGGAGGGACAGAGGGAATTCAGTGTAAAAGGGCAGGACACACACTGTAAGGTGGGGAGTAGGGAGGGACAGAAGGAACAGTGTACAAGGGCAGGGCATACACTGTAAGGTGGGGAGTAGGGAGGGACAGAGGGAATTCAGTGTAAAAGGGCAGGACACACACTGTAAGGTGGGGAGCAGGGAGGGACAGAGCGAACTTGGTGTACAAGGGCAGGACACACACTGTAAGGTGGGGAGGTGGGAGAGACAGAGGGAATTCAGTGTAAAATGGCAGGACACACACTGTAAGGTGGGGAGTAGGGAGGGGCAGAGGGAATTCAGTGTACAAGGGCAGGACACACTGAAAGGTGGGGAGTAGAGGGGGACAGAGGGAACTCAGAGTACAAGGACAGGACACACACTGTAAGGTGGGGAGTGGGGAGGGACAGAGGGAACTTGGTGTACAAGGGCAGGACACACACTGTAAGGTGGGGAGTAGGGAAGAACAGAGGGAACTTGGTGTATAAGGGCAGGACACACACTGTAAGGTGGGGAGTAGGGAGGGACTGTGGGAACTTGGTGTACAAGGGCAGGAAATACACTGTAAGGTGGGAAGTAGGGAGGGATAGAGGGAATTCAGTGTAAAAGGGCAGGACACACACTGTAAGGTGGGGAGTAGGGAGGGACAGAGCGAACTTGGTGTACAAGGGCAGGACACACTGTAAGGTGGGGAGGTAGGAGGGACAGAGGGAATTCAGTGTAAAAGGGCAGGACACACACTGTAAGGTGGGGAGTAGGGAGAGACAGAGGGAACTTGGTGTACAAGGGCAGGACACTCACTGTAAGGTGGGGAGCAGGGAGGGACAGAGGGAATTCAGTGTACAAGGGCAGGACACACTGAAAGGTGGGGATTGGAGAGGGACAGAGGGACCTCAGTGTACAAGGACAGGACACACACTGTAAGGTGGGGAGGGGAGTAGGGAGGGACAGAGGGAACTTGGTGTACAAGGGCAGGACACACACTGTAAGGTGGGGAGTAGGGAGGGACAGAGGGAACTTCGTGTACAAGGGCAGGACACACACTGTAAGGTGGGGAGTAGGGAGGGACAGAGGGAACTGGGTGTACAAGGGCAGGACACACACTGTAAGATGTGGATTAGGGAGGGACTGAGGGAACTGGGTGTACAAGGGCAGGACACACACTGTAAGGTGGGGAGTAGGGAGGGACAGAGGGAACTGGGTGTACAAGGGCAGGACACACACTGTAATGTGGGGAGTAGAGAGGGACAGAGGGAACTCAGAGTACAAGGACAGGACACACACTGTAAGGTGGGGAGTAGGGAGGGACAGAGCGAACTTGGTGTACAAGGGCAGGACACACTGTAAGGTGGGGAGGTAGGAGGGACAGAGGGAATTCAGTGTAAAAGGGCAGGACACACACTGTAAGGTGGGGAGTAGGGAGGGACAGAAGGAACTTGGTGTACAAGGGCAGGACACACACTGTAAGGTGGGGAGTAGGGAGGGACAGAGGGAACTGGGTGTACAAGGGCAGGACACACACTGTAAGGTGGGGAGTAGGGAGGGACAGAGCGAACTTGGTGTACAAGGGCAGGACACACTGTAAGGTGGGGAGGTAGAAGGGACAGAGGGAATTCAGTGTAAAAGGGCAGGACACACACTGTAAGGTGGGGAGTAGGGAGGGACAGAGGGAACTTGGTGTACAAGGGCAGGACACACACTGTAAGGTGGGGAGTAGGGAGGGACAGAGGGAACTGGGTGTACAAGGGCAGGACACACACTGTAAGGTGGGGAGTATGGAGGGACAGAGCGAACTTGGTGTACAAGGGCAGGACACACTGTAAGGTGGGGAGGTAGGAGGGACAGAGGGAATTCAGTGTAAAAGGGCAGGACATACACTGTAAGGTGGGGAGTAGGGAGGGACAGAGGGAACTTGGTGTACAAGGGCAGGACACACATTGTAAGGTGGGGAGTAGGGAGGGACAGAGGGAACTGGGTGTACAAGGGCAGGACACACACTGTAAGGTGGGGAGCAGGGAGGGACAGAGGGAATTCAGTGTACAAGGGCAGGACACACTGAAAGGTGGGGAGTAGAGAGGGACAGAGGGAACTCAGTGTACAAGGACAGGACATACACTGTAAGGTGGGGAGTAGGGAGGGACAGAGGGAACTTAGTGTACAAGGGCAGGACACACACTGTAAGGTGGGGAGTAGGGAGGGACAGAGCGAACGTGGTGTACAAGGGCAGGACACACACTGTAAGGTGGGGAGGTAGGAGGGACAGAGGAAATTCAGTGTAAAAGGGCAGGACACACACTGTAAGGTGGGGAGCAGGGAGGGACAGAGGGAATTCAGTGTACAAGGGCAGGACACACTGAAAGGTGGGGATTAGAGAGG
Source organism: Hypanus sabinus (assembly GCF_030144855.1). NCBI lineage: Eukaryota > Metazoa > Chordata > Chondrichthyes > Myliobatiformes > Dasyatidae > Hypanus > Hypanus sabinus. The sequence goes on from NW_026778913.1 coordinate 90,492, forward strand.
GACAGAGGGAACTCAGTGTACAAGGACAGGACACACACTGTAAGGTGGGGAGTAGGGAGGGACAGAGGGAACTTGGTGTACAAGGGCAGGACACACACTGTAAGGTGGGGAGTAGGGAGGGACAGAGGGAACTTTGTGTACAAGGGCAGGACACACACTGTAAGGTGGGGAGTAGGGAGGGACAGAGGGAACTTGGTGTATAAGGGCAGGACACACACTGTAAGGTGGGGAGTAGGGAGGGACAGAGGGAACTGGGTGTCCAAGGGCAGGACACACACTGTAAGATGGGGATTAGGGAGGGACTGAGGGAACTGGGTGTAAAAGGGCAGGACACACACTGTAAGGTGGGGAGTAGGGAGGGACGGAGGGAACTGGGTGTACAAGGGCAGGACACACACTGTAAGGTGGGGAGTAGGGGGGACAGAGGGAACAGAGTACAAGGGCAGGACACACACTGTAAGGTGGGGAGCAGGGAGGGACAGAGGGAATACAGTGTAAAAGGGCAGGACACACACTGTAAGGTGGGGAGTCGGGAGGGACTGAGGGAACTTGGTGTACAAGGGCAGGACACACACTGTAAGGTGGGGAGCAGGGAGAGTCAGAGGGAATTCAGTGTACAAGGGCAGGACACACACTGTAAGGTGGGGAGCAGTGAGGGACAGAGGGAATTCAGTGTAAAAGGGCAGGACACACACTGTAAGGTGGGGAGTAGGGAGGGACAGAGGGAACTTGGTGTACAAGGGCAGGTCACACACTGTAAACTGGGGAGTAGGGAGGGACTGAGGGAACTTGGTGTACAAGGGCAGGTCACACACTGTAAGGTGGGGAGTAGGGAGGGACAGAGGGAACAGAGTACAAGGGCAGGACACACACTGTAAGGTGGGGAGTAGGGAGGGACAGAGGGAACTTGGTGTATAAGGGCAGGACACACACTGAAAGGTGGGGAGTAGGGAGGAACAGAGGGAATTCAGTGTACAAGGGCAGGACACACACTGTAAGGTGGGGAGCAGGGAGGGACAGAGGGAATTCAGTGTACAAGGGCAGGACACACTGTAAGGTGGGGAGTTGGGAGAGACAGAGGGAATTCAGTGTAAAAGGGCAGGACACACACTGTAAGGTGGGGAGCAGGGAGGGACAGAGCGAACTTGGTGTACAAGGGCAGGGCATACACTGTAAGGTGGGGAGGTGGGAGGGACAGAGGGAACTTGGTGTATAAGGGCAGGACACACACTGTAAGGTGGGGAGTAGGGAGGGACAGAAGGAACTCAGTGTACAAGGGCAGGGCACACACTGTAAGGTGGGGAGTAGGGAGGGACAGAGGAAACGGTGTACAAGGGCAGGGCACACTGAAAGGTGGGGAGTAGGGAGGGACAGAGGGAACTCAGTGTACAAGGGCAGGATACACACTGTAAGGTGGGGAGTAGGGAGGGACAGAGGAAACGGTGTACAAGGGCAGGACACACACTGTAAGGTGGGGAGCAGGGAGGGACAGAGGGAATTCAGTGTACAAGGGCAGGACACACTGTAAGGTGGGGAGTTGGGAGGGACAGAGGAAACGGTGTACAAGGGCAGGGCACACACTGTAAGGTGGGGAGTAGGGAGGGACAGAGGAAACGGTGTACAAGGGCAGGACACACACTGTAAGGTGGGGAGTAGGGAGGGACAGAGCGAACTTGGTGTACAAGGGCAGGACACACTGTAAGGTGGGGAGGTAGGAGGGACAGAGGGAATTCAGTGTAAAAGGGCAGGACACACACTGTAAGGTGGGGAGTAGGGAGGGACAGAGGGAACTTGGTGTACAAGGGCAGGACACACACTGTAAGGTGGGGAGCAGGGAGGGACAGAGGGAATTCAGTGTACAAGGGCAGGACACACTGAAAGGTGGGGAGTAGAGAGGGACAGAGGGAACTCAGTGTACAAGGACAGGACACACACTGTAAGGTGGGGAGTAGGGAGGGACAGAGGGAACTTGGTGTACAAGGGCACGACACACACTGTAAGGTGGGGAGTAGGGAGGGACAGAGGGCACTTGGTGTACAAGGGCAGGACACACACTAAAGTGGGGAGTAGGGAGGGACAGAGGGAACTTGGTGTATAAGGGCAGGACACACACTGTAAGGTGGGGAGTAGGGAGGGACAGAGGGAACTGGGTGTACAAGGGCAGGACACACACTGTAAGGTGGGGAGTAGGGAGGGACTGAGTGAACTGGGTGTACAAGGGCAGGACACACACTGTAAGGTGGGGAGTAGGGAGGGACTGAGGGAACTTGGTGTACAAGGGCAGGTCACACACTGTAAACTGGGGAGTAGGGAGGGACAGAGGAAACGGTGTAAAAGGGCAGGACACACACTGTAAGGTGGGGAGCAGGGAGGGACAGAGGGAATACAGTGTAAAAGGGTAGGACACACACTGTAAGGTGGGGAGTCGGGAGGGACTGAGGGAACTTGGTGTACAAGGGCAGGACACACACTGTAAGGTGGGGAGCAGGGAGGGACAGAGGGAATTCAGTGTAAAAGGGCAGGACACACACTGTAAGGTGGGGAGTAGGGAGGGACAGAGGGAACTTGGTGTACAAGGGCAGGTCACACACTGTAAGGTGGGGAGTAGGGAGGTACAGAGGGAACAGAGTACAAGGGCAGGACACACACTGTAAGGTGGGGAGTAGGGAGGGACAGAGGGAACGGTGTATAAAGGCAGGACACACACTGAAAGGTGGGGAGTAGGGAGGAACAGAGGGAATTCAGTGTACAAGGGCAGGACACACACTGTAAGGTGGGGAGCAGGGAGGGACAGAGGGAATTCAGTGTACAAGGACAGGACACACACTGTAAGGTGGGGAGTAGGGAGGGACAGAGGGAACTTGGTGTACAAGGGCAGGATACACACTGTAAGGTGGGGAGTAGGGAGGGACAGAGGAAACGGTGTACAAGGGCAGGACACACACTGTAAGGTGGGGAGCAGGGAGGGACAGAGGGAATTCAGTGTACAAGGGCAGGACACACTGTAAGGTGGGGAGTTGGGAGGGACAGAGGAAACGGTGTACAAGGGCAGGGCACACACTGTAAGGTGGGGAGTAGGGAGGGACAGAGGAAACGGTGTACAAGGGCAGGACACACACTGTAAGGTGGGGAGTAGGGAGGGACAGAGCGAACTTGGTGTACAAGGGCAGGACACACTGTAAGGTGGGGAGGTAGGAGGGACAGAGGGAATTCAGTGTAAAAGGGCAGGACACACACTGTAAGGTGGGGAGTAGGGAGGGACAGAGGGAACTTGGTGTACAAGGGCAGGACACACACTGTAAGGTGGGGAGCAGGGAGGGACAGAGGGAATTCAGTGTACAAGGGCAGGGCACACTGAAAGGTGGGGAGTAGGGAGGGACAGAGGGAATTCAGTGTACAAGGGCAGGACACACTGTAAGGTGGGGAGTTGGGAGGGACAGAGGGAATTCAGTGTAAAAGGGCAGGACACACACTGTAAGGTGGGGAGCAGGGAGGGACAGAGCGAACTTGGTGTACAAGGGCAGGGCATACACTGTAAGATGGGGATTAGGGAGGGACTGAGGGAACTGGGTGTACAAGGGCAGGACACACACTGTAAGGTGGGGAGTAGGGGGGGACAGAGGGAACAGAGTACAAGGGCAGGACACACACTGTAAGGTGGGGAGCAGGGAGGGACAGAGGGAATACAGTGTAAAAGGGCAGGACACACACTGTAAGGTGGGGAGTCGGGAGGGACTGAGGGAACTTGGTGTACAAGGGCAGGACACACACTGTAAGGTGGGGAGCAGGGAGAGTCAGAGGGAATTCAGTGTACAAGGGCAGGACACACACTGAAAGGTGGGGAGCAGGGAGGGACAGAGGGAATTCAGTGTAAAAGGGCAGGACACACACTGTAAGGTGGGGAGCAGGGAGGGACAGAGCGAACTTGGTGTACAAGGGCAGGGCTTACACTGTAAGGTGGGCAGGTGGGAGGGACAGAGGGAATTCAGTGTAAAAGGGCAGGACACACACTGTAAGGTGGGGAGCAGGGAGGGACAGAGGGAATTCAGTGTACAAGGGCAGGACACACTGAAAGGTGGGGAGTAGAGGGGGACAGAGGGAACTCAGAGTACAAGGACAGGACACACACTGTAAGGTTGCGAGTAGGGAGGGACAGAGGGAACTTGGTGTACAAGGGCAGGACACACACTGTAAGGTGGGGAGTAGGGAGGGACAGAGGGAACTTGGTGTATAAGGGCAGGACACACACTGTAAGGTGGGGAGTAGGGAGGGACAGAAGGAACTCAGTGTACAAGGGCAGGGCACACACTGTAAGGTGGGGAGTAGGGAGGGACAGAGGAAACGGTGTACAAGGGCAGGGCACACTGAAAGGTGGGGAGTAGGGAGGGACAGAGGGAACTCAGTGTACAAGGGCTGGATACACACTGTAAGGTGGGGAGTAGGGAGGGACAGAGGAAACGGTGTACAAGGGCAGGACACACACTGTAAGGTGGGGAGCAGGGAGGGACAGAGAGAATTCAGTGTACAAGGGCAGGACACACTGTAAGGTGAGGAGTTGGGAGGGACAGAGGAAACGGTGTACAAGGGCAGGGCACACACTGTAAGGTGGGGAGATAGGAGGGACAGAGGGAATTCAGTGTAAAAGGGCAGGACACACACTGTAATGTGGGGAGTAGGGAGGGACAGAGGGAACTTGGTGTACAAGGGCAGGACACACACTGTAAGGTGGGGAGCAGGGAGGGACAGAGGGAATTCAGTGTACAAGGGCAGGACACACTGAAAGGTGGGGAGTAGAGAGGGACAGAGGGAACTCAGTGTACAAGGACAGGACACACACTGTAAGGTTGCGAGTAGGGAGGGACAGAGGGAACTTGGTGAACAAGGGCAGGACACACACTGTAAGGTGGGGAGTAGGGAGGGACAGAGGGAACTTGGTGTATAAGGGCAGGACACACACTGTAAGGTGGGGAGTATGAAGGGACAGAAGGAACTCAGTGTACAAGGGCAGGGCACACACTGTAAGGTGGGGAGCAGGGAGGGACAGAGGGAATTCAGTGTACAAGGGCAGGACACACTGTAAGGTGGGGAGTTGGGAGGGACAGAGGGAATTCAGTGTAAAAGGGCAGGACACACACTGTAAGGTGGGGAGCAGGGAGGGACAGAGCGAACTTGGTGTACAAGGGCAGGGCATACACTGTAAGGTGGGCAGGTGGGAGGGACAGAGGGAATTCAGTGTAAAAGGGCAGGACACTCACTGTAAGGTGGGGAGCAGGGAGGGACAGAGGGAATACAGTGTAAAAGGGCAGGACACACACTGTAAGGTGGGGAGCAGGGAGGGACAGAGGGAATTCAGTGTACAAGGGCAGGACACACTGAAAGGTGGGGAGTAGAGAGGGACAGAGGGAACTCAGTGTACAAGGACAGGACACACACTGTAAGGTGGGGAGTAGGGAGGGACAGAGGGAACTTGGTGTACAAGGGCAGTACACACACTGTAAGGTGGGGAGCAGGGAGTGTCAGAGGGAATTAAGTGTACAAGGGCAGGACACACACTGTAAGGTGGGGAGTAGGGAGGGACAGAGGGAACTTGGTGTACAAGGGCAGGTCACACACTGTAAACTGGGGAGTAGGGAGGGACTGAGGGAACTTTGTGTACAAGGGCAGGACACACACTGTAAGGTGGGGAGTAGGGAGGGACAGAGGGAACTTGGTGTATAAGGGCAGGACACACACTGAAATGTGGGGAGTAGGGAGGGACAGAGGGTATTCAGTGTAGAAGGGCAGGACACACACTGTAAGGTGGGGAGCAGGGAGTGACAGAGGGAACTCAGTGTACAAGGGCAGAACACACACTGTAAGGTGGGGAGTAGGGAGGGACAGAAGGAACAGTGTACAAGGGCAGGGCATACACTGTAAGGTGGGGAGTAGGGAGGGACAGAGGGAATTCAGTGTAAAAGGGCAGGACACACACTGTAAGGTGGGGAGCAGGGAGGGACAGAGCGAACTTGGTGTACAAGGGCAGGGCATACACTGTAAGGTGGGGAGGTGGGAGGGACAGAGGGAATTCAGTGTAAAAGGGCAGGACACACACTGTAAGGTGGGGAGCAGGGAGGGACAGAGGGAATTCAGTGTACAAGGGCAGGACACACTGAAAGGTGGGGAGTAGAGAGGGACAGATGGAACTCAGAGTACAAGGGCAGGACACACACTGTAAGGTGGGGAGTAGGTAGGGACTGAGGGAACTTGGTGTACAAGGGCAGGACACACTGAAAGGTGGGGAGTAGGGAGGGACAGAGGGAACTCAGTGTACAAGTGCAGGATACACACTGTAAGGTGGGGAGTAGGGAGGGACAGAGGAAACGGTGTACAAGGGCAGGACACATACTGTAATGTGGGGAGTAGGGAGGGACAGAGGAAACGGTGTACAAGGGCAGGACACACACTGTAAGGTGGGGAGTAGGGAGGGACAGAGGGAATTCATCGTACAAGTACAGGACACACACTGTCAGGTGGGGAGTAGAGAGGGACAGAGGGATCTTGGTGTACAAGGGCAGGACACAGACTGTAAGGTGGGGAGCAGGGAGGGACAGAGGGAATTCAGTGTACAAGGGCAGGACACACTGTAAGGTGGGGAGTTGGGAGGGACAGAGGGAATTCAGTGTACAAGGGCAGGACACACTGTAAGGTGGGGAGTTGGGAGGGACAGAGGGAACTTTGTGTACAAGGGCAGGACACACACTGTAAGGTGGGGAGTAGGGAGGGACAGAGGGAACTTGGTGTATAAGGGCAGGACACACACTGAAATGTGGGGAGTAGGGAGGGACAGAGGGTATTCAGTGTAGAAGGGCAGGACACACACTGTAAGGTGGGGAGCAGGGAGTGACAGAGGGAACTCAGTGTACAAGGGCAGAACACACACTGTAAGGTGGGGAGTAGGGAGGGACAGAAGGAACAGTGTACAAGGGCAGGGCATACACTGTAAGGTGGGGAGTAGGGAGGGACAGAGGGAATTCAGTGTAAAAGGGCAGGACACACACTGTAAGGTGGGGAGCAGGGAGGGACAGAGCGAACTTGGTGTACAAGGGCAGGGCATACACTGTAAGGTGGGGAGGTGGGAGGGACAGAGGGAATTCAGTGTAAAAGGGCAGGACACACACTGTAAGGTGGGGAGCAGGGAGGGACAGAGGGAATTCAGTGTACAAGTGCAGGACACACTGAAAGGTGGGGAGTAGAGAGGGACAGATGGAACTCAGAGTACAAGGGCAGGACACACACTGTAAGGTGGGGAGTAGGTAGGGACTGAGGGAACTTGGTGTACAAGGGCAGGACACACTGAAAGGTGGGGAGTAGGGAGGGACAGAGGGAACTCAGTGTACAAGTGCAGGATACACACTGTAAGGTGGGGAGTAGGGAGGGACAGAGGAAACGGTGTACAAGGGCAGGACACACACTGTAAGGTGGGGAGCAGGGAGGGACAGAGGGAATTCAGTGTACAAGGGCAGGACACACTGTAAGGTGGGGAGTTGGTAGGGACAGAGGAAACGGTGTACAAGGGCAGGGCACACTCTGTAAGGTGGGGAGTAGGGAGGGACAGAGGAAACGGTGTACAAGGGCAGGACACATACTGTAATGTGGGGAGTAGGGAGGGACAGAGGAAACGGTGTACAAGGGCAGGACACACACTGTAAGGTGGGGAGTAGGGAGGGACAGAGGGAATTCATCGTACAAGTACAGGACACACACTGTCAGGTGGGGAGTAGAGAGGGACAGAGGGATCTTGGTGTACAAGGGCAGGACACAGACTGTAAGGTGGGGAGCAGGGAGGGACAGAGGGAATTCAGTGTACAAGGGCAGGACACACTGTAAGGTGGGGAGTTGGGAGGGACAGAGGGAATTCAGTGTACAAGGGCAGGACACACTGTAAGGTGGGGAGTTGGGAGGGACAGAGGGAATTCAGTGTACAAGGGCAGGACACACTGTAAGGTGGGGAGTTGGGAGGGAAAGAGGGAATTCAGTGTACAAGGGCAGGACACACTGTAAGGTGGGGAGTTGGGAGGGACAGAGGGAATTCAGTGTACAAGGGCAGAACACACACTGTAAGGTGGGGAGTAGGGAGGGACAGAAGGAACAGTGTACAAGGGCAGGGCATACACTGTAAGGTGGGGAGTAGGGAGGGACAGAGGGAATTCAGTGTAAAAGGGCAGGACACACACTGTAAGGTGGGGAGTAGGGAGGGACAGAGCGAACTTGGTGTACAAGGGCAGGACAGACTGTAAGGTGGGGAGGTAGGAGGGACAGAGGGAATTCAGTGTAAAAGGGCAGGACACACACTATAAGGTGGGGAGTAGGGAGGGACAGAGGGAACTTGGTGTACAAGGGCAGGTCACACACTGTAAGGTGGGGAGTAGGGAGGGACTGAGGGAACTGGGTGTACAAGGGCAGGACACACACTGTAAGGTGGGGAGTAGGGGGGGACAGAGGGAACAGAGTACAAGGGCAGGACACACACTGTAAGGTGGGGAGCAGGGAGAGTCAGAGGGAATTCAGTGTAGAAGGGCAGGACACACACTGTAAGGTGGGGAGTAGGGAGGGACTGAGGGAACTTGGTGTACACAGTCAGGACACACACTGTAAGGTGGGGAGTAGGGAGGGACAGAGGGAACGGTGTACAAGGGCAGGGCACACACTGTAAGGTGGGGAGTAGGGAGGGACAGAGGGAACAGTGTAGAAGGGCAGGACACACACTTTAGGGTGGGGAGCAGGGAGGGACAGAGGGAACAGAGTACAAGGGCTGGACACACACTGTAAAGTGGGGAGTAGGGAGGGACAGAGGGAATTCAGTGTAAAAGGGCAGGACACACACTGTAAGGTGGGGAGCAGGGAGGGACAGAGGGAATTCAGTGTACAAGGGCAGGACACACTGAAAGGTGGGGAGTAGAGAGGGACAGAGGGAACTCAGAGTACAAGGGCAGGACACACACTGTAAGGTGGGGAGTAGGTAGGGACTGAGGGAACTTGGTGTACAAGGGCAGGACACACTGAAAGGTGGGGAGTAGGGAGGGACAGAGGGAACTCAGTGTACAAGTGCAGGATACACACTGTAAGGTGGGGAGTAGGGAGGGACAGAGGAAACGGTGTACAAGGGCAGGACACACACTGTAAGGTGGGGAGCAGGGAGGGACAGAGGGAATTCAGTGTACAAGGGCAGGACACACTGTAAGGTGGGGAGTTTGTAGGGACAGAGGAAACGGTGTACAAGGGCAGGGCACACACTGTAAGGTGGGGAGTAGGGAGGGACAGAGGAAACGGTGTACAAGGGCAGGACACATACTGTAAGGTGGGGAGTAGGGAGGGACAGAGGATACGGTGTACAAGGGCAGGACACACACTGTAAGGTGGGGAGTAGGGAGGGACAGAGGGAATTCATCGTACAAGTACAGGACACACACTGTCAGGTGGGGAGTAGAGAGGGACAGAGGGATCTTGGTGTACAAGGGCAGGACACAGACTGTAAGGTGGGGAGCAGGGAGGGACAGAGGGAATTCAGTGTACAAGGGCAGGACACAATGTAAGGTGGGGAGTTGGGAGGGACAGAGGGAATTCAGTGTACAAGGGCAGGACACACTGTAAGGTGGGGAGTTGGGAGGGACAGAGGGAATTCAGTGTACAAGGGCAGGACACACTGTAAGGTGGGGAGTTGGGAGGGAAAGAGGGAATTCAGTGTACAAGGGCAGGACACACTGTAAGGTGGGGAGTTGGGAGGGACAGAGGGAATTCAGTGTACAAGGGCAGAACACACACTGTAAGGTGGGGAGTAGGGAGGGACAGAAGGAACAGTGTACAAGGGCAGGGCATACACTGTAAGGTGGGGAGTAGGGAGGGACAGAGGGAATTCAGTGTAAAAGGGCAGGACACACACTGTAAGGTGGGGAGTAGGGAGGGACAGAGCGAACTTGGTGTACAAGGGCAGGACACACTGTAAGGTGGGGAGGTAGGAGGGACAGAGGGAATTCAGTGTAAAAGGGCAGGACACACACTATAAGGTGGGGAGTAGGGAGGGACAGAGGGAACTTGGTGTACAAGGGCAGGTCTCACACTGTAAGGTGGGGAGTAGGGAGGGACTGAGGGAACTGGGTGTACAAGGGCAGGACACACACTGTAAGGTGGGGAGTAGGGGGGGACAGAGGGAACAGAGTACAAGGGCAGGACACACACTGTAAGGTGGGGAGCAGGGAGAGTCAGAGGGAATTCAGTGTAGAAGGGCAGGACACACACTGTAAGGTGGGGAGTAGGGAGGGACTGAGGGAACTTGGTGTACACAGTCAGGACACACACTGTAAGGTGGGGAGCAGGGAGGGACAGAGGGAATTCAGTGTAAAAGGGCAGGATACACACTGTAAGGTGGGGAGTAGGGAGGGACAGAGGGAACGGTGTACAAGGGCAGGGCACACACTGTAAGGTGGGGAGTAGGGAGGGACAGAGGGAACAGTGTAGAAGGGCAGGACACACACTTTAGGGTGGGGAGCAGGGAGGGACAGAGGGAACAGAGTACAAGGGCTGGACACACACTGTAAAGTGGGGAGTAGGGAGGGACAGAGGGAATTCAGTGTAAAAGGGCAGGACACACACTGTAAGGTGGGGAGTAGGGAGGGACAGAGTGAACTTGGTGTATAAGGGCAGGACACACTGTAAGGTGGGGAGTTGGGAGGGACAGAGGGAATTCAGTGTACAAGGGCAGGACACACTGTAAGGTGGGGAGTTGGGAGGGACAGAGGGAATTCAGTGTACAAGGGCAGGACACACTGTAAGGTGGGGAGTTGGGAGGGACAGAGGGAATTCAGTGTACAAGGGCAGAACACACACTGTAAGGTGGGGAGTAGGGAGGGACAGAAGGAACAGTGTACAAGGGCAGGGCATACACTGTAAGGTGGGGAGTAGGGAGGGACAGAGGGAATTCAGTGTAAAAGGGCAGGACACACACTGTATGGTGGGGAGTAGGGAGGTACAGAGCGAACTTGGTGTACAAGGGCAGGACACACTGTAAGGTGGGGAGGTAGGAGGGACAGAGGGAATTCAGTGTAAAAGGGCAGGACACACACTGTAAGGTGGGGAGTAGGGAGAGACAGAGGGAACTTGGTGTACAAGGGCAGGACACTCACTGTAAGGTGGGGAGCAGGGAGGGACAGAGGGAATTCAGTGTACAAGGGCAGGACACACTGAAAGGTGGGGATTGGAGAGGGACAGAGGGACCTCAGTGTACAAGGACAGGACACACACTGTAAGGTGGGGAGTAGGGAGGGACAGAGGGAACTTGGTGTACAAGGGCAGGACACACACTGTAAGGTGGGGAGTAGGGAGGGACAGAGGGAACTTGGTGTACAAGGGCAGGACACACACTGTAAGGTGGGGAGTAGGGAGGGACAGAGGGAACTTGGTGTATAAGGGCAGGACACACACTGTAAGGTGGGGAGTAGGGAGGGACAGAGGGAACTTGGTGTACAAGGTCAGGACACACTGTAAGGTGGGGAGCAGGGAGGGACAGAGGGAATTCAGTGTAAAAGGGCAGGAGACACACTGTAAGGTGGGGAGTAGGGAGGGACAGAGGGAACTTGGTGTATAAGGGCAGGACACACACTGTAAGGTGGGGAGTAGGGAGGGACTGAGGGAACTTGGTGTACAAGGGCAGGACACACACTGTAAGGTGGGGACTAGGGATGGACTGAGGGAACTTGGTGTACAAAGTCAGGACACACACTGTAAGGTGGGGAGCAGGGAGGAACAGAGGGAATTCAGTGGAAAAGGGCAGGACACACACTGTAAGGTGGGGAGTAGGGAGGGACAGAGGGAACGGTGTACAAGGGCAGGTCACACACTGTAAAGTGGGGAGTAGGGAGGGACTGAGGGAACTTGGTGTACAAGGGCAGGTCACACACTGTAAAGTGGGGAGTAGGGAGGGACTGAGGGAACTTGGTGTACAAGGGCAGGTCACACACTGTAAGGTGGGGAGTAGGGAGGGACAGAGGGAACAGAGTACAAGGGCAGGACACACACTGTAAGGTGGGGAGCAGGGAGGGACAGAGGGAATTCAGTGTACAAGGGCAGGACACACACTGTAAGGTGGGGAGTAGGGAGGGACAGAGGGAACTTGGTGTACAAGGGCAGGACACACACTGTAAGGTGGGGAGTAGGGAGGGACAGAGGGAACTTGGTGTATAAGGGCAGGACACACACTGAAAGGTGGGGAGTAGGGAGGGACAGAGCGAATTCAGTGTACAAGGACAGGACACACACTGTAAGGTGAGGAGTAGGGAGGAACAGAGGGAATTCAGTGTACAAGGGCAGGACACACACTGTAAGGTGGGGAGCAGGGAGGGACAGAGGGAATTCAGTGTACAAGGGCAGGACACACTGTAAGGTGGGGAGTTGGGAGGGACAGAGGGAATTCAGTGTACAAGGGCAGGACACACTGTAAGGTGGGGAGTTGGGAGGGACAGAGGGAATTCAGTGTACAAGGGCAGAACACACACTGTAAGGTGGGGAGTAGAGAGGGACAGAGCGAACTTGGTGTACAAGGGCAGGACACACACTGTAAGGTGGGGAGGTGGGAGGGACAGAGGGAATTCAGTGTACAAGGGCAGGGCATACACTGTAAGGTGGGGAGCAGGGAGGGACAGAGGGAATTCAGTGTAAAAGGGCAGGACACACACTGTAAGGTGGGGAGTAGGGAGGGACAGAAGGAACAGTGTACAAGGGCAGGGCATACACTGTAAGGTGGGGAGTAGGGAGGGACAGAGGGAATTCAGTGTTAAAGGGCAGGACACACACTGTAAGGTGGGGAGCAGGGAGGGACAGAGCGAACTTGGTGTACAAGGGCAGGACACACACTGTAAGGTGGGGAGGTGGGAGAGACAGAGGGAATTCAGTGTAAAAGGGCAGGACACACACTGTAAGGTGGGGAGTAGGGAGGGGCAGAGGGAATTCAGTGTACAAGGGCAGGACACACTGAAAGGTGGGGAGTAGAGGGGGACAGAGGGAACTCAGAGTACAAGGACAGGACACACACTGTAAGGTGGGGAGTGGGGAGGGACAGAGGGAACTTGGTGTACAAGGGCAGGACACACACTGTAAGGTGGGGAGTAGGGAAGGACAGAGGGAACTTGGTGTATAAGGGCAGGACACACACTGTAAGGTGGGGAGTAGGGAGGGACTGTGGGAACTTGGTGTACAAGGGCAGGAAATACACTGTAAGGTGGGAAGTAGGGAGGGATAGAGGGAATTCAGTGTAAAAGAGCAGGACACACACTGTAAGGTGGGGAGTAGGGAGGGACAGAGCGAACTTGGTGTACAAGGGCAGGACACACTGTAAGGTGGGGAGGTAGGAGGGACAGAGGGAATTCAGTGTAAAAGGGCAGGACACACACTGTAAGGTGGGGAGTAGGGAGAGACAGAGGGAACTTGGTGTACAAGGGCAGGACACTCACTGTAAGGTGGGGAGCAGGGAGGGACAGAGGGAATTCAGTGTACAAGGGCAGGACACACTGAAAGGTGGGGATTGGAGAGGGACAGAGGGACCTCAGTGTACAAGGACAGGACACACACTGTAAGGTGGGGAGTAGGGAGGGACAGAGGGAACTTGGTGTACAAGGGCAGGACACACACTGTAAGGTGGGGAGTAGGGAGGGACAGAGGGAACTTGGTGTACAAGAGCAGGACACACACTGTAAGGTGGGGAGTAGGGAGGGACAGAGGGAACTGGGTGTACAAGGGCAGGACACACACTGTAAGATGGGGATTAGGGAGGGACTGAGGGAACTGGGTGTACAAGGGCAGGACACACACTGTAAGGTGGGGAGTAGGGGGGGACAGAGGGAACAGAGTACAAGGGCAGGACACACACTGTAAGGTGGGGAGCAGGGAGGGACAGAGGGAATACAGTGTAAAAGGGCAGGACACACACTGTAAGGTGGGGAGTCGGGAGGGACTGAGGGAACTTGGTGTACAAGGGCAGGACACACACTGTAAGGTGGGGAGCAGGGAGAGTCAGAGGGAATTCAGTGTACAAGGGCAGGACACACACTGAAAGGTGGGGAGCAGGGAGGGACAGAGGGAATTCAGTGTACAAGGGCAGGACACACACTGTAAGGTGGGGAGTAGGGAGGGACATAGGAAACGGTGTACAAGGGCAGGACACACACTGTAAGGTGGGGAGTAGGGAGGGACAGAGGAAACGGTGTACAAGGGCAGGACACACACTGTAAGGTGGGGAGTAGGGAGGGACAGAGGAAACGGTGTACAAGGGCAGGACACACACTGTAAGGTGGGGAGTTGGGAGGGACAGAGGGAATTCAGTGTAAAAGGGCAGGACACACACTGTAAGGTGGGGAGCAGGGAGAGTCAGAGGGAATTCAGTGTACAAGGGCAGGACACACACTGAAAGGTGGGGAGCAGGGAGGGACAGAGGGAATTCAGTGTAAAAGGGCAGGACACACACTGTAAGGTGGGGAGCAGGGAGGGACAGAGCGAACTTGGTGTACAAGGGCAGGGCATACACTGTAAGGTGGGCAGGTGGGAGGGACAGAGGGAATTCAGTGTAAAAGGGCAGGACACACACTGTAAGGTGGGGAGCAGGGAGGGACAGAGGGAATTCAGTGTACAAGGGCAGGACACACTGAAAGGTGGGGAGTAGAGAGGGACAGAGGGAACTCAGAGTACAAGGACAGGACACACACTGTAAGGTTGCGAGTAGGGAGGGACAGAGGGAACTTGGTGTACAAGGGCAGGACACACACTGTAAGGTGGGGAGTAGGGAGGGACAGAGGGAACTTGGTGTATAAGGGCAGGACACACACTGTAAGGTGGGGAGTAGGGAGGGACAGAAGGAACTCAGTGTACAAGGGCAGGGCACACACTGTAAGGTGGGGAGTAGGGAGGGACAGAGGAAACGGTGTACAAGGGCAGGGCACACTGAAAGGAGGGGAGTAGGGAGGGACAGAGGGAACTCAGTGTACAAGGGCTGGATACACACTGTAAGGTGGGGAGTAGGGAGGGACAGAGGAAACGGTGTACAAGGGCAGGACACACACTGTAAGGTGGGGAGCAGGGAGGGACAGAGAGAATTCAGTGTACAAGGGCAGGACACACTGTAAGGTGAGGAGTTGGGAGGGACAGAGGAAACGGTGTACAAGGGCAGGGCACACACTGTAAGGTGGGGAGTAGGGAGGGACAGAGGAAACGGTGTACAAGGTCAGGACACACTGTAAGGTGGGGAGATAGGAGGGACAGAGGGAATTCAGTGTAAAAGGGCAGGACACACACTGTAATGTGGGGAGTAGGGAGGGACAGAGGGAACTTGGTGTACAAGGGCAGGACACACACTGTAAGGTGGGGAGCAGGGAGGGACAGAGGGAACTCAGTGTACAAGGACAGGACACACACTGTAAGGTTGCGAGTAGGGAGGGACAGAGGGAACTTGGTGTACAAGGGCAGGGCACACACTGTAAGGTGGGGAGCAGGGAGGGACAGAGGGAATTCAGTGTACAAGGGCAGGACACACTGTAAGGTGGGGAGTTGGGAGGGACAGAGGGAATTCAGTGTAAAAGGGCAGGACACACACTGTAAGGTGGGGAGCAGGGAGGGACAGAGCGAACTTGGTGTACAAGGGCAGGGCATACACTGTAAGGTGGGCAGGTGGGAGGGACAGAGGGAATTCAGTGTAAAAGGGCAGGACACACACTGTAAGGTGGGGAGCAGGGAGGGACAGAGGGAATTCAGTGTACAAGGGCAGGACACACTGAAAGGTGGGGAGTAGAGAGGGACAGAGGGAACTCAGAGTACAAGGACAGGACACACACTGTAAGGTTGCGAGTAGGGAGGGACAGAGGGAACTTGGTGTACAAGGGCAGGACACACACTGTAAGGTGGGGAGTAGGGAGGGACAGAGGGAACTTGGTGTATAAGGGCAGGACACACACTGTAAGGTGGGGAGTAGGGAGGGACAGAAGGAACTCAGTGTACAAGGGCAGGGCACACACTGTAAGGTGGGGAGTAGGGAGGGACAGAGGAAACGGTGTACAAGGGCAGGGCACACTGAAAGGTGGGGAGTAGGGAGGGACAGAGGGAACTCAGTGTACAAGGACAGGACACACACTGTAAGGTGGGGAGTAGGGAGGGACAGAGGGAACTTGGTGTACAAGGGCAGGACACACACTGTAAGGTGGGGAGTAGGGAGGGACAGAGGGAACTTGGTGTACAAGGGCAGGACACACACTGTAAGGTGGGGAGTAGGGAGGGACAGAGGGAACTTGGTGTATAAGGGCAGGACACACACTGTAAGGTGGGGAGTAGGGAGGGACAGAGGGAACTGGGTGTACAAGGGCAGGACACACACTGTAAGATGGGGATTAGGGAGGGACTGAGGGAACTGGGTGTACAAGGGCAGGACACACACTGTAAGGTGGGGAGTAGGGAGGGACAGAGGAAACGGTGTACAAGGGCAGGACACACACTGTAAGGTGGGGAGCAGGGAGGGACAGAGAGAATTCAGTGTACAAGGGCAGGACACACTGTAAGGTGAGGAGTTGGGAGGGACAGAGGAAACGGTGTACAAGGGCAGGGCACACACTGTAAGGTGGGGAGTAGGGAGGGACAGAGGAAACGGTGTACAAGGTCAGGACACACTGTAAGGTGGGGAGATAGGAGGGACAGAGGGAATTCAGTGTAAAAGGGCAGGACACACACTGTAATGTGGGGAGTAGGGAGGGACAGAGGGAACTTGGTGTACAAGGGCAGGACACACACTGTAAGGTGGGGAGCAGGGAGGGACAGAGGGAATTCAGTGTACAAGGGCAGGACACACTGAAAGGTGGGGAGTAGAGAGGGACAGAGGGAACTCAGTGTACAAGGACAGGACACACACTGTAAGGTTGCGAGTAGGGAGGGACAGAGGGAACTTGGTGTACAAGGGCAGGACACACACTGTAAGGTGGGGAGTAGGGAGGGACAGAGGGAACTTGGTGTATAAGGGCAGGACACACACTGTAAGGTGGGGAGTAGGGAGGGACAGAAGGAACTCAGTGTACAAGGGCAGGGCACACACTGTAAGGTGGGGAGCAGGGAGGGACAGAGGGAATTCAGTGTACAAGGGCAGGACACACTGTAAGGTGGGGAGTTGGGAGGGACAGAGGGAATTCAGTGTAAAAGGGCAGGACACACACTGTAAGGTGGGGAGCAGGGAGGGACAGAGCGAACTTGGTGTACAAGGGCAGGGCATACACTGTAAGGTGGGCAGGTGGGAGGGACAGAGGGAATTCAGTGTAAAAGGGCAGGACACACACTGTAAGGTGGGGAGCAGGGAGGGACAGAGGGAATTCAGTGTACAAGGGCAGGACACACTGAAAGGTGGGGAGTAGAGAGGGACAGAGGGAACTCAGAGTACAAGGACAGGACACACACTGTAAGGTTGCGAGTAGGGAGGGACAGAGGGAACTTGGTGTACAAGGGCAGGACACACACTGTAAGGTGGGGAGTAGGGAGGGACAGAGGGAACTTGGTGTATAAGGGCAGGACACACACTGTAAGGTGGGGAGTAGGGAGGGACAGAAGGAACTCAGTGTACAAGGGCAGGGCACACACTGTAAGGTGGGGAGTAGGGAGGGACAGAGGAAACGGTGTACAAGGGCAGGGCACACTGAAAGGTGGGGAGTAGGGAGGGACAGAGGGAACTCAGTGTACAAGGACAGGACACACACTGTAAGGTGGGGAGTAGGGAGGGACAGAGGGAACTTGGTGTACAAGGGCAGGACACACACTGTAAGGTGGGGAGTAGGGAGGGACAGAGGGAACTTGGTGTACAAGGGCAGGACACACACTGTAAGGTGGGGAGTAGGGAGGGACAGAGGGAACTTGGTGTATAAGGGCAGGACACACACTGTAAGGTGGGGAGTAGGGAGGGACAGAGGGAACTGGGTGTACAAGGGCAACACACACACTGTAAGATGGGGATTAGGGAGGGACTGAGGGAACTGGGTGTACAAGGGCAGGACACACACTGTAAGGTGGGGAGTAGGGAGGGACTGAGGGAACTGGGTGTACAAGGGCAGGACACACACTGTAAGATGGGGATTAGGGAGGGACTGAGGGAACTGGGTGTACAAGGGCAGGACACACACTGTAAGGTGGGGAGTAGGGGGGGACAGAGGGAACAGAGTACAAGGGCAGGACACACACTGTAAGGTGGGGAGCAGGGAGGGACAGAGGGAATACAGTGTAAAAGGGCAGGACACACACTGTAAGGTGGGGAGTCGGGAGGGACTGAGGGAACTTGGTGTACAAGGGCAGGACACACACTGTAAGGTGGGGAGCAGGGAGAGTCAGAGGGAATTCAGTGTACAAGGGCAGGACACACACTGAAAGGTGGGGAGCAGGGAGGGACAGAGGGAATTCAGTGTAAAAGGGCAGGACACACATTGTAAGGTGGGGAGTAGGGAGGGACAGAGGGAACTTGGTGTACAAGGGCAGGACACACACTGTAAACTGGGGAGTAGGGAGGGTCTGAGGGAACTTGGTGTACAAGGGCAGGTCACACACTGTAAGGTGGGGAGTAGGGAGGGACAGAGGGAACAGAGTACAAGGGCAGGACACACACTGTAAGGTGGGGAGTAGGGAGGGACAGAGGGAACTTGGTGTATAAGGGCAGGACACACACTGAAAGGTGGGGAGTAGGGAGGAACAGAGGGAATTCAGTGTACAAGGGCAGGACACACACTGTAAGGTGGGGAGCAGGGAGGGACAGAGGGAATTCAGTGTACAAGGGCAGGACACACTGTAAGGTGGGGAGTTGGGAGGGACAGATGGAATTCAGTGTAAAAGGGCAGGACACACACTGTAAGGTGGGGAGCAGGGAGGGACAGAGCGAACTTGGTGTACAAGGGCAGGGCATACACTGTAAGGTGGGGAGGTGGGAGGGACAGGGAATTCAGTGTAAAAGGGCAGGACACACACTGTAAGGTGGGGAGCAGGGAGGGACAGAGGGAATTCAGTGTACAAGGGCAGGACACACTGAAAGGTGGGGAGTAGAGAGGGACAGAGGGAACTCAGAGTACAAGGACAGGACACACACTGTAAGGTGGGGAGTAGGGAGGGACAGAGCGAACTTGGTGTACAAGGGCAGGACACACTGTAAGGTGGGGAGGTAGGAGGGACAGAGGGAATTCAGTGTAAAAGGGCAGGACATACACTGTAAGGTGGGGAGTAGGGAGGGACAGAGGGAACTTGGTGTACAAGGGCAGGACACACACTGTAAGGTGGGGAGTAGGGAGGGACAGAGGGAACTGGGTGTACAAGGGCAGGACACACACTGTAAGGTGGTGAGCAGGGAGGGACAGAGGGAATTCAGTGTACAAGGGCAGGACACACTGAAAGGTGGGGAGTAGAGAGGGACAGAGGGAACTCAGTGTACAAGGACAGGACATACACTGTAAGGTGGGGAGTAGGGAGGGACAGAGGGAACTTGGTGTACAAGGGCAGGACACACACTGTAAGGTGGGGAGTAGGGAGGGACAGAGCGAACGTGGTGTACAAGGGCAGGACACACACTGTAAGGTGGGGAGGTAGGAGGGACAGAGGAAATTCAGTGTAAAAGGGCAGGACACACACTGTAAGGTGGGGAGCAGGGAGGGACAGAGGGAATTCAGTGTACAAGGGCAGGACACACTGAAAGGTGGGGATTAGAGAGGGACAGAGGGAACTCAGTGTACAAGGACAGGACACACACTGTAAGGTGGGGGAGTAGGGAGGGACAGAGGGAACTTGGTGTACAAGGGCAGGACACACACTGTAAGGTGGGGAGTAGGGAGGGACAGAGGGAACTTGGTGTACAAGGGCAGGACACACACTGTAAGGTGGGGAGTAGGGAGGGACAGAGGGAACTTGGTGTATAAGGGCAGGACACACACTGTAAGGTGGGGAGTAGGGAGGGACAGAGGGAACTGGGTGTACAAGGGCAGGACACACACTGTAAGATGGGGATTAGGGAGGGACTGAGGGAACTGGGTGTAAAAGGGCAGGACACACACTGTAAGGTGGGGAGTAGGGAGGGACGGAGGGAACTGGGTGTACAAGGGCAGGACACACACTGTAAGGTGGGGAGTAGGGAGGGACAGAGGGAACTTGGTGTATAAGGGCAGGACACACACTGTAAGGTGGGGAGTAGGGAGGGACAGAAGGAACTCAGTGTACAAGGGCAGGGCACACACTGTAAGGTGGGGAGTAGGGAGGGACAGAGGAAACGGTGTACAAGGGCAGGGCACACTGAAAGGTGGGGAGTAGGGAGGGACAGAGGGAACTCAGTGTACAAGGACAGGACACACACTGTAAGGTGGGGAGTAGGGAGGGACAGAGGGAACTTGGTGTACAAGGGCAGGACACACACTGTAAGGTGGGGAGTAGGGAGGGACAGAGGGAACTTGGTGTACAAGGGCAGGACACACACTGTAAGGTGGGGAGTAGGGAGGGACAGAGGGAACTTGGTGTATAAGGGCAGGACACACACTGTAAGGTGGGGAGTAGGGAGGGACAGAGGGAACTGGGTGTACAAGGGCAGGACACACACTGTAAGATGGGGATTAGGGAGGGACTGAGGGAACTGGGTGTACAAGGGCAGGACACACACTGTAAGGTGGGGAGTAGGGAGGGACTGAGGGAACTGGGTGTACAAGGGCAGGACACACACTGTAAGATGGGGATTAGGGAGGGACTGAGGGAACTGGGTGTACAAGGGCAGGACACACACTGTAAGGTGGGGAGTAGGGGGGGACAGAGGGAACAGAGTACAAGGGCAGGACACACACTGTAAGGTGGGGAGCAGGGAGGGACAGAGGGAATACAGTGTAAAAGGGCAGGACACACACTGTAAGGTGGGGAGTCGGGAGGGACTGAGGGAACTTGGTGTACAAGGGCAGGACACACACTGTAAGGTGGGGAGCAGGAGAGTCAGAGGGAATTCAGTGTACAAGGGCAGGACACACACTGAAAGGTGGGGAGCAGGGAGGGACAGAGGGAATTCAGTGTAAAAGGCAGGACACACATTGTAAGGTGGGGAGTAGGGAGGGACAGAGGGAACTTGGTGTACAAGGGCAGGACACACACTGTAAACTGGGAGTAGGGAGGGTCTGAGGGACTTTGGTGTACAAGGGCAGGTCACACACTGTAAGGTGGGGAGTAGGGAGGGACAGAGGGAACAGAGTACAAGGCAGGACCACACACTGTAAGGTGGGGAGTAGGGAGGGACAGAGGGAACTTGTGTATAAGGGCAGGACACACACTGAAAGGTGGGAGAGTAGGGAGGAACAGAGGGAATTCAGTGTACAAGGGCAGGACACACACTGTAAGGTGGGGAGCAGGGAGGGACAGAGGAATTCAGTGTACAAGGGCAGGACACACTGTAAGGTGGGGAGTTGGGAGGGACAGATGGAATTCAGTGTAAAAGGGCAGGACACACACTGTAAGGTGGGGAGCAGGGAGGGACAGAGCGAACTTGGTGTACAAGGGCAGGGCATACACTGTAAGGTGGGGAGGTGGGAGGGACAGGGAATTCAGTGTAAAAGGGCAGGACACACACTGTAAGGTGGGGAGCAGGGAGGGACAGAGGGAATTCAGTGTACAAGGGCAGGACACACTGAAAGGTGGGGGGACAGAGGGAACTCAGAGTACAAGGACAGGACACACACTGTAAGGTGGGGAGTAGGGAGGGACAGAGCGAACTTGGTGTACAAGGGCAGGACACACTGTAAGGTGGGGAGGTAGGAGGGACAGAGGGAATTCAGTGTAAAAGGGCAGGACATACACTGTAAGGTGGGGAGTAGGGAGGGACAGAGGGAACTTGGTGTACAAGGGCAGGACACACACTGTAAGGTGGGGAGTAGGGAGGGACAGAGGGAACTGGGTGTACAAGGGCAGGACACACACTGTAAGGTGGTGAGCAGGGAGGGACAGAGGGAATTCAGTGTACAAGGGCAGGACACACTGAAAGGTGGGGAGTAGAGAGGGGACAGAGGGAACTCAGTGTACAAGGACAGGACATACACTGTAAGGTGGGGAGTAGGGAGGGACAGAGGGAACTTGGTGTACAAGGGCAGGACACACACTGTAAGGTGGGGAGTAGGGAGGGACAGAGCGAACGTGGTGTACAAGGGCAGGACACACACTGTAAGGTGGGGAGGTAGGAGGGACAGAGGAAATTCAGTGTAAAAGGGCAGGACACACACTGTAAGGTGGGGAGCAGGGAGGGACAGAGGGAATTCAGTGTACAAGGGCAGGACACACTGAAAGGTGGGGATTAGAGAGGGACAGAGGGAACTCAGTGTACAAGGACAGGACACACACTGTAAGGTGGGGAGTAGGGAGGGACAGAGGGAACTTGGTGTACAAGGGCAGGACACACACTGTAAGGTGGGGAGTAGGGAGGGACAGAGGGAACTTGGTGTACAAGGGCAGGACACACACTGTAAGGTGGGGAGTAGGGAGGGACAGAGGGAACTTGGTGTATAAGGGCAGGACACACACTGTAAGGTGGGGAGTAGGGAGGGACAGAGGGAACTGGGTGTACAAGGGCAGGACACACACTGTAAGATGGGGATTAGGGAGGGACTGAGGGAACTGGGTGTAAAAGGGCAGGACACACACTGTAAGGTGGGGAGTAGGGAGGGACGGAGGGAACTGGGTGTACAAGGGCAGGACACACACTGTAAGGTGGGGAGTAGGGGGGACAGAGGGAACAGAGTACAAGGGCAGGACACACACTGTAAGGTGGGGAGCAGGGAGGGACAGAGGGAATACAGTGTAAAAGGGCAGGACACACACTGTAAGGTGGGGAGTCGGGAGGGACTGAGGGAACTTGGTGTACAAGGGCAGGACACACACTGTAAGGTGGGGAGCAGGGAGAGTCAGAGGGAATTCAGTGTACAAGGGCAGGACACACACTGTAAGGTGGGGAGCAGGGAGGGACAGAGGGAATTCAGTGTAAAAGGGCAGGACACACACTGTAAGGTGGGGAGTAGGGAGGGACAGAGGGAACTTGGTGTACAAGGGCAGGTCACACACTGTAAACTGGGGAGTAGGGAGGGACTGAGGGAACTTGGTGTACAAGGGCAGGTCACACACTGTAAGGTGGGGAGTAGGGAGGGACAGAGGGAACAGAGTACAAGGGCAGGACACACACTGTAAGGTGGGGAGTAGGGAGGGACAGAGGGAACTTGGTGTATAAGGGCAGGACACACACTGAAAGGTGGGGAGTAGGGAGGAACAGAGGGAATTCAGTGTACAAGGGCAGGACACACACTGTAAGGTGGGGAGCAGGGAGGGACAGAGGGAATTCAGTGTACAAGGGCAGGACACACTGTAAGGTGGGGAGTTGGGAGGGACAGAGGGAATTCAGTGTAAAAGGGCAGGACACACACTGTAAGGTGGGGAGCAGGGAGGGACAGAGCGAACTTGGTGTACAATGGCAGGGCATACACTGTAAGGTGGGGGAGGTGGGAGGGACAGAGGGAATTCAGTGTAAAAGGGCAGGACACACACTGTAAGGTGGGGAGCAGGGAGGGACAGAGGGAATTCAGTGTACAAGGGCAGGACACACTGAAAGGTGGGGAGTAGAGAGGGACAGAGGGAACTCAGAGTACAAGGACAGGACACACACTGTAAGGTGGGGAGTAGGGAGGGACAGAGGAAACTTGGTGTACAAGGGCAGGACACACACTGTAAGGTGGGGAGTAGGGAGGGACAGAGGGAACTCAGTGTACAAGGGCAGGGCACACACTGTAAGGTGGGGAGTAGGGAGGGACAGAGGAAACGGTGTACAAGGGCAGGGCACACTGAAAGGTGTGGAGTAGGGAGGGACAGAGGGAACTCAGTGTACAAGGGCAGGATACACACTGTAAGGTGGGGAGTAGGGAGGGACAGAGGAAACGGTGTACAAGGGCAGGACACACACTGTAAGGTGGGGAGCAGGGAGGGACAGAGGGAATTCAGTGTACAAGGGCAGGACACACTGTAAGGTGGGGAGTTGGGAGGGACAGAGGAAACGGTGTACAAGGGCAGGGCACACACTGTAAGGTGGGGAGTAGGGAGGGACAGAGGAAACGGTGTACACGGGCAGGACACACACTGTAAGGTGGGGAGTAGGGAGGGACAGAGCGAACTTGGTGTACAAGGGCAGGGCACACTGAAAGGTGGGGAGGTAGGAGGGACAGAGGGAATTCAGTGTAAAAGGGCAGGACACACACTGTAAGGTGGGGAGTAGGGAGGGACAGAGGGAACTTGGTGTACAAGGGCAGGACACACACTGTAAGGTGGGGAGCAGGGAGGGACAGAGGGAATTCAGTGTACAAGGGCAGGACACACTGAAAGGTGGGGAGTAGAGAGGGACAGAGGGAACTCAGTGTACAAGGACAGGACACACACTGTAAGGTGGGGAGTAGGGAGGGACAGAGGGCACTTGGTGTACAAGGGCAGGACACACACTAAGGTGGGGAGTAGGGAGGGACAGAGGGAACTTGGTGTATAAGGGCAGGACACACACTGTAAGGTGGGGAGTAGGGAGGGACAGAGGGAACTGGGTGTACAAGGGCAGGACACACAGTGTAAGGTGGGGAGTAGGGAGGGACTGAGTGAACTGGGTGTACAAGGGCAGGACACACACTGTAAGGTCGGGAGTAGGGTGGGACTGAGGGAACTTGGTGTACAAGGGCAGGTCACACACTGTAAACTGGGGAGTAGGGAGGGACAGAGGAAACGGTGTAAAAGGGCAGGACACACACTGTAAGGTGGGGAGCAGGGAGGGACAGAGGGAATACAGTGTAAAAGGGTAGGACACACACTGTAAGGTGGGGAGTCGGGAGGGACTGAGGGAACTTGGTGTACAAGGGCAGGACACACACTGTAAGGTGGGGAGCAGGGAGAGTCAGAGGGAATTAAGTGTACAAGGGCAGGACACACACTGTAAGGTGGGGAGCAGGGAGGGACAGAGGGAATTCAGTGTAAAAGGGCAGGACACACACTGTAAGGTGGGGAGTAGGGAGGGACAGAGGGAACTTGGTGTACAAGGGCAGGTCACACACTGTAAGGTGGGGAGTAGGGAGGTACAGAGGGAACAGAGTACAAGGGCAGGACACACACTGTAAGGTGGGGAGTAGGGAGGGACAGAGGGAACGGTGTATAAAGGCAGGACACACACTGAAAGGTGGGGAGTAGGGAGGAACAGAGGGAATTCAGTGTACAAGGGCAGGACACACACTGTAAGGTGGGGAGCAGGAGGGACAGAGGGAATTCAGTGTACAAGGACAGGACACACACTGTAAGGTGGGGAGTAGGGAGGGACAGAGGGAACTTGGTGTACAAGGGCAGGATACACACTGTAAGGTGGGGAGTAGGGAGGGAGAGAGGAAACGGTGTACAAGGGCAGGACACACACTGTAAGGTGGGGAGCAGGGAGGGACAGAGGGAATTCAGTGTACAAGGGCAGGACACACTGTAAGGTGGGGAGTTGGGAGGGACAGAGGAAACGGTTGTACAAGGGCAGGGCACACACTGTAAGGTGGGGAGTAGGGAGGGACAGAGGAAACGGTGTACAAGGGCAGGACACACACTGTAAGGTGGGGAGTAGGGAGGGACAGAGCGAACTTGGTGTACAAGGGCAGGACACACTGTAAGGTGGGGAGGTAAGAGGGACAGAGGGAATTCAGTGTAAAAGGGCAGGAAACACACTGTAAGGTGGGGAGTAGGGAGGGACAGTTGGAACTTGGTGTACAAGGGCAGGACACACACTGTAAGGTGGGGAGCAGGGAGGGACAGAGGGAATTCAGTGTACAAGGGCAGGACACACTGAAAGGTGGGGAGTAGAGAGGGACAGAGGGAACTCAGTGTACAAGGACAGGACACACACTGTAAGGTGGGGAGTAGGGAGGGACAGAGGGCACTTGGTGTACAAGGGCAGGACACACACTAAGGTGGGGAGTAGGGAGGGACAGAGGGAACTTGGTGTATAAGGGCAGGACACACACTGTAAGGTGGGGAGTAGGGAGGGACAGAGGGAACTGGGTGTACAAGGGCAGGACACACACTGTAAGGTGGGGAGTAGGGAGGGACTGAGTGAACTGGGTGTACAAGGGCAGGACACACACTGTAAGGTGGGGAGTAGGGTGGGACTGAGGGAACTTGGTGTACAAGGGCAGGTCACACACTGTAAACTGGGGAGTAGGGAGGGACAGAGGAAACGGTGTAAAAGGGCAGGACACACACTGTAAGGTGGGGAGCAGGGAGGGACAGAGGGAATACAGTGTAAAAGGGTAGGACACACACTGTAAGGTGGGGAGTCGGGAGGGACTGAGGGAACTTGGTGTACAAGGGCAGGACACACACTGTAAGGTGGGGAGCAGGGAGAGTCAGAGGGAATTAAGTGTACAAGGGCAGGACACACACTGTAAGGTGGGGAGCAGGGAGGGACAGAGGGAATTCAGTGTAAAAGGGCAGGACACACACTGTAAGGTGGGGAGTAGGGAGGGACAGAGGGAACTTGGTGTACAAGGGCAGGTCACACACTGTAAGGTGGGGAGTAGGGAGGTACAGAGGGAACAGAGTACAAGGGCAGGACACACACTGTAAGGTGGGGAGTAGGGAGGGACAGAGGGAACGGTGTATAAAGGCAGGACACACACTGAAAGGTGGGGAGTAGGGAGGAACAGAGGGAATTCAGTGTACAAGGGCAGGACACACACTGTAAGGTGGGGAGCAGGGAGGGACAGAGGGAATTCAGTGTACAAGGACAGGACACACACTGTAAGGTGGGGATTAGGGAGGGACAGAGGGAACTTGGTGTACAAGGGCAGGATACACACTGTAAGGTGGGGAGTAGGGAGGGAGAGAGGAAACGGTGTACAAGGGCAGGACACACACTGTAAGGTGGGGAGCAGGGAGGGACAGAGGGAATTCAGTGTACAAGGGCAGGACACACTGTAAGGTGGGGAGTTGGGAGGGACAGAGGAAACGGTGTACAAGGGCAGGGCACACACTGTAAGGTGGGGAGTAGGGAGGGACAGAGGAAACGGTGTACAAGGGCAGGACACACACTGTAAGGTGGGGAGTAGGGAGGGACAGAGCGAACTTGGTGTACAAGGGCAGGACACACTGTAAGGTGGGGAGGTAAGAGGGACAGAGGGAATTCAGTGTAAAAGGGCAGGAAACACACTGTAAGGTGGGGAGTAGGGAGGGATAGTTGGAACTTGGTGTACAAGGGCAGGACACACACTGTAAGGTGGGGAGCAGGGAGGGACAGAGGGAATTCAGTGTACAAGGGCAGGGCACACTGAAAGGTGGGGAGTAGGGAGGGACAGAGGGAATTCAGTGTACAAGGGCAGGACACACTGTAAGGTGGGGAGTTGGGAGGGACAGAGGGAATTCAGTGTAAAAGGGCAGGACACACACTGTAAGGTGGGGAGCAGGGAGGGACAGAGCGAACTTGGTGTACAAGGGCAGGGCATACACTGTAAGATGGGGATTAGGTAGGGACTGAGGGAACTGGGTGTACAAGGGCAGGACACACACTGTAAGGTGGGGAGCAGGGAGGGACAGAGGGAATTCAGTGTACAAGGGCAGGACACACTGAAAGGTGGGGAGTAGAGAGGGACAGAGGGAACTCAGTGTACAAGGACAGGACACACACTGTAAGGTTGCGAGTAGGGAGGGACAGAGGGAACTTGGTGTACAAGGGCAGGACACACACTGTAAGGTGGGGAGTAGGGAGGGACAGAGGGAACTTGGTGTATAAGGGCAGGACACACACTGTAAGGTGGGGAGTAGGGAGGGACAGAAGGAACTCAGTGTACAAGGGCAGGGCACACACTGTAAGGTGGGGAGCAGGGAGGGACAGAGGGAATTCAGTGTACAAGGGCAGGACACACTGTAAGGTGGGGAGTTGGGAGGGACAGAGGGAATTCAGTGTAAAAGGGCAGGACACACACTGTAAGGTGGGGAGCAGGGAGGGACAGAGCGAACTTGGTGTACAAGGGCAGGGCATACACTGTAAGGTGAGCAGGTGGGAGGGACAGAGGGAATTCAGTGTAAAAGGGCAGGACACTCACTGTAAGGTGGGGAGCAGGGAGGGACAGAGGGAATTCAGTGTACAAGGGCAGGACACACTGAAAGGTGGGGAGTAGAGAGGGACAGAGGGAACTCAGAGTACAAGGACAGGACACACACTGTAAGGTTGCGAGTAGGGAGGGACAGAGGGAACTTGGTGTACAAGGGCAGGACACACACTGTAAGGTGGGGAGTAGGGAGGGACAGAGGGAACTTGGTGTATAACGGCAGGACACACACTGTAAGGTGGGGAGTAGGGAGGGACAGAGGAAACGGTGCACAAGGGCAGGGCACACTGAAAGGTGGGGAGTAGGGAGGGACAGAGGGAACTCAGTGTACAAGGGCTGGATACACACTGTAAGGTGGGGAGTAGGGAGGGACAGAGGAAACGGTGTACAAGGGCAGGACACACACTGTAAGGTGGGGAGCAGGGAGGGACAGAGGGAATTCAGTGTACAAGGGCAGGACACACTGTAAGGTGGGGAGTTGGGAGGGACAGAGGGAACTTGGTGTACAAGGGCACGACACACACTGTAAGGTGGGGAGTAGGGAGGGACAGAGGGCACTTGGTGTACAAGGGCAGGACACACACTAAGGTGGGGAGTAGGGAGGGACAGAGGGAACTTGGTGTATAAGGGCAGGACACACACTGTAAGGTGGGGAGTAGGGAGGGACAGAGGGAACTGGGTGTACAAGGGCAGGACACACACTGTAAGGTGGGGAGTAGGGAGGGACTGAGTGAACTGGGTGTACAAGGGCAGGACACACACTGTAAGGTGGGGAGTAGGGTGGGACTGAGGGAACTTGGTGTACAAGGGCAGGTCACACACTGTAAACTGGGGAGTAGGGAGGGACAGAGGAAACGGTGTAAAAGGGCAGGACACACACTGTAAGGTGGGGAGCAGGGAGGGACAGAGGGAATACAGTGTAAAAGGGTAGGACACACACTGTAAGGTGGGGAGTCGGGAGGGACTGAGGGAACTTGGTGTACAAGGGCAGGACACACACTGTAAGGTGGGGAGCAGGGAGAGTCAGAGGGAATTAAGTGTACAAGGGCAGGACACACACTGTAAGGTGGGGAGCAGGGAGGGACAGAGGGAATTCAGTGTAAAAGGGCAGGACACACACTGTAAGGTGGGGAGTAGGGAGGGACAGAAGGAACTTGGTGTACAAGGGCAGGTCACACACTGTAAGGTGGGGAGTAGGGAGGTACAGAGGGAACAGAGTACAAGGGCAGGACACACACTGTAAGGTGGGGAGTAGGGAGGGACAGAGGGAACGGTGTATAAAGGCAGGACACACACTGAAAGGTGGGGAGTAGGGAGGAACAGAGGGAATTCAGTGTACAAGGGCAGGACACACACTGTAAGGTGGGGAGCAGGGAGGGACAGAGGGAATTCAGTGTACAAGGACAGGACACACACTGTAAGGTGGGGAGTAGGGAGGGACAGAGGGAACTTGGTGTACAAGGGCAGGATACACACTGTAAGGTGGGGAGTAGGGAGGGAGAGAGGAAACGGTGTACAAGGGCAGGACACACACTGTAAGGTGGGGAGCAGGGAGGGACAGAGGGAATTCAGTGTACAAGGGCAGGACACACTGTAAGGTGGGGAGTTGGGAGGGACAGAGGAAACGGTGTACAAGGGCAGGGCACACACTGTAAGGTGGGGAGTAGGGAGGGACAGAGGAAACGGTGTACAAGGGCAGGACACACACTGTAAGGTGGGGAGTAGGGAGGGACAGAGCGAACTTGGTGTACAAGGGCAGGACACACTGTAAGGTGGGGAGGTAGGAGGGACAGAGGGAATTCAGTGTAAAAGGGCAGGAAACACACTGTAAGGTGGGGAGTAGGGAGGGACAGTGGGAACTTGGTGTACAAGGGCAGGACACACACTGTAAGGTGGGGAGCAGGGAGGGACAGAGGGAATTCAGTGTACAAGGGCAGGGCACACTGAAAGGTGGGGAGTAGGGAGGGACAGATGGAATTCAGTGTACAAGGGCAGGACACACTGTAAGGTGGGGAGTTGGGAGGGACAGAGGGAATTCAGTGTAAAAGGGCAGGACACACACTGTAAGGTGGGGAGCAGGGAGGGACAGAGCGAACTTGGTGTACAAGGGCAGGGCATACACTGTAAGATGGGGATTAGGGAGGGACTGAGGGAACTGGGTGTACAAGGGCAGGACACACACTGTAAGGTGGGGAGCAGGGAGGGACAGAGGGAATACAGTGTAAAAGGGCAGGACACACACTGTAAGGTGGGGAGTCGGGAGGGACTGAGGGAACTTGGTGTACAAGGGCAGGACACACACTGTAAGGTGGGGAGCAGGGAGAGTCAGAGGGAATTCAGTGTACAAGGGCAGGACACACACTGAAAGGTGGGGAGCAGGGAGGGACAGAGGGAATTCAGTGTAAAAGGGCAGGACACACACTGTAAGGTGGGGAGCAGGGAGGGACAGAGCGAACTTGGTGTACAAGGGCAGGGCATACACTGTAAGGTGGGCAGGTGGGAGGGACAGAGGGAATTCAGTGTAAAAGGGCAGGACACACACTGTAAGGTGGGGAGCAGGGAGGGACAGAGGGAATTCAGTGTACAAGGGCAGGACACACTGAAAGGTGGGGAGTAGAGAGGGACAGAGGGAACTCAGAGTACAAGGACAGGACACACACTGTAAGGTTGCGAGTAGGGAGGGACAGAGGGAACTTGGTGTACAAGGGCAGGACACACACTGTAAGGTGGGGAGTAGGGAGGGACAGAGGGAACTTGGTGTATAAGGGCAGGACACACACTGTAAGGTGGGGAGTAGGGAGGGACAGAAGGAACTCAGTGTACAAGGGCAGGGCACACACTGTAAGGTGGGGAGTAGGGAGGGACAGAGGAAACGGTGTACAAGGGCAGGGCACACTGAAAGGTGGGGAGTAGGGAGGGACAGAGGGAACTCAGTGTACAAGGGCTGGATACACACTGTAAGGTGGGGAGTAGGGAGGGACAGAGGAAACGGTGTACAAGGGCAGGACACACACTGTAAGGTGGGGAGCAGGGAGGGACAGAGAGAATTCAGTGTACAAGGGCAGGACACACTCTAAGGTGAGGAGTTGGGAGGGACAGAGGAAACGGTGTACAAGGGCAGGGCACACACTGTAAGGTGGGGAGTAGGGAGGGACAGAGGAAACGGTGTACAAGGTCAGGACACACTGTAAGGTGGGGAGATAGGAGGGACAGAGGGAATTCAGTGTAAAAGGGCAGGACACACACTGTAATGTGGGGAGTAGGGAGGGACAGAGGGAACTTGGTGTACAAGGGCAGGACACACACTGTAAGGTGGGGAGCAGGGAGGGACAGAGGGAATTCAGTGTACAAGGGCAGGACACACTGAAAGGTGGGGAGTAGAGAGGGACAGAGGGAACTCAGTGTACAAGGACAGGACACACACTGTAAGGTTGCGAGTAGGGAGGGACAGAGGGAACTTGGTGTACAAGGGCAGGACACACACTGTAAGGTGGGGAGTAGGGAGGGACAGAGGGAACTTGGTGTATAAGGGCAGGACACACACTGTAAGGTGGGGAGTAGGGAGGGACAGAAGGAACTCAGTGTACAAGGGCAGGGCACACACTGTAAGGTGGGGAGCAGGGAGGGACAGAGGGAATTCAGTGTACAAGGGCAGGACACACTGTAAGGTGGGGAGTTGGGAGGGACAGAGGGAATTCAGTGTAAAAGGGCAGGACACACACTGTAAGGTGGGGAGCAGGGAGGGACAGAGCGAACTTGGTGTACAAGGGCAGGGCATACACTGTAAGGTGGGCAGGTGGGAGGGACAGAGGGAATTCAGTGTAAAAGGGCAGGACACTCACTGTAAGGTGGGGAGCAGGGAGGGACAGAGGGAATTCAGTGTACAAGGGCAGGACACACTGAAAGGTGGGGAGTAGAGAGGGACAGAGGGAACTCAGAGTACAAGGACAGGACACACACTGTAAGGTTGCGAGTAGGGAGGGACAGAGGGAACTTGGTGTACAAGGGCAGGACACACACTGTAAGGTGGGGAGTAGGGAGGGACAGAGGGAACTTGGTGTATAACGGCAGGACACACACTGTAAGGTGGGGAGTAGGGAGGGACAGAAGGAACTCAGTGTACAAGGGCAGGGCACACACTGTAAGGTGGGGAGTAGGGAGGGACAGAGGAAACGGTGTACAAGGGCAGGGCACACTGAAAGGTGGGGAGTAGGGAGGGACAGAGGGAACTCAGTGTACAAGGGCTGGATACACACTGTAAGGTGGGGAGTAGGGAGGGACAGAGGAAACGGTGTACAAGGGCAGGACACACACTGTAAGGTGGGGAGCAGGGAGGGACAGAGGGAATTCAGTGTACAAGGGCAGGACACACTGTAAGGTGGGGAGTTGGGAGGGACAGAGGAAACGGTGTACAAGGGCAGGGCACACACTGTAAGGTGGGGAGTAGGGAGGGACAGAGGAAACGGTGTACAAGGGCAGGACACACACTGTAAGGTGGGGAGGTAGAAGGGACAGAGGGAATTCAGTGTAAAAGGGCAGGACACACACTGTAAGGTGGGGAGTAGGGAGGGACAGAGGGAACTTGGTGTACAAGGGCAGGACACACACTGTAAGGTGGGGAGTAGGGAGGGACAGAGGGAACTGGGTGTACAAGGGCAGGACACACACTGTAAGGTGGGGAGTATGGAGGGACAGAGCGAACTTGGTGTACAAGGGCAGGACACACTGTAAGGTGGGGAGGTAGGAGGGACAGAGGGAATTCAGTGTAAAAGGGCAGGACATACACTGTAAGGTGGGGAGTAGGGAGGGACAGAGGGAACTTGGTGTACAAGGGCAGGACACACACTGTAAGGTGGGGAGTAGGGAGGGACAGAGGGAACTGGGTGTACAAGGGCAGGACACACACTGTAAGGTGGGGAGCAGGGAGGGACAGAGGGAATTCAGTGTACAAGGGCAGGACACACTGAAAGGTGGGGAGTAGAGAGGGACAGAGGGAACTTGGTGTACAAGGGCAGGACACACACTGTAAGGTGGGGAGTAGGGAGGGACAGAGCGAACGTGGTGTACAAGGGCAGGACACACACTGTAAGGTGGGGAGGTAGGAGGGACAGAGGAAATTCAGTGTAAAAGGGCAGGACACACACTGTAAGGTGGGGAGCAGGGAGGGACAGAGGGAATTCAGTGTACAAGGGCAGGACACACTGAAAGGTGGGGATTAGAGAGGGACAGAGGGAACTCAGTGTACAAGGACAGGACACACACTGTAAGGTGGGGAGTAGGGAGGGACAGAGGGAACTTGGTGTACAAGGGCAGGACACACACTGTAAGGTGGGGAGTAGGGAGGGACAGAGGGAACTTGGTGT
Organism: Hypanus sabinus; assembly: GCF_030144855.1. Taxonomy (NCBI): domain Eukaryota; kingdom Metazoa; phylum Chordata; class Chondrichthyes; order Myliobatiformes; family Dasyatidae; genus Hypanus; species Hypanus sabinus. The sequence goes on from NW_026778913.1 coordinate 123,991, forward strand.
ACAAGGGCAGGACACACACTGTAAGGTGGGGAGTAGGGAGGGACAGAGGGAACTTGGTGTATAAGGGCAGGACACACACTGTAAGGTGGGGAGTAGGGAGGGACAGAGGGAACTGGGTGTACAAGGGCAGGACACACACTGTAAGATGGGGATTAGGGAGGGACTGAGGGAACTGGGTGTAAAAGGGCAGGACACACACTGTAAGGTGGGGAGTAGGGAGGGACGGAGGGAACTGGGTGTACAAGGGCAGGACACACACTGTAAGGTGGGGAGTAGGGGGGACAGAGGGAACAGAGTACAAGGGCAGGACACACACTGTAAGGTGGGGAGCAGGGAGGGACAGAGGGAATACAGTGTAAAAGGGCAGGACACACACTGTAAGGTGGGGAGTCGGGAGGGACTGAGGGAACTTGGTGTACAAGGGCAGGACACACACTGTAAGGTGGGGAGCAGGGAGAGTCAGAGGGAATTCAGTGTACAAGGGCAGGACACACACTGTAAGGTGGGGAGCAGGGAGGGACAGAGGGAATTCAGTGTAAAAGGGCAGGACACACACTGTAAGGTGGGGAGTAGGGAGGGACAGAGGGAACTTGGTGTACAAGGGCAGGTCACACACTGTAAACTGGGGAGTAGGGAGGGACTGAGGGAACTTGGTGTACAAGGGCAGGTCACACACTGTAAGGTGGGGAGTAGGGAGGGACAGAGGGAACAGAGTACAAGGGCAGGACACACACTGTAAGGTGGGGAGTAGGGAGGGACAGAGGGAACTTGGTGTATAAGGGCAGGACACACACTGAAAGGTGGGGAGTAGGGAGGAACAGAGGGAATTCAGTGTACAAGGGCAGGACACACACTGTAAGGTGGGGAGCAGGGAGGGACAGAGGGAATTCAGTGTACAAGGGCAGGACACACTGTAAGGTGGGGAGTTGGGAGGGACAGAGGGAATTCAGTGTAAAAGGGCAGGACACACACTGTAAGGTGGGGAGCAGGGAGGGACAGAGCGAACTTGTTGTACAAGGGCAGGGCATACACTGTAAGGTGGGGAGGTGGGAGGGACAGAGGGAATTCAGTGTAAAAGGGCAGGACACACACTGTAAGGTGGGGAGCAGGGAGGGACAGAGGGAATTCAGTGTACAAGGGCAGGACACACTGAAAGGTGGGGAGTAGAGAGGGACAGAGGGAACTCAGAGTACAAGGACAGGACACACACTGTAAGGTGGGGAGTAGGGAGGGACAAAGGGAACTTGGTGTACAAGGGCAGGACACACACTGTAAGGTGGGGAGTAGGGAGGGACAGAGGGAACTTGGTGTATAAGGGCAGGACACACACTGTAAGGTGGGGAGTAGGGAGGGACAGAAGGAACTCAGTGTACAAGGGCAGGGCACACACTGTAAGGTGGGGAGTAGGGAGGGACTGAGGAAACGGTGTACAAGGGCAGGGCACACTGAAAGGTGGGGAGTAGGGAGGGACAGAGGGAACTCAGTGTACAAGGGCAGGATACACACTGTAAGGTGGGGAGTAGGGAGGGACAGAGGGAACTGGGTGTACAAGGGCAGGACACACACTGTAAGGTGGGGAGTATGGAGGGACAGAGCGAACTTGGTGTACAAGGGCAGGACACACTGTAAGGTGGGGAGGTAGGAGGGACAGAGGGAATTCAGTGTAAAAGGGCAGGACATACACTGTAAGGTGGGGAGTAGGGAGGGACAGAGGGAACTTGGTGTACAAGGGCAGGACACACACTGTAAGGTGGGGAGTAGGGAGGGACAGAGGGAACTGGGTGTACAAGGGCAGGACACACACTGTAAGGTGGGGAGCAGGGAGGGACAGAGGGAATTCAGTGTACAAGGGCAGGACACACTGAAAGGTGGGGAGTAGAGAGGGACAGAGGGAACTCAGTGTACAAGGACAGGACATACACTGTAAGGTGGGGAGTAGGGAGGGACAGAGGGAACTTGGTGTACAAGGGCAGGACACACACTGTAAGGTGGGGAGTAGGGAGGGACAGAGCGAACGTGGTGTACAAGGGCAGGACACACACTGTAAGGTGGGGAGGTAGGAGGGACAGAGGAAATTCAGTGTAAAAGGGCAGGACACACACTGTAAGGTGGGGAGCAGGGAGGGACAGAGGGAATTCAGTGTACAAGGGCAGGACACACTGAAAGGTGGGGATTAGAGAGGGACAGAGGGAACTCAGTGTACAAGGACAGGACACACACTGTAAGGTGGGGAGTAGGGAGGGACAGAGGGAACTTGGTGTACAAGGGCAGGACACACACTGTAAGGTGGGGAGTAGGGAGGGACAGAGGGAATTCAGTGTACAAGGGCAGGACACACTGAAAGGTGGGGAGTAGAGAGGGACAGAGGGAACTCAGAGTACAAGGACAGGACACACACTGTAAGGTTGCGAGTAGGGAGGGACAGAGGGAACTTGGTGTACAAGGGCAGGACACACACTGTAAGGTGGGGAGTAGGGAGGGACAGAGGGAACTTGGTGTATAACGGCAGGACACACACTGTAAGGTGGGGAGTAGGGAGGGACAGAAGGAACTCAGTGTACAAGGGCAGGGCACACACTGTAAGGTGGGGAGTAGGGAGGGACAGAGGAAACGGTGTACAAGGGCAGGGCACACTGAAAGGTGGGGAGTAGGGAGGGACAGAGGGAACTCAGTGTACAAGGGCTGGATACACACTGTAAGGTGGGGAGTAGGGAGGGACAGAGGAAACGGTGTACAAGGGCAGGACACACACTGTAAGGTGGGGAGCAGGGAGGGACAGAGGGAATTCAGTGTACAAGGGCAGGACACACTGTAAGGTGGGGAGTTGGGAGGGACAGAGGAAACGGTGTACAAGGGCAGGGCACACACTGTAAGGTGGGGAGTAGGGAGGGACAGAGGAAACGGTGTACAAGGGCAGGACACACACTGTAAGGTGGGGAGGTAGAAGGGACAGAGGGAATTCAGTGTAAAAGGGCAGGACACACACTGTAAGGTGGGGAGTAGGGAGGGACAGAGGGAACTTGGTGTACAAGGGCAGGACACACACTGTAAGGTGGGGAGTAGGGAGGGACAGAGGGAACTGGGTGTACAAGGGCAGGACACACACTGTAAGGTGGGGAGTATGGAGGGACAGAGCGAACTTGGTGTACAAGGGCAGGACACACTGTAAGGTGGGGAGGTAGGAGGGACAGAGGGAATTCAGTGTAAAAGGGCAGGACATACACTGTAAGGTGGGGAGTAGGGAGGGACAGAGGGAACTTGGTGTACAAGGGCAGGACACACACTGTAAGGTGGGGAGTAGGGAGGGACAGAGGGAACTGGGTGTACAAGGGCAGGACACACACTGTAAGGTGGGGAGCAGGGAGGGACAGAGGGAATTCAGTGTACAAGGGCAGGACACACTGAAAGGTGGGGAGTAGAGAGGGACAGAGGGAACTCAGTGTACAAGGACAGGACATACACTGTAAGGTGGGGAGTAGGGAGGGACAGAGGGAACTTGGTGTACAAGGGCAGGACACACACTGTAAGGTGGGGAGTAGGGAGGGACAGAGCGAACGTGGTGTACAAGGGCAGGACACACACTGTAAGGTGGGGAGGTAGGAGGGACAGAGGAAATTCAGTGTAAAAGGGCAGGACACACACTGTAAGGTGGGGAGCAGGGAGGGACAGAGGGAATTCAGTGTACAAGGGCAGGACACTGAAAGGTGGGGATTAGAGAGGGACAGAGGGAACTCAGTGTACAAGGACAGGACACACACTGTAAGGTGGGGAGTAGGGAGGGACAGAGGGAACTTGGTGTACAAGGGCAGGACACACACTGTAAGGTGGGGAGTAGGGAGGGACAGAGGGAACTTGGTGTACAAGGGCAGGACACACACTGTAAGGTGGGGAGTAGGGAGGGACAGAGGGAACTTGGTGTATAAGGGCAGGACACACACTGTAAGGTGGGGAGTAGGGAGGGACAGAGGGAACTGGGTGTACAAGGGCAGGACACACACTGTAAGATGGGGATTAGGGAGGGACTGAGGGAACTGGGTGTAAAAGGGCAGGACACACACTGTAAGGTGGGGAGTAGGGAGGGACGGAGGGAACTGGGTGTACAAGGGCAGGACACACACTGTAAGGTGGGGAGTAGGGGGGACAGAGGGAACAGAGTACAAGGGCAGGACACACACTGTAAGGTGGGGAGCAGGGAGGGACAGAGGGAATACAGTGTAAAAGGGCAGGACACACACTGTAAGGTGGGGAGTCGGGAGGGACTGAGGGAACTTGGTGTACAAGGGCAGGACACACACTGTAAGGTGGGGAGCAGGGAGAGTCAGAGGGAATTCAGTGTACAAGGGCAGGACACACACTGTAAGGTGGGGAGCAGGGAGGGACAGAGGGAATTCAGTGTAAAAGGGCAGGACACACACTGTAAGGTGGGGAGTAGGGAGGGACAGAGGGAACTTGGTGTACAAGGGCAGGTCACACACTGTAAACTGGGGAGTAGGGAGGGACTGAGGGAACTTGGTGTACAAGGGCAGGTCACACACTGTAAGGTGGGGAGTAGGGAGGGACAGAGGGAACAGAGTACAAGGGCAGGACACACACTGTAAGGTGGGGAGTAGGGAGGGACAGAGGGAACTTGGTGTATAAGGGCAGGACACACACTGAAAGGTGGGGAGTAGGGAGGAACAGAGGGAATTCAGTGTACAAGGGCAGGACACACACTGTAAGGTGGGGAGCAGGGAGGGACAGAGGGAATTCAGTGTACAAGGGCAGGACACACTGTAAGGTGGGGAGTTGGGAGGGACAGAGGGAATTCAGTGTAAAAGGGCAGGACACACACTGTAAGGTGGGGAGCAGGGAGGGACAGAGCGAACTTGTTGTACAAGGGCAGGGCATACACTGTAAGGTGGGGAGGTGGGAGGGACAGAGGGAATTCAGTGTAAAAGGGCAGGACACACACTGTAAGGTGGGGAGCAGGGAGGGACAGAGGGAATTCAGTGTACAAGGGCAGGACACACTGAAAGGTGGGGAGTAGAGAGGGACAGAGGGAACTCAGAGTACAAGGACAGGACACACACTGTAAGGTGGGGAGTAGGGAGGGACAAAGGGAACTTGGTGTACAAGGGCAGGACACACACTGTAAGGTGGGGAGTAGGGAGGGACAGAGGGAACTTGGTGTATAAGGGCAGGACACACACTGTAAGGTGGGGAGTAGGGAGGGACAGAAGGAACTCAGTGTACAAGGGCAGGGCACACACTGTAAGGTGGGGAGTAGGGAGGGACTGAGGAAACGGTGTACAAGGGCAGGGCACACTGAAAGGTGGGGAGTAGGGAGGGACAGAGGGAACTCAGTGTACAAGGGCAGGATACACACTGTAAGGTGGGGAGTAGGGAGGGACAGAGGGAACTGGGTGTACAAGGGCAGGACACACACTGTAAGGTGGGGAGTATGGAGGGACAGAGCGAACTTGGTGTACAAGGGCAGGACACACTGTAAGGTGGGGAGGTAGGAGGGACAGAGGGAATTCAGTGTAAAAGGGCAGGACATACACTGTAAGGTGGGGAGTAGGGAGGGACAGAGGGAACTTGGTGTACAAGGGCAGGACACACACTGTAAGGTGGGGAGCAGGGAGGGACAGAGGGAATTCAGTGTACAAGGGCAGGACACTGAAAGGTGGGGAGTAGAGAGGGACAGAGGGAACTCAGTGTACAAGGACAGGACATACACTGTAAGGTGGGGAGTAGGGAGGGACAGAGGGAACTTGGTGTACAAGGGCAGGACACACACTGTAAGGTGGGGAGTAGGGAGGGACAGAGCGAACGTGGTGTACAAGGGCAGGACACACACTGTAAGGTGGGGAGGTAGGAGGGACAGAGGAAATTCAGTGTAAAAGGGCAGGACACACACTGTAAGGTGGGGAGCAGGGAGGGACAGAGGGAATTCAGTGTACAAGGGCAGGACACACTGAAAGGTGGGGATTAGAGAGGGACAGAGGGAACTCAGTGTACAAGGACAGGACACACACTGTAAGGTGGGGAGTAGGGAGGGACAGAGGGAACTTGGTGTACAAGGGCAGGACACACACTGTAAGGTGGGGAGTAGGGAGGGACAGAGGGAACTTGGTGTACAAGGGCAGGACACACACTGTAAGGTGGGGAGTAGGGAGGGACAGAGGGAACTTGGTGTATAAGGGCAGGACACACACTGTAAGGTGGGGAGTAGGGAGGGACAGAGGGAACTGGGTGTACAAGGGCAGGACACACACTGTAAGATGGGGATTAGGGAGGGACTGAGGGAACTGGGTGTAAAAGGGCAGGACACACACTGTAAGGTGGGGAGTAGGGAGGGACGGAGGGAACTGGGTGTACAAGGGCAGGACACACACTGTAAGGTGGGGAGTAGGGGGGACAGAGGGAACAGAGTACAAGGGCAGGACACACACTGTAAGGTGGGGAGCAGGGAGGGACAGAGGGAACTTGGTGTACAAGGGCAGGACACACACTGTAAGGTGGGGAGTAGGGAGGGACAGAGGGAACTGGGTGTACAAGGGCAGGACACACACTGTAAGGTGGGGAGCAGGGAGGGACAGAGGGAATTCAGTGTACAAGGGCAGGACACACTGAAAGGTGGGGAGTAGAGAGGGACAGAGGGAACTCAGTGTACAAGGACAGGACATACACTGTAAGGTGGGGAGTAGGGAGGGACAGAGGGAACTTGGTGTACAAGGGCAGGACACACACTGTAAGGTGGGGAGTAGGGAGGGACAGAGCGAACGTGGTGTACAAGGGCAGGACACACACTGTAAGGTGGGGAGGTAGGAGGGACAGAGGAAATTCAGTGTAAAAGGGCAGGACACACACTGTAAGGTGGGGAGCAGGGAGGGACAGAGGGAATTCAGTGTACAAGGGCAGGACACTGAAAGGTGGGGATTAGAGAGGGACAGAGGGAACTCAGTGTACAAGGACAGGACACACACTGTAAGGTGGGGAGTAGGGAGGGACAGAGGGAACTTGGTGTACAAGGGCAGGACACACACTGTAAGGTGGGGAGTAGGGAGGGACAGAGGGAACTTGGTGTACAAGGGCAGGACACACACTGTAAGGTGGGGAGTAGGGAGGGACAGAGGGAACTTGGTGTATAAGGGCAGGACACACACTGTAAGGTGGGGAGTAGGGAGGGACAGAGGGAACTGGGTGTACAAGGGCAGGACACACACTGTAAGATGGGGATTAGGGAGGGACTGAGGGAACTGGGTGTAAAAGGGCAGGACACACACTGTAAGGTGGGGAGTAGGGAGGGACGGAGGGAACTGGGTGTACAAGGGCAGGACACACACTGTAAGGTGGGGAGTAGGGGGGACAGAGGGAACAGAGTACAAGGGCAGGACACACACTGTAAGGTGGGGAGCAGGGAGGGACAGAGGGAATACAGTGTAAAAGGGCAGGACACACACTGTAAGGTGGGGAGTCGGGAGGGACTGAGGGAACTTGGTGTACAAGGGCAGGACACACACTGTAAGGTGGGGAGCAGGGAGAGTCAGAGGGAATTCAGTGTACAAGGGCAGGACACACACTGTAAGGTGGGGAGCAGGGAGGGACAGAGGGAATTCAGTGTAAAAGGGCAGGACACACACTGTAAGGTGGGGAGTAGGGAGGGACAGAGGGAACTTGGTGTACAAGGGCAGGTCACACACTGTAAACTGGGGAGTAGGGAGGGACTGAGGGAACTTGGTGTACAAGGGCAGGTCACACACTGTAAGGTGGGGAGTAGGGAGGGACAGAGGGAACAGAGTACAAGGGCAGGACACACACTGTAAGGTGGGGAGTAGGGAGGGACAGAGGGAACTTGGTGTATAAGGGCAGGACACACACTGAAAGGTGGGGAGTAGGGAGGAACAGAGGGAATTCAGTGTACAAGGGCAGGACACACACTGTAAGGTGGGGAGCAGGGAGGGACAGAGGGAATTCAGTGTACAAGGGCAGGACACACTGTAAGGTGGGGAGTTGGGAGGGACAGAGGGAATTCAGTGTAAAAGGGCAGGACACACACTGTAAGGTGGGGAGCAGGGAGGGACAGAGCGAACTTGTTGTACAAGGGCAGGGCATACACTGTAAGGTGGGGAGGTGGGAGGGACAGAGGGAATTCAGTGTAAAAGGGCAGGACACACACTGTAAGGTGGGGAGCAGGGAGGGACAGAGGGAATTCAGTGTACAAGGGCAGGACACACTGAAAGGTGGGGAGTAGAGAGGGACAGAGGGAACTCAGAGTACAAGGACAGGACACACACTGTAAGGTGGGGAGTAGGGAGGGACAAAGGGAACTTGGTGTACAAGGGCAGGACACACACTGTAAGGTGGGGAGTAGGGAGGGACAGAGGGAACTTGGTGTATAAGGGCAGGACACACACTGTAAGGTGGGGAGTAGGGAGGGACAGAAGGAACTCAGTGTACAAGGGCAGGGCACACACTGTAAGGTGGGGAGTAGGGAGGGACTGAGGAAACGGTGTACAAGGGCAGGGCACACTGAAAGGTGGGGAGTAGGGAGGGACAGAGGGAACTCAGTGTACAAGGGCAGGATACACACTGTAAGGTGGGGAGTAGGGAGGGACAGAGGGAACTGGGTGTACAAGGGCAGGACACACACTGTAAGGTGGGGAGTATGGAGGGACAGAGCGAACTTGGTGTACAAGGGCAGGACACACTGTAAGGTGGGGAGGTAGGAGGGACAGAGGGAATTCAGTGTAAAAGGGCAGGACATACACTGTAAGGTGGGGAGTAGGGAGGGACAGAGGGAACTTGGTGTACAAGGGCAGGACACACACTGTAAGGTGGGGAGCAGGGAGGGACAGAGGGAATTCAGTGTACAAGGGCAGGACACTGAAAGGTGGGGAGTAGAGAGGGACAGAGGGAACTCAGTGTACAAGGACAGGACATACACTGTAAGGTGGGGAGTAGGGAGGGACAGAGGGAACTTGGTGTACAAGGGCAGGACACACACTGTAAGGTGGGGAGTAGGGAGGGACAGAGCGAACGTGGTGTACAAGGGCAGGACACACACTGTAAGGTGGGGAGGTAGGAGGGACAGAGGAAATTCAGTGTAAAAGGGCAGGACACACACTGTAAGGTGGGGAGCAGGGAGGGACAGAGGGAATTCAGTGTACAAGGGCAGGACACACTGAAAGGTGGGGATTAGAGAGGGACAGAGGGAACTCAGTGTACAAGGACAGGACACACACTGTAAGGTGGGGAGTAGGGAGGGACAGAGGGAACTTGGTGTACAAGGGCAGGACACACACTGTAAGGTGGGGAGTAGGGAGGGACAGAGGGAACTTGGTGTACAAGGGCAGGACACACACTGTAAGGTGGGGAGTAGGGAGGGACAGAGGGAACTTGGTGTATAAGGGCAGGACACACACTGTAAGGTGGGGAGTAGGGAGGGACAGAGGGAACTGGGTGTACAAGGGCAGGACACACACTGTAAGATGGGGATTAGGGAGGGACTGAGGGAACTGGGTGTAAAAGGGCAGGACACACACTGTAAGGTGGGGAGTAGGGAGGGACGGAGGGAACTGGGTGTACAAGGGCAGGACACACACTGTAAGGTGGGGAGTAGGGGGGACAGAGGGAACAGAGTACAAGGGCAGGACACACACTGTAAGGTGGGGAGCAGGGAGGGACAGAGGGAATACAGTGTAAAAGGGCAGGACACACACTGTAAGGTGGGGAGTCGGGAGGGACTGAGGGAACTTGGTGTACAAGGGCAGGACACACACTGTAAGGTGGGGAGCAGGGAGAGTCAGAGGGAATTCAGTGTACAAGGGCAGGACACACACTGTAAGGTGGGGAGCAGGGAGGGACAGAGGGAATTCAGTGTAAAAGGGCAGGACACACACTGTAAGGTGGGGAGTAGGGAGGGACAGAGGGAACTTGGTGTACAAGGGCAGGTCACACACTGTAAACTGGGGAGTAGGGAGGGACTGAGGGAACTTGGTGTACAAGGGCAGGTCACACACTGTAAGGTGGGGAGTAGGGAGGGACAGAGGGAACAGAGTACAAGGGCAGGACACACACTGTAAGGTGGGGAGTAGGGAGGGACAGAGGGAACTTGGTGTATAAGGGCAGGACACACACTGAAAGGTGGGGAGTAGGGAGGAACAGAGGGAATTCAGTGTACAAGGGCAGGACACACACTGTAAGGTGGGGAGCAGGGAGGGACAGAGGGAATTCAGTGTACAAGGGCAGGACACACTGTAAGGTGGGGAGTTGGGAGGGACAGAGGGAATTCAGTGTAAAAGGGCAGGACACACACTGTAAGGTGGGGAGCAGGGAGGGACAGAGGGAATTCAGTGTACAAGGGCAGGACACACTGAAAGGTGGGGAGTAGAGAGGGACAGAGGGAACTCAGAGTACAAGGACAGGACACACACTGTAAGGTGGTGAGTAGGGAGGGACAGAGGGAACTTGGTGTACAAGGGCAGGACACACACTGTAAGGTGGGGAGTAGGGAGGGACAGAGGGAACTTGGTGTATAAGGGCAGGACACACACTGTAAGGTGGGGAGTAGGGAGGGACAGAAGGAACTCAGTGTACAAGGGCAGGGCACACACTGTAAGGTGGGGAGTAGGGAGGGACTGAGGAAACGGTGTACAAGGGCAGGGCACACTGAAAGGTGGGGAGTAGGGAGGGACAGAGGGAACTCAGTGTACAAGGGCAGGATACACACTGTAAGGTGGGGAGTAGGGAGGGACAGAGGAAACGGTGTACAAGGGCAGGACACACACTGTAAGGTGGGGAGCAGGGAGGGACAGAGGGAATTCAGTGTACAAGGGCAGGACACACTGTAAGGTGGGGAGTTGGGAGGGACAGAGGAAACGGTGTACAAGGGCAGGGCACACACTGTAAGGTGGGGAGTAGGGAGGGACAGAGGAAACGGTGTACAAGGGCAGGACACACACTGTAAGGTGGGGAGTAGGGAGGGACAGAGCGAACTTGGTGTACAAGGGCAGGACACACTGTAAGGTGGGGAGGTAGGATGGACAGAGGGAATTCAGTGTAAAAGGGCAGGACACACACTGTAAGGTGGGGAGTAGGGAGGGACAGAGGGAATTCAGTGTACAAGGGCAGGACACACTGAAAGGTGGGGAGTAGAGAGGGACAGAGGGAACTCAGTGTACAAGGACAGGACACACACTGTAAGGTGGGGAGTAGGGAGGGACAGAGGGAACTCAGTGTACAAGGGCAGGACACACACTGTAAGGTGGGGAGGTAGGAGGGACTGAGTGAACTGGGTGTACAAGGGCAGGACACACACTGTAAGGTGGGGAGTAGGGAGGGACTGAGGGAACTTGGTGTACAAGGGCAGGTCACACACTGTAAACTGGGGAGTAGGGAGGGACAGAGGAAACGGTGTAAAAGGGCAGGACACACACTGTAAGGTGGGGAGCAGGGAGGGACAGAGGGAATACAGAGTAAAAGGGTAGGACACACACTGTAAGGTGGGGAGTCGGGAGGGACTGAGGGAACTTGGTGTACAAGGGCAGGACACACACTGTAAGGTGGGGAGCAGGGAGAGTCAGAGGGAATTAAGTGTACAAGGGCAGGTCACACACTAAGGTGGGGAGTAGGGAGGGACAGAGGGAACAGAGTACAAGGGCAGGACACACACTGTAAGGTGGGGAGTAGGGAGGGACAGAGGGAACTTGGTGTATAAGGGCAGGACACACACTGAAAGGTGGGGAGTAGGGTGGAACAGAGGGAATTCAGTGTACAAGGGCAGGACACACACTGTAAGGTGGGGAGCAGGGAGGGACAGAGGGAATTCAGTGTACAAGGGCAGGACACACTGTAAGGTGGGGAGTTGGGAGGGACAGAGGGAATTCAGTGTAAAAGGGCAGGACACACACTGTAAGGTGGGGAGCAGGGAGGGACAGAGGGAATTCAGTGTACAAGGGCAGGACACACTGAAAGGTGGGGAGTAGAGAGGGACAGAGGGAACTCAGAGTACAAGGACAGGACACACACTGTAAGGTGGGGAGTAGGGAGGGACAGAGGGAACTTGGTGTACAAGGGCAGGACACACACTGTAAGGTGGGGAGTAGGGAGGGACAGAGGGAACTTGGTGTATAAGGGCAGGACACACACTGTAAGGTGGGGAGTAGGGAGGGACAGAAGGAACTCAGTGTACAAGGGCAGGGCACACACTGTAAGGTGGGGAGTAGGGAGGGACTGAGGAAACGGTGTACAAGGGCAGGGCACACTGAAAGGTGGGGAGTAGGGAGGGACAGAGGGAACTCAGTGTACAAGGGCAGGATACACACTGTAAGGTGGGGAGTAGGGAGGGACAGAGGAAACGGTGTACAAGGGCAGGACACACACTGTAAGGTGGGGAGCAGGGAGGGACAGAGGGAATTCAGTGTACAAGGGCAGGACACACTGTAAGGTGGGGAGTTGGGAGGGACAGAGGAAACGGTGTACAAGGGCAGGGCACACACTGTAAGGTGGGGAGTAGGGAGGGACAGAGGAAACGGTGTACAAGGGCAGGACACACACTGTAAGGTGGGGAGTAGGGAGGGACAGAGCGAACTTGGTGTACAAGGGCAGGACACACTGTAAGGTGGGGAGGTAGGAGGGACAGAGGGAATTCAGTGTAAAAGGGCAGGACACACACTGTAAGGTGGGGAGTAGGGAGGGACAGAGGGAACTTGGTGTACAAGGGCAGGACACACACTGTAAGGTGGGGAGCAGGGAGGGACAGAGGGAATTCAGTGTACAAGGGCAGGACACACTGAAAGGTGGGGAGTAGAGAGGGACAGAGGGAACTCAGTGTACAAGGACAGGACACACACTGTAAGGTGGGGAGTAGGGAGGGACAGAGGGAACTTGGTGTACAAGGGCACGACACACACTGTAAGGTGGGGAGTAGGGAGGGACAGAGGGCACTTGGTGTACAAGGGCAGGACACACACTAAGGTGGGGAGTAGGGAGGGACAGAGGGAACTTGGTGTATAAGGGCAGGACACACACTGTAAGGTGGGGAGTAGGGAGGGACAGAGGGAACTGGGTGTACAAGGGCAGGACACACACTGTAAGGTGGGGAGTAGGGAGGGACTGAGTGAACTGGGTGTACAAGGGCAGGACACACACTGTAAGGTGGGGAGTAGGGAGGGACTGAGGGAACTTGGTGTACAAGGGCAGGTCACACACTGTAAACTGGGGAGTAGGGAGGGACAGAGGAAACGGTGTAAAAGGGCAGGACACACACTGTAAGGTGGGGAGCAGGGAGGGACAGAGGGAATACAGTGTAAAAGGGTAGGACACACACTGTAAGGTGGGGAGTCGGGAGGGACTGAGGGAACTTGGTGTACAAAGGCAGGACACACACTGTAAGGTGGGGAGCAGGGAGAGTCAGAGGGAATTAAGTGTACAAGGGCAGGACACACACTGTAAGGTGGGGAGCAGGGAGGGACAGAGGGAATTCAGTGTAAAAGGGCAGGACACACACTGTAAGGTGGGGAGTAGGGAGGGACAGAGGGAACTTGGTGTACAAGGGCAGGTCACACACTGTAAGGTGGGGAGTAGGGAGGTACAGAGGGAACAGAGTACAAGGGCAGGACACACACTGTAAGGTGGGGAGTAGGGAGGGACAGAGGGAACGGTGTATAAAGGCAGGACACACACTGAAAGGTGGGGAGTAGGGAGGAACAGAGGGAATTCAGTGTACAAGGGCAGGACACACACTGTAAGGTGGGGAGCAGGGAGGGACAGAGGGAATTCAGTGTACAAGGACAGGACACACACTGTAAGGTGGGGCGTAGGGAGGGACAGAGGTAACTTGGTGTACAAGGGCAGGATACACACTGTAAGGTGGGGAGTAGGGAGGGACAGAGGAAACGGTGTACAAGGGCAGGACACACACTGTAAGGTGGGGAGCAGGGAGGGACAGAGGGAATTCAGTGTACAAGGGCAGGACACACTGTAAGGTGGGGAGTTGGGAGGGACAGAGGAAACGGTGTACAAGGGCAGGGCACACACTGTAAGGTGGGGAGTAGGGAGGGACAGAGGAAACGGTGTACAAGGGCAGGACACACACTGTAAGGTGGGGAGTAGGGAGGGACAGAGCGAACTTGGTGTACAAGGGCAGGACACACACTGTTAGGTGGGGAGCAGGGAGGGACAGAGGGAATTCAGTGTACAAGGGCAGGGCACACTGAAAGGTGGGGAGTAGGGAGGGACAGAGGGAATTCAGTGTACAAGGGCAGGACATACTGTAAGGTGGGGAGTTGGGAGGGACAGAGGGAATTCAGTGTAAAAGGGCAGGACACACACTGTAAGGTGGGGAGCAGGGAGGGACAGAGCGAACTTGGTGTACAAGGGCAGGGCATACACTGTAAGATGGGGATTAGGGAGGGACTGAGGGAACTGGGTGTACAAGGGCAGGACACACACTGTAAGGTGGGGAGTAGTGGGGGACAGAGGGAACAGAGTACAAGGGCAGGACACACACTGTAAGGTGGGGAGCAGGGAGGGACAGAGGGAATACAGTGTAAAAGGGCAGGACACACACTGTAAGGTGGGGAGTCGGGAGGGACTGAGGGAACTTGGTGTACAAGGGCAGGACACACACTGTAAGGTGGGGAGCAGGGAGAGTCAGAGGGAATTCAGTGTACAAGGGCAGGACACACACTGAAAGGTGGGGAGCAGGGAGGGACAGAGGGAATTCAGTGTAAAAGGGCAGGACACACACTGTAAGGTGGGGAGCAGGGAGGGACAGAGCGAACTTGGTGTACAAGGGCAGGGCATACACTGTAAGGTGGGCAGGTGGGAGGGACAGAGGGAATTCAGTGTAAAAGGGCAGGACACACACTGTAAGGTGGGGAGCAGGGAGGGACAGAGGGAATTCAGTGTACAAGGGCAGGACACACTGAAAGGTGGGGAGTAGAGAGGGACAGAGGGAACTCAGAGTACAAGGACAGGACACACACTGTAAGGTTGCGAGTAGGGTGGGACAGAGGGAACTTGGTGTACAAGGGCAGGACACACACTGTAAGGTGGGGAGTAGGGAGGGACAGAGGGAACTTGGTGTATAAGGGCAGGACACACACTGTAAGGTGGGGAGTAGGGAGGGACAGAAGGAACTCAGTGTACAAGGGCAGGGCACACACTGTAAGGTGGGGAGTAGGGAGGGACAGAGGAAACGGTGTACAAGGGCATGGCACACTGAAAGGTGGGGAGTAGGGAGGGACAGAGGGAACTCAGTGTACAAGGGCTGGATACACACTGTAAGGTGGGGAGTAGGGAGGGACAGAGGAAACGGTGTACAAGGGCAGGACACACACTGTAAGGTGGGGAGCAGGGAGGGACAGAGAGAATTCAGTGTACAAGGGCAGGACACACTGTAAGGTGAGGAGTTGGGAGGGACAGAGGAAACGGTGTACAAGGGCAGGGCACACACTGTAAGGTGGGGAGTAGGGAGGGACAGAGGAAACGGTGTACAAGGTCAGGACACACTGTAAGGTGGGGAGATAGGAGGGACAGAGGGAATTCAGTGTAAAAGGGCAGGACACACACTGTAATGTGGGGAGTAGGGAGGGACAGAGGGAACTTGGTGTACAAGGGCAGGACACACACTGTAAGGTGGGGAGCAGGGAGGGACAGAGGGAATTCAGTGTACAAGGGCAGGACACACTGAAAGGTGGGGAGTAGAGAGGGACAGAGGGAACTCAGTGTACAAGGACAGGACACACACTGTAAGGTTGCGAGTAGGGAGGGACAGAGGGAACTTGGTGTACAAGGGCAGGACACACACTGTAAGGTGGGGAGTAGGGAGGGACAGAGGGAACTTGGTGTATAAGGGCAGGACACACACTGTAAGGTGGGGAGTAGGGAGGGACAGAAGGAACTCAGTGTACAAGGGCAGGGCACACACTGTAAGGTGGGGAGCAGGGAGGGACAGAGGGAATTCAGTGTACAAGGGCAGGACACACTGTAAGGTGGGGAGTTGGGAGGGACAGAGGGAATTCAGTGTAAAAGGGCAGGACACACACTGTAAGGTGGGGAGCAGGGAGGGACAGAGCGAACTTGGTGTACAAGGGCAGGGCATACACTGTAAGGTGGGCAGGTGGGAGGGACAGAGGGAATTCAGTGTAAAAGGGCAGGACACTCACTGTAAGGTGGGGAGCAGGGAGGGACAGAGGGAATTCAGTGTACAAGGGCAGGACACACTGAAAGGTGGGGAGTAGAGAGGGACAGAGGGAACTCAGAGTACAAGGACAGGACACACACTGTAAGGTTGCGAGTAGGGAGGGACAGAGGGAACTTGGTGTACAAGGGCAGGACACACACTGTAAGGTGGGGAGTAGGGAGGGACAGAGGGAACTTGGTGTATAAGGGCAGGACACACACTGTAAGGTGGGGAGTAGGGAGGGACAGAAGGAACTCAGTGTACAAGGGCAGGGCACACACTGTAAGGTGGGGAGTAGGGAGGGACAGAGGAAACGGTGTACAAGGGCAGGGCACACTGAAAGGTGGGGAGTAGGGAGGGACAGAGGGAACTCAGTGTACAAGGGCTGGATACACACTGTAAGGTGGGGAGTAGGGAGGGACAGAGGAAACGGTGTACAAGGGCAGGACACACACTGTAAGGTGGGGAGCAGGGAGGGACAGAGAGAATTCAGTGTACAAGGGCAGGACACACTGTAAGGTGGGGAGATAGGAGGGACAGAGGGAATTCAGTGTAAAAGGGCAGGACACACACTGTAATGTGGGGAGTAGGGAGGGACAGAGGGAACTTGGTGTACAAGTGCAGGACACACACTGTAAGGTGGGGAGCAGGGAGGGACAGAGGGAATTCAGTGTACAAGGGCAGGACACACTGAAAGGTGGGGAGTAGAGAGGGACAGAGGGAACTCAGTGTACAAGGACAGGACACACACTGTAAGGTGGGGAGTAGGGAGGGACAGAGGGAACTTGGTGTACAAGGGCAGGACACACACTGTAAGGTGGGGAGTAGGGATGGACAGAGGGAACTTGGTGTACAAGGGCAGGACACACACTGTAAGGTGGGGAGTAGGGAGGGACAGAGGGAACGGTGTATAAGGGCAGGACACACACTGTAAGGTGGGGAGTAGGGAGGGACAGAGGGAACTGGGTGTACAAGGGCAGGACACACACTGTAAGGTGGGGAGGTAGGAGGGACAGAGGGAATTCAGTGTAAAAGGGCAGGACACACACTGTAAGGTGGGGAGTAGGGAGGGACAGAGGGAACTTGGTGTACAAGGGCAGGACACACACTGTAAGGTGGGGAGCAGGGAGGGACAGAGGGAATTCAGTGTACAAGGGCAGGACACACTGAAAGGTGGGGAGTAGAGAGGGACAGAGGGAACTCAGTGTACAAGGACAGGACACACACTGTAAGGTGGGGAGTAGGGAGGGATAGAGGGAACTTGGTGTACAAGGGCAGGACACACACTGTAAGGTGGGGAGTAGGGAGGGACAGAGGGAACTTGGTGTACAAGGGCAGGACACACACTGTAAGGTGGGGAGTAGGGAGGGACAGAGGGAACGGTGTATAAGGGCAGGACACACACCGTAAGGTGGGGAGTAGGGAGGGACAGAGGGAACTGGGTGTACAAGGGCAGGACACACACTGTAAGGTGGGGAGTAGGGAGGGACTGAGTGAACTAGGTGTACAAGGGCAGGACACACACTGGAAGGTGGGGAGTAGGGAGGGACTGAGGGAACTTGGTGTACAAGGGCAGGACACACACTGTAAGGTGGGGAGCAGGGAGGGACAGAGGGAATACAGTGTAAAAGGGCAGGACACACACTGTAAGGTGAGGAGTCGGGAGAGACTGAGGGAACTTGGTGTACAAGGGCAGGACACACACTGTAAGGTGGGGAGCAGGGAGAGTCAGAGGGAATTCAGTGCAAAAGGGCAGGACACACACTGTAAGGTGGGGAGCAGGGAGGGACAGAGGGAATTCAGTGTAAAAGGGCAGGACACACACTGTAAGGTGGGGAGTTGGGAGGGACAGAGGGAACTTGGTGTACAAGGGCAGATCACACACTGTAAACTGGGGAGTAGGGAGGGACTGAGGGAACTTGGTGTACAAGGGCAGGTCACACACTGTAAGGTGGGGAGTAGGGAGGGACAGAGGGAACAGATTACAAGGGCAGGACACACACTGTAAGGTGGGGAGCAGGGAGGGACAGAGGGAATTCAGTGTACAAGGGCAGGACACACACTGTAAGGTGGGGAGTAGGGAGGGACAGAGGGAACTTGGTGTACTAGGGCAGGACACACACTGTAAGGTGGGGAGTAGGGAGGGACAGAGGGAACTTGGTGTATAAGGGCAGGACACACACTGAAAGGTGGGGAGTAGGGAGGGACAGAGGGAACTCAGTGTACAAGGGCAGGACACACACTGTAAGGTGGGGAGCAGGGAGGGACAGAGGGAACTCAGTGTACAAGGGCAGAACACACACTGTAAGGTGGGGAGTAGGGAGGGACAGAAGGAACAGTGTACAAGGGCAGGGCATACACTGTAAGGTGGGGAGTAGGGAGGGAAAGAGGGAATTCAGTGTAAAAGGGCAGGACACACACTGTAAGTTGGGGTGCAGGGAGGGACAGAGCGAACTTGGTGTACAAGGGCAGGGCACACACTGTAAGGTGGGGAGTAGGGAGGGACAGAGGAAACGGTGTACAAGGGCAGGGCACACTGAAAGGTGGGGATTAGGGAGGGACAGAGGGAACTCAGTGTACAAGGGCAGGATACACACTGTAAGGTGGGGAGTAGGGAGGGACAGAGGAAACGGTGTACAAGGGCAGGACACACACTGTAAGGTGGGGAGCAGGGAGGGACAGAGGGAATTCAGTGTACAAGGGCAGGACACACTGAAAGGTGGGGAGTAGAGAGGGACAGAGGGAACTCAGTGTACAAGGACAGGACACACACTGTAACGTGGGGAGTAGGGAGGGACAGGGGGAACTTGGTGTACAAGGGCAGGACACACACTGTAAGGTGGGGAGTAGGGAGGGACAGAGGGAACTTGGTGTACAAGGGCAGGACACACACTGTAAGGTGGGGAGTAGGGAGGGACAGAGGGAACGGTGTATAAGGGCAGGACACACACTGTAAGGTGGGGAGTAGGGAGGGACAGAGGGAACTGGGTGTACAAGGGCAGGACACACACTGTAAGGTGGGGAGGTAGGAGGGACAGAGGGAATTCAGTGTAAAAGGGCAGGACACACACTGTAAGGTGGGGAGTAGGGAGGGACAGAGGGAACTTGGTGTACAAGGGCAGGACACACACTGTAAGGTGGGGAGCAGGGAGGGACAGAGGGAATTCAGTGTACAAGGGCAGGACACACTGAAAGGTGGGGAGTAGAGAGGGACAGAGGGAACTCAGTGTACAAGGACAGGACACACACTGTAAGGTGGGGAGTAGGGAGGGATAGAGGGAACTTGGTGTACAAGGGCAGGACACACACTGTAAGGTGGGGAGTAGGGAGGGACAGAGGGAACTTGGTGTACAAGGGCAGGACACACAATGTAAGGTGGGGAGTAGGGAGGGACAGAGGGAACGGTGTATAAGGGCAGGACACACACCGTAAGGTGGGGAGTAGGGAGGGACAGAGGGAACTGGGTGTACAAGGGCAGGACACACACTGTAAGGTGGGGAGTAGGGAGGGACTGAGTGAACTAGGTGTACAAGGGCAGGACACACACTGGAAGGTGGGGAGTAGGGAGGGACTGAGGGAACTTGGTGTACAAGGGCAGGACACACACTGTAAGGTGGGGAGCAGGGAGGGACAGAGGGAATACAGTGTAAAAGGGCAGGACACACACTGTAAGGTGAGGAGTCGGGAGGGACTGAGGGAACTTGGTGTACAAGGGCAGGACACACACTGTAAGGTGGGGAGCAGGGAGAGTCAGAGGGAATTCAGTGCAAAAGGGCAGGACACACACTGTAAGGTGGGGAGCAGGGAGGGACAGAGGGAATTCAGTGTAAAAGGGCAGGACACACACTGTAAGGTGGGGAGTTGGGAGGGACAGAGGGAACTTGGTGTACAAGGGCAGATCACACACTGTAAACTGGGGAGTAGGGAGGGACTGAGGGAACTTGGTGTACAAGGGCAGGTCACACACTGTAAGGTGGGGAGTAGGGAGGGACAGAGGGAACAGATTACAAGGGCAGGACACACACTGTAAGGTGGGGAGCAGGGAGGGACAGAGGGAATTCAGTGTACAAGGGCAGGACACACACTGTAAGGTGGGGAGTAGGGAGGGACAGAGGGAACTTGGTGTACTAGGGCAGGACACACACTGTAAGGTGGGGAGTAGGGAGTGACAGAGGGAACTTGGTGTATAAGGGCAGGACACACACTGAAAGGTGGGGAGTAGGGAGGGACAGAGGGAACTCAGTGTACAAGGGCAGGACACACACTGTAAGGTGGGGAGCAGGGAGGGACAGAGGGAACTCAGTGTACAAGGGCAGAACACACACTGTAAGGTGGGGAGTAGGGAGGGACAGAAGGAACAGTGTACAAGGGCAGGGCATACACTGTAAGGTGGGGAGTAGGGAGGGACAGAGGGAATTCAGTGTAAAAGGGCAGGACACACACTGTAAGTTGGGGTGCAGGGAGGGACAGAGCGAACTTGGTGTACAAGGGCAGGGCACACACTGTAAGGTGGGGAGTAGGGAGGGACAGAGGAAACGGTGTACAAGGGCAGGGCACACTGAAAGGTGGGGATTAGGGAGGGACAGAGGGAACTCAGTGTACAAGGGCAGGATACACACTGTAAGGTGGGGAGTAGGGAGGGACAGAGGAAACGGTGTACAAGGGCAGGACATACACTGTAAGGTGGGGAGCAGGGAGGAACAGAGGGAATTCAGTGTACAAGGGCAGGACACACACAGTAAGGTGGGGAGTAGGGAGGGACAGAGGAAACGGTGTACAAGGGCAGGACACACACTGTAAGGTGGGGAGTTGGGAGGCACAGAGGAAACGGTGTACAAGGGCAGGACACACACTGTAAGGTGGGGAGTAGGGAGGGACAGAGGAAACGGTGTACAAGGGCAGGACACACACTGTAAGGTGGGGAGTAGGGAGGGACAGAGGAAACGGTGTACAAGGGCAGGACACACACTGTAAGGTGGGGAGTAGGGAGGGACAGAGCGTACTTGGTGTACAAGGGCAGGACACACTGTAAGGTGGGGAGGTAGGAGGGACAGAGGGAATTCAGTGTAAAAGGGCAGGACACACACTGTAAGGTGGGGAGTAGGGAGGGACAGAGGGAACTTGGTGTACAAGGGCAGGACACACACTGTAAGGTGGGGAGTAGGGAGGGACAGAGGGAACTGGGTGTACAATGGCAGGACACACACTGTAAGGTGGGGAGTAGGGAGGGACAGAGCGAACTTGGTGTACAAGGGCAGGACACACTGTAAGGTGGGGAGGTAGAAGGGACAGAGGGAATTCAGTGTAAAAGGGCAGGACACACACTGTAAGGTGGGGAGTAGGGAGGGACAGAGGGAACTTGGTGTACAAGGGCAGGACACACACTGTAAGGTGGGGAGTAGGGAGGGACAGAGGGAACTGGGTGTACAAGGGCAGGACACACACTGTAAGGTGGGGAGTAGGGAGGGACAGAGCGAACTTGGTGTACAAGGGCAGGACACACTGTAAGGTGGGGAGGTAGGAGGGACAGAGGGAATTCAGTGTAAAAGGGCAGGACATACACTGTAAGGTGGGGAGTAGGGAGGGACAGAGGGAACTTGGAGTACAAGGGCAGGACACACACTGAAAGGTGGGGAGTAGAGAGGGACAGAGGGAACTCAGTGTACAAGGACAGGACACACACTGTAAGGTGGGGAGTAGGGAGGGACAGAGGGAACTTGGTGTACAAGGGCAGAACACACACTGTAAGGTGGGGAGTAGGGAGGGACAGAGCGAACGTGGTGTACAAGGGCAGGACACACACTGTAAGGTGGGGAGGTAGGAGGGACAGAGGGAATTCAGTGTAAAAGGGCAGGACACACACTGTAAGGTGGGGAGCAGGGAGGGACAGAGGGAATTCAGTGTACAAGGGCAGGACACACTGAAAGGTGGGGATTAGAGAAGGACAGAGGGAACTCAGTGTACAAGGACAGGACACACACTGTAAGGTGGGGAGTAGGGAGGGACAGAGGGAACTTGGTGTACAAGGGCAGGACACACACTGTAAGGTGGGGAGTAGGGAGGGACAGAGGGAACTTGGTGTACAAGGGCAGGACACACACTGTAAGGTGGGGAGTAGGGAGGGACAGAGGGAACTTGGTGTATAAGGGCAGGACACACACTGTAAGGTGGGGAGTAGGGAGGGACAGAGGGAACTGGGTGTACAAGGGCAGGACACACACTATAAGATGGGGATTAGGGAGGGACTGAGGGAACTGGGTGTACAAGGGCAGGACACACACTGTAAGGTGGGGAGTAGGGAGGGACTGAGGGAACTGGGTGTACAAGGGCAGGACACACACTGTAAGATGGGGATTAGGGAGGGACTGAGGGAACTGGGTGTACAAGGGCAGGACACACACTGTAAGGTGGGGAGTAGGGGGGGACAGAGGGAACAGAGTACAAGGGCAGGACACACACTGTAAGGTGGGGAGCAGGGAGGGACAGAGGGAATACAGTGTAAAAGGGCAGGACACACACTGTAAGGTGGGGAGTCGGGAGGGACTGAGGGAACTTGGTGTACAAGGGCAGGACACACACTGTAAGGTGGGGAGCAGGGAGAGTCAGAGGGAATTCAGTGTACAAGGGCAGGACACACACTGAAAGGTGGGGAGCAGGGAGGGACAGAGGGAATTCAGTGTAAAAGGGCAGGACACACATTGTAAGGTGGGGAGTAGGGAGGGACAGAGCGAACGTGGTGTACAAGGGCAGGACACACACTGTAAGGTGGGGAGGTAGGAGGGACAGAGGGAATTCAGTGTAAAAGGGCAGGACACACACTGTAAGGTGGGGAGCAGGGAGGGACAGAGGGAATTCAGTGTACAAGGGCAGGACACACTGAAAGGTGGGGATTAGAGAGGGACAGAGGGAACTCAGTGTACAAGGACAGGACACACACTGTAAGGTGGGGAGTAGGGAGGGACAGAGGGAACTTGGTGTACAAGGGCAGGACACACACTGTAAGGTGGGGAGTAGGGAGGGACAGAGGGAACTTGGTGTACAAGGGCAGGACACACACTGTAAGGTGGGGAGTAGGGAGGGACAGAGGGAACTTGGTGTATAAGGGCAGGACACACACTGTAAGGTGGGGAGTAGGGAGGGACAGAGGGAACTGGGTGTACAAGGGCAGGACACACACTGTAAGATGGGGATTAGGGAGGGACTGAGGGAACTGGGTGTAAAAGGGCAGGACACACACTGTAAGGTGGGGAGTAGGGAGGGACGGAGGGAACTGGGTGTACAAGGGCAGGACACACACTGTAAGGTGGGGAGTAGGGGGGACAGAGGGAACAGAGTACAAGGGCAGGACACACACTGTAAGGTGGGGAGCAGGGAGGGACAGAGGGAATACAGTGTAAAAGGGCAGGACACACACTGTAAGGTGGGGAGTCGGGAGGGACTGAGGGAACTTGGTGTACAAGGGCAGGACACACACTGTAAGGTGGGGAGCAGGGAGAGTCAGAGGGAATTCAGTGTACAAGGGCAGGACACACACTGTAAGGTGGGGAGCAGGGAGGGACAGAGGGAATTCAGTGTAAAAGGGCAGGACACACACTGTAAGGTGGGGAGTAGGGAGGGACAGAGGGAACTTGGTGTACAAGGGCAGGTCACACACTGTAAACTGGGGAGTAGGGAGGGACTGAGGGAACTTGGTGTACAAGGGCAGGTCACACACTGTAAGGTGGGGAGTAGGGAGGGACAGAGGGAACAGAGTACAAGGGCAGGACACACACTGTAAGGTGGGGAGTAGGGAGGGACAGAGGGAACTTGGTGTATAAGGGCAGGACACACACTGAAAGGTGGGGAGTAGGGAGGAACAGAGGGAACTTGGTGTACAAGGGCAGGACACACACTGTAAGGTGGGGAGTAGGGAGGGACAGAGGGAACTTGGTGTATAAGGGCAGGACACACACTGTAAGGTGGGGAGTAGGGAGGGACAGAGGGAACTGGGTGTACAAGGGCAGGTCACACACTGTAAGATGGGGATTAGGGAGGGACTGAGGGAACTGGGTGTACAAGGGCAGGACACACACTGTAAGGTGGGGAGTAGGGAGGGACTGAGGGAACTGGGTGTACAAGGGCAGGACACACACTGTAAGATGGGGATTAGGGAGGGACTGAGGGAACTGGGTGTACAAGGGCAGGACACACACTGTAAGGTGGGGAGTAGGGGGGGACAGAGGGAACAGAGTACAAGGGCAGGACACACACTGTAAGGTGGGGAGCAGGGAGGGACAGAGGGAATACAGTGTAAAAGGGCAGGACACACACTGTAAGGTGGGGAGTCGGGAGGGACTGAGGGAACTTGGTGTACAAGGGCAGGACACACACTGTAAGGTGGGGAGCAGGGAGAGTCAGAGGGAATTCAGTGTACAAGGGCAGGACACACACTGAAAGGTGGGGAGCAGGGAGGGACAGAGGGAATTCAGTGTAAAAGGGCAGGACACACATTGTAAGGTGGGGAGTAGGGAGGGACAGAGCGAACGTGGTGTACAAGGGCAGGACACACACTGTAAGGTGGGGAGGTAGGAGGGACAGAGGGAATTCAGTGTAAAAGGGCAGGACACACACTGTAAGGTGGGGAGCAGGGAGGGACAGAGGGAATTCAGTGTACAAGGGCAGGACACACTGAAAGGTGGGGATTAGAGAGGGACAGAGGGAACTCAGTGTACAAGGACAGGACACACACTGTAAGGTGGGGAGTAGGGAGGGACAGAGGGAACTTGGTGTACAAGGGCAGGACACACACTGTAAGGTGGGGAGTAGGGAGGGACAGAGGGAACTTGGTGTACAAGGGCAGGACACACACTGTAAGGTGGGGAGTAGGGAGGGACAGAGGGAACTTGGTGTATAAGGGCAGGACACACACTGTAAGGTGGGGAGTAGGGAGGGACAGAGGGAACTGGGTGTACAAGGGCAGGACACACACTGTAAGATGGGGATTAGGGAGGGACTGAGGGAACTGGGTGTAAAAGGGCAGGACACACACTGTAAGGTGGGGAGTAGGGAGGGACGGAGGGAACTGGGTGTACAAGGGCAGGACACACACTGTAAGGTGGGGAGTAGGGGGGACAGAGGGAACAGAGTACAAGGGCAGGACACACACTGTAAGGTGGGGAGCAGGGAGGGACAGAGGGAATACAGTGTAAAAGGGCAGGACACACACTGTAAGGTGGGGAGTCGGGAGGGACTGAGGGAACTTGGTGTACAAGGGCAGGACACACACTGTAAGGTGGGGAGCAGGGAGAGTCAGAGGGAATTCAGTGTACAAGGGCAGGACACACACTGTAAGGTGGGGAGCAGGGAGGGACAGAGGGAATTCAGTGTAAAAGGGCAGGACACACACTGTAAGGTGGGGAGTAGGGAGGGACAGAGGGAACTTGGTGTACAAGGGCAGGTCACACACTGTAAACTGGGGAGTAGGGAGGGACTGAGGGAACTTGGTGTACAAGGGCAGGTCACACACTGTAAGGTGGGGAGTAGGGAGGGACAGAGGGAACAGAGTACAAGGGCAGGACACGCACTGTAAGGTGGGGAGTAGGGAGGGACAGAGGGAACTTGGTGTATAAGGGCAGGACACACACTGAAAGGTGGGGAGTAGGGAGGAACAGAGGGAATTCAGTGTACAAGGGCAGGACACACACTGTAAGGTGGGGAGCAGGGAGGGACAGAGGGAATTCAGTGTACAAGGGCAGGACACACTGTAAGGTGGGGAGTTGGGAGGGACAGAGGGAATTCAGTGTAAAAGGGCAGGACACACACTGTAAGGTGGGGAGCAGGGAGGGACAGAGCGAACTTGGTGTACAAGGGCAGGGCATACACTGTAAGGTGGGGAGTAGGGAGGGACAGAGGGAACTGGGTGTACAAGGGCAGGACACACACTGTAAGATGGGGATTAGGGAGGGACTGAGGGAACTGGGTGTACAAGGGCAGGACACACACTGTAAGGTGGGGAGTAGGGAGGGACTGAGGGAACTGGGTGTACAAGGGCAGGACACACACTGTAAGATGGGGATTAGGGAGGGACTGAGGGAACTGGGTGTACAAGGGCAGGACACACACTGTAAGGTGGGGAGTAGGGGGGGACAGAGGGAACAGAGTACAAGGGCAGGACACACACTGTAAGGTGGGGAGCAGGGAGGGACAGAGGGAATACAGTGTAAAAGGGCAGGACACACACTGTAAGGTGGGGAGTCGGGAGGGACTGAGGGAACTTGGTGTACAAGGGCAGGACACACACTGTAAGGTGGGGAGCAGGGAGAGTCAGAGGGAATTCAGTGTACAAGGGCAGGACACACACTGAAAGGTGGGGAGCAGGGAGGGACAGAGGGAATTCAGTGTAAAAGGGCAGGACACACATTGTAAGGTGGGGAGTAGGGAGGGACAGAGCGAACGTGGTGTACAAGGGCAGGACACACACTGTAAGGTGGGGAGGTAGGAGGGACAGAGGGAATTCAGTGTAAAAGGGCAGGACACACACTGTAAGGTGGGGAGCAGGGAGGTACAGAGGGAATTCAGTGTACAAGGGCAGGACACACTGAAAGGTGGGGATTAGAGAGGGACAGAGGGAACTCAGTGTACAAGGACAGGACACACACTGTAAGGTGGGGAGTAGGGAGGGACAGAGGGAACTTGGTGTACAAGGGCAGGACACACACTGTAAGGTGGGGAGTAGGGAGGGACAGAGGGAACTTGGTGTACAAGGGCAGGACACACACTGTAAGGTGGGGAGTAGGGAGGGACAGAGGGAACTTGGTGTATAAGGGCAGGACACACACTGTAAGGTGGGGAGTAGGGAGGGACAGAGGGAACTGGGTGTACAAGGGCAGGACACACACTGTAAGATGGGGATTAGGGAGGGACTGAGGGAACTGGGTGTAAAAGGGCAGGACACACACTGTAAGGTGGGGAGTAGGGAGGGACGGAGGGAACTGGGTGTACAAGGGCAGGACACACACTGTAAGGTGGGGAGTAGGGGGGACAGAGGGAACAGAGTACAAGGGCAGGACACACACTGTAAGGTGGGGAGCAGGGAGGGACAGAGGGAATACAGTGTAAAAGGGCAGGACACACACTGTAAGGTGGGGAGTCGGGAGGGACTGAGGGAACTTGGTGTACAAGGGCAGGACACACACTGTAAGGTGGGGAGCAGGGAGAGTCAGAGGGAATTCAGTGTACAAGGGCAGGACACACACTGTAAGGTGGGGAGCAGGGAGGGACAGAGGGAATTCAGTGTAAAAGGGCAGGACACACACTGTAAGGTGGGGAGTAGGGAGGGACAGAGGGAACTTGGTGTACAAGGGCAGGTCACACACTGTAAACTGGGGAGTAGGGAGGGACTGAGGGAACTTGGTGTACAAGGGCAGGTCACACACTGTAAGGTGGGGAGTAGGGAGGGACAGAGGGAACAGAGTACAAGGGCAGGACACACACTGTAAGGTGGGGAGTAGGGAGGGACAGAGGGAACTTGGTGTATAAGGGCAGGACACACACTGAAAGGTGGGGAGTAGGGAGGAACAGAGGGAACTTGGTGTACAAGGGCAGGACACACACTGTAAGGTGGGGAGTAGGGAGGGACAGAGGGAACTTGGTGTATAAGGGCAGGACACACACTGTAAGGTGGGGAGTAGGGAGGGACTGAGGGAACTGGGTGTACAAGGGCAGGACACACACTGTAAGATGGGGATTAGGGAGGGACTGAGGGAACTGGGTGTACAAGGGCAGGACACACACTGTAAGGTGGGGAGTAGGGGGGGACAGAGGGAACAGAGTACAAGGGCAGGACACACACTGTAAGGTGGGGAGCAGGGAGGGACAGAGGGAATACAGTGTAAAAGGGCAGGACACACACTGTAAGGTGGGGAGTCGGGAGGGACTGAGGGAACTTGGTGTACAAGGGCAGGACACACACTGTAAGGTGGGGAGCAGGGAGAGTCAGAGGGAATTCAGTGTACAAGGGCAGGACACACACTGAAAGGTGGGGAGCAGGGAGGGACAGAGGGAATTCAGTGTAAAAGGGCAGGACACACATTGTAAGGTGGGGAGTAGGGAGGGACAGAGCGAACGTGGTGTACAAGGGCAGGACACACACTGTAAGGTGGGGAGGTAGGAGGGACAGAGGGAATTCAGTGTAAAAGGGCAGGACACACACTGTAAGGTGGGGAGCAGGGAGGGACAGAGGGAATTCAGTGTACAAGGGCAGGACACACTGAAAGGTGGGGATTAGAGAGGGACAGAGGGAACTCAGTGTACAAGGACAGGACACACACTGTAAGGTGGGGAGTAGGGAGGGACAGAGGGAACAGAGTACAAGGGCAGGACACACACTGTAAGGTGGGGAGTAGGGAGGGACAGAGGGAACTTGGTGTATAAGGGCAGGACACACACTGTAAGGTGGGGAGTAGGGAGGGACTGAGGGAACTGGGTGTACAAGGGCAGGACACACACTGTAAGATGGGGATTAGGGAGGGACTGAGGGAACTGGGTGTACAAGGGCAGGACACACACTGTAAGGTGGGGAGTAGGGGGGGACAGAGGGAACAGAGTACAAGGGCAGGACACACACTGTAAGGTGGGGAGCAGGGAGGGACAGAGGGAATACAGTGTAAAAGGGCAGGACACACACTGTAAGGTGGGGAGTCGGGAGGGACTGAGGGAACTTGGTGTACAAGGGCAGGACACACACTGTAAGGTGGGGAGCAGGGAGAGTCAGAGGGAATTCAGTGTACAAGGGCAGGACACACACTGAAAGGTGGGGAGCAGGGAGGGACAGAGGGAATTCAGTGTAAAAGGGCAGGACACACATTGTAAGGTGGGGAGTAGGGAGGGACAGAGCGAACGTGGTGTACAAGGGCAGGACACACACTGTAAGGTGGGGAGGTAGGAGGGACAGAGGGAATTCAGTGTAAAAGGGCAGGACACACACTGTAAGGTGGGGAGCAGGGAGGGACAGAGGGAATTCAGTGTACAAGGGCAGGACACACTGAAAGGTGGGGATTAGAGAGGGACAGAGGGAACTCAGTGTACAAGGACAGGACACACACTGTAAGGTGGGGAGTAGGGAGGGACAGAGGGAACTTGGTGTACAAGGGCAGGACACACACTGTAAGGTGGGGAGTAGGGAGGGACAGAGGGAACTTGGTGTACAAGGGCAGGACACACACTGTAAGGTGGGGAGTAGGGAGGGACAGAGGGAACTTGGTGTATAAGGGCAGGACACACACTGTAAGGTGGGGAGTAGGGAGGGACAGAGGGAACTGGGTGTACAAGGGCAGGACACACACTGTAAGATGGGGATTAGGGAGGGACTGAGGGAACTGGGTGTAAAAGGGCAGGACACACACTGTAAGGTGGGGAGTAGGGAGGGACGGAGGGAACTGGGTGTACAAGGGCAGGACACACACTGTAAGGTGGGGAGTAGGGGGGACAGAGGGAACAGAGTACAAGGGCAGGACACACACTGTAAGGTGGGGAGCAGGGAGGGACAGAGGGAATACAGTGTAAAAGGGCAGGACACACACTGTAAGGTGGGGAGTCGGGAGGGACTGAGGGAACTTGGTGTACAAGGGCAGGACACACACTGTAAGGTGGGGAGCAGGGAGAGTCAGAGGGAATTCAGTGTACAAGGGCAGGACACACACTGTAAGGTGGGGAGCAGGGAGGGACAGAGGGAATTCATTGTAAAAGGGCAGGACACACACTGTAAGGTGGGGAGTAGGGAGGGACAGAGGGAACTTGGTGTACAAGGGCAGGTCACACACTGTAAACTGGGGAGTAGGGAGGGACTGAGGGAACTTGGTGTACAAGGGCAGGTCACACACTGTAAGGTGGGGAGTAGGGAGGGACAGAGGGAACAGAGTACAAGGGCAGGACACACACTGTAAGGTGGGGAGTAGGGAGGGACAGAGGGAACTTGGTGTATAAGGGCAGGACACACACTGAAAGGTGGGGAGTAGGGAGGAACAGAGGGAATTCAGTGTACAAGGGCAGGACACACACTGTAAGGTGGGGAGCAGGGAGGGACAGAGGGAATTCAGTGTACAAGGGCAGGACACACTGTAAGGTGGGGAGTTGGGAGGGACAGAGGGAATTCAGTGTAAAAGGGCAGGACACACACTGTAAGGTGGGGAGCAGGGAGGGACAGAGCGAACTTGGTGTACAAGGGCAGGGCATACACTGTAAGGTGGGGAGGTGGGAGGGACAGAGGGAATTCAGTGTAAAAGGGCAGGACACACACTGTAAGGTGGGGAGCAGGGAGGGACAGAGGGAATTCAGTGTACAAGGGCAGGACACACTGAAAGGTGGGGAGTAGAGAGGGACAGAGGGAACTCAGAGTACAAGGACAGGACACACACTGTAAGGTGGGGAGTAGGGAGGGACAGAGGGAACTTGGTGTACAAGGGCAGGACACACACTGTAAGGTGGGGAGTAGGGAGGGACAGAGGGAACTCGGTGTATAAGGGCAGGACACACACTGTAAGGTCGGGAGTAGGGAGGGACAGAAGGAACTCAGTGTACAAGGGCAGGGCACACACTGTAAGGTGGGGAGTAGGGAGGGACAGAGGAAACGGTGTACAAGGGCAGGGCACACTGAAAGGTGGGGAGTAGGGAGGGACAGAGGGAACTCAGTGTACAAGTGCAGGATACACACTGTAAGGTGGGGAGTAGGGAGGGACAGAGGAAACGGTGTACAAGGGCAGGACACACACTGTAAGGTGGGGAGCAGGGAGGGACAGAGGGAATTCAGTGTACAAGGGCAGGACACACTGTAAGGTGGGGAGTTGGGAGGGACAGAGGAAACGGTGTAAAAGGGCAGGACACA
This sequence comes from Hypanus sabinus, assembly GCF_030144855.1. Taxonomy (NCBI): domain Eukaryota; kingdom Metazoa; phylum Chordata; class Chondrichthyes; order Myliobatiformes; family Dasyatidae; genus Hypanus; species Hypanus sabinus. The sequence goes on from NW_026778913.1 coordinate 155,022, forward strand.
CACTGTAAGGTGGGGAGCAGGGAGGGACAGAGGGAATACAGTGTAAAAGGGCAGGACACACACTGTAAGGTGGGGAGCAGGGAGGGACAGAGGGAATTCAGTGTACAAGGGCAGGACACACTGAAAGGTGGGGAGTAGAGAGGGACAGAGGGAACTCAGAGTACAAGGACAGGACACACACTGTAAGGTGGGGAGTAGGGAGGGACTGAGTGAACTGGGTGTACAAGGGCAGGACACACACTGTAAGGTGGGGAGTAGGGAGGGACTGAGGGAACTTGGTGTACAAGGGCAGGTCACACACTGTAAACTGGGGATTAGGGAGGGACAGAGGAAACGGTGTAAAAGGGCAGGACACACATTGTAAGGTGGGGAGCAGGGAGGGACAGAGGGAATACAGTGTAAAAGGGCAGGACACACACTGTAAGGTGGGGAGTCGGGAGGGACTGAGGGAACTTGGTGTACAAGGGCAGGACACACACTGTAAGGTGGGGAGCAGGGAGAGTCAGAGGGAATTAAGTGTACAAGGGCAGGACACACACTGTAAGGTGGGGAGCAGGGAGGGACAGAGGGAATTCAGTGTAAAAGGGCAGGACACACACTGTAAGGTGGGGAGTAGGGAGGGACAGAGGGAACTTGGTGTACAAGGGCAGGTCACACACTGTAAGGTGGGGAGTAGGGAGGTACAGAGGGAACAGAGTACAAGGGCAGGACACACACTGTAAGGTGGGGAGTAGGGAGGGACAGAGGGAACTTGGTGTATAAGGGCAGGACACACACTGAAAGGTGGGGAGTAGGGAGGAACAGAGGGAATTCAGTGTACAAGGGCAGGACACACACTGTAAGGTGGGGAGCAGGGAGGGACAGAGGGAATTCAGTGTACAAGGGCAGGACACACTGTAAGGTGGGGAGTTGGGAGGGACAGAGGGAATTCAGTGTAAAAGGGCAGGACACACACTGTAAGGTGGGGAGCAGGGAGGGACAGAGCGAACTTGGTGTACAAGGGCAGGGCATACACTGTAAGGTGGGGAGGTGGGAGGGACAGAGGGAATTCAGTGTAAAAGGGCAGGACACACACTGTAAGGTAGGGAGCAGGGAGGGACAGAGGGAATTCAGTGTACAAGGGCAGGACACACTGAAAGGTGGGGAGTAGAGAGGGACAGAGGGAACTCAGAGTACAAGGACAGGACACACACTGTAAGGTGGGGAGTAGGGAGGGACAGAGGGAACTTGGTGTACAAGGGCAGGACACACACTGTAAGGTGGGGAGTAGGGAGGGACAGAGGGAACTTGGTGTATAAGGGCAGGACACACACTGTAAGGTGGGGAGTAGGGAGGGACAGAAGGAACTCAGTGTACATTGGCAGGGCACACACTGTAAGGTGGGGAGTAGGGAGGGACAGAGGAAACGGTGTACAAGGGCAGGGCACACTGAAAGGTGGGGAGTAGGGAGGGACAGAGGGAACTCAGTGTACAAGGGCAGGATAGACACTGTAAGGTGGGGAGTAGGGAGGGACAGAGGTAACGGTGTACAAGGGCAGGACACACACTGTAAGGTGGGGAGCAGGGAGGGACAGAGGAAATTCAGTGTACAAGGGCAGGACACACTGTAAGGTGGGGAGTTGGGAGGGAAAGAGGAAACGGTGTACAAGGGCAGGACACACACTGTAAGGTGGGGAGTAGGGAGGGACAGAGGAAACGGTGTACAAGGGCAGGACACACACTGTAAGGTGGGGAGTAGGGAGGGACAGAGCGAACTTGGTGTACAAGGGCAGGACACACTGTAAGGTGGGGAGGTAGGAGGGTCAGAGGGAATTCAGTATAAAAGGGCAGGACACTCACTGTAAGGTGGGGAGTAGGGAGGGACAGAGGGAACTTGGTGTACAAGGGCAGGACACACACTGTAAGGTGGGGAGTAGGGAGGGACAGAGGGAACTGGGTGTACAAGGGCAGGACACACACTGTAAGGTGGGGAGTAGGGAGGGACAGAGCGAACTTGGTGTACAAGGGCAGGACACACTGTAAGGTGGGGAGGTAGGAGGGACAGAGGGAATTCAGTGTAAAAGGGCAGGACACACACTGTAAGGTGGGGAGTAGGGAGGGACAGAGGGAACTTGGTGTACAAGGGCAGGACACACACTGTAATGTGGGGAGTAGGGAGGGACAGAGGGAACTGGGTGTACAAGGGCAGGACACACACTGTAAGGTGGGGAGTAGGGAGGGACAGAGCGAACTTGGTGTACAAGGGCAGGACACACTGTAAGGTGGGGAGGTAGGAGGGACAGAGGGAATTCAGTGTAAAAGGGCAGGACACACACTGTAAGGTGGGGAGTAGGGAGGGACAGAGGGAACTTGGTGTACAAGGGCAGGACACACACTGTAAGGTGGGGAGTAGGGAGGGACAGAGGGAACTGGGTGTACAAGGGCAGGACACACACTGTAAGGTGGGGAGCAGGGAGGGAAAGAGGGAATTCAGTGTACAAGGGCAGGACACACTGAAAGGTGGGGAGTAGAGAGGGACAGAGGGAACTCAGTGTACAAGGACAGGACACACACTGTAAGGTGGGGAGTAGGGAGGGACAGAGGGAACGGTATACAAGGGCAGGACACACACTGTAAGGTGGGGAGTAGGGAGGGACAGAGGGAACTTTGTGTACAAGGGCAGGACACACACTGTAAGTTGGGGAGTAGGGAGGGACAGAGGGAACTTGGTGTATAAGGGCAGGACACACACTGTAAGGTGGGGAGTAGGGAGGGACAGAGGGAACTGGGTGTACAAGGGCAGGACACACACTGTAAGGTGGGGAGTAGGGAGGTACTGAGTGAACTGGGTGTACAAGGGCAGGACACACACTGTAAGGTGGGGAGTAGGGAGGGACTGAGGGAACTTGGTGTACAAGGGCAGGACACACACTGTAAGGTGGAGAGTCGGGAGGGACTGAGGGAACTTGGTGTACAAGGGCAGGACACACACTGTAAGGTGGGGAGCAGGGAGTGTCAGAGGGAATTAAGTGTACAAGGGCAGGACACACACTGTAAGGTGGGGAGCAGGGAGGGACAGAGGGAATTCAGTGTAAAAGGGCAGGACACACACTGTAAGGTGGGGAGTAGGGAGGGACAGAGGGAACTTGGTGTACAAGGGCAGGTCACACACTGTAAACTGGGGAGTAGGGAGGGACTGAGGGAACTTGGTGTACAAGGGCAGGTCACACACTGTAAGGTGGGGAGTAGGGAGGGACAGAGGGAATTCAGTGTACAAGGGCAGGACACACACTGTAAGGTGGGGAGTAGGGAGGGACAGAAGGAATTCAGTGTACAAGGGCAGGACACACACTGTAAGGTGGGGAGTGGGGAGGGACAGAAGGAACAGTGTACAAGGGCAGGGCATACACTGTAAGGTGGGGAGTAGGGAGGGACAGAGGGAATTCAGTGTAAAAGGGCAGGACACACAATGTAAGGTGGGGAGCAGGGAGGGACAGAGCGAACTTGGTGTACAAGGGCAGGGCATACACTGTAAGGTGGGGAGGTGGGAGGGACAGAGGGAATTCAGTGTAAAGGGGCAGGACACACACTGTAAGGTGGGGAGCAGGGAGGGACAGAGGGAATTCAGTGTACAAGGGCAGGACACACTGAAAGGTGGGGAGTAGAGAGGGACAGAGGGAACTCAGAGTTCAAGGACAGGACACACACTGTAAGGTGGGGAGTAGGGAGGGACAGAGGGAACTTGGTGTACAAGGGCAGGACACACACTGTAAGGTGGGGAGTAGGGAGGGACAGAGGGAACTTGGTGTATAAGGGCAGGACACACACTGTAAGGTGGGGAGTAGGGAGGGACTGAGGGAACTTGGTGTACAAGGGCAGGACACACTGAAAGGTGGGGAGTAGGGAGGGACAGAGGGAACTCAGTGTACAAGTGCAGGATACACACTGTAAGGTGGGGAGTAGGGAGGGACAGAGGAAACGGTGTACAAGGGCAGGGCACACTGAAAGGTGGGGAGTAGGGAGGGACAGAGGGAACTCAGTGTACAAGGGCAGGATAGACACTGTAAGGTGGGGAGTAGGGAGGGACAGAGGTAACGGTGTACAAGGGCAGGACACACACTGTAAGGTGGGGAGCAGGGAGGGACAGAGGAAATTCAGTGTACAAGGGCAGGACACACTGTAAGGTGGGGAGTTGGGAGGGAAAGAGGAAACGGTGTACAAGGGCAGGACACACACTGTAAGGTGGGGAGTAGGGAGGGACAGAGGAAACGGTGTACAAGGGCAGGACACACACTGTAAGGTGGGGAGTAGGGAGGGAGAGAGCGAACTTGGTGTACAAGGGCAGGACACACTGTAAGGTGGGGAGGTAGGAGGGTCAGAGGGAATTCAGTGTAAAAGGGCAGGACACTCACTGTAAGGTGGGGAGTAGGGAGGGACAGAGGGAACTTGGTGTACAAGGGCAGGACACACACTGTAAGGTGGGGAGTAGGGAGGGACAGAGGGAACTGGGTGTACAAGGGCAGGACACACACTGTAAGGTGGGGAGTAGGGAGGGACAGAGCGAACTTGGTGTACAAGGGCAGGACACACTGTAAGGTGGGGAGGTAGGAGGGACAGAGGGAATTCAGTGTAAAAGGGCAGGACACACACTGTAAGGTGGGGAGTAGGGAGGGACAGAGGGAACTTGGTGTACAACGGCAGGACACACACTGTAATGTGGGGAGTAGGGAGGGACAGAGGGAACTGGGTGTACAAGGGCAGGACACACACTGTAAGGTGGGGAGTAGGGAGGGACAGAGCGAACTTGGTGTACAAGGGCAGGACACACTGTAAGGTGGGGAGGTAGGAGGGACAGAGGGAATTCAGTGTAAAAGGGCAGGACACACACTGTAAGGTGGGGAGTAGGGAGGGACAGAGGGAACTTGGTGTACAAGGGCAGGACACACACTGTAAGGTGGGGAGTAGGGAGGGACAGAGGGAACTGGGTGTACAAGGGCAGGACACACACTGTAAGGTGGGGAGCAGGGAGGGAAAGAGGGAATTCAGTGTACAAGGGCAGGACACACTGAAAGGTGGGGAGTAGAGAGGAACAGAGGGAACTCAGTGTACAAGGACAGGACACACACTGTAAGGTGGGGAGTAGGGAGGGACAGAGGGAACGGTATACAAGGGCAGGACACACACTGTAAGGTGGGGAGTAGGGAGGGACAGAGGGAACTTTGTGTACAAGGGCAGGACACACACTGTAAGTTGGGGAGTAGGGAGGGACAGAGGGAACTTGGTGTATAAGGGCAGGACACACACTGTAAGGTGGGGAGTAGGGAGGGACAGAGGGAACTGGGTGTACAAGGGCAGGACACACACTGTAAGGTGGGGAGTAGGGAGGGACTGAGTGAACTGGGTGTACAAGGGCAGCACACACACTGTAAGGTGGGGAGTAGGGAGGGACTGAGGGAACTTGGTGTACAAGGGCAGGACACACACTGTAAGGTGGAGAGTCGGGAGGGACTGAGGGAACTTGGTGTACAAGGGCAGGACACACACTGTAAGGTGGGGAGCAGGGAGTGTCAGAGGGAATTAAGTGTACAAGGGCAGGACACACACTGTAAGGTGGGGAGCAGGGAGGGACAGAGGGAATTCAGTGTAAAAGGGCAGGACACACACTGTAAGGTGGGGAGTAGGGAGGGACAGAGGGAACTTGGTGTACAAGGGCAGGTCACACACTGTAAACTGGGGAGTAGGGAGGGACTGAGGGAACTTGGTGTACAAGGGCAGGTCACACACTGTAAGGTGGGGAGTAGGGAGGGACAGAGGGAATTCAGTGTACAAGGGCAGGACACACACTGTAAGGTGGGGAGTAGGGAGGGACAGAAGGAATTCAGTGTACAAGGGCAGGACACACACTGTAAGGTGGGGAGTAGGGAGGGACAGAGGGAACTTGGTGTACAAGGGCAGGACACACACTGTAAGGTGGGGAGTAGGGAGGGACAGAGGGAACTTGGTGTATAAGGGCAGGACACACACTGAAATGTGGGGAGTAGGGAGGGACAGAGGGAATTCAGTGTACAAGGGCAGGACACACACTGTAAGGTGGGGAGCAGGGAGGGACAGAGGGAACTCAGTGTACAAGGGCAGATCACACACTGTAAGGTGGGGAGTAGGGAGGGACAGAAGGAACAGTGTACAAGGGCAGGGCATACACTGTAAGGTGGGGAGTAGGGAGGGACAGAGGGAATTCAGTGTAAAAGGGCAGGACACACACTGTAAGGTGGGGAGCAGGGAGGGACAGAGCGAACTTGGTGTACAAGGGCAGGGCATACACTGTAAGGTGGGGAGGTGGGAGGGACAGAGGGAATTCAGTGTAAAAGGGCAGGACACACACTGTAAGGTGGGGAGCAGGGAGGGACAGAGGGAATTCAGTGTACAAGGGCAGGACACACTGAAAGGTGGGGAGTAGAGAGGGACAGAGGGAACTCAGAGTACAAGGACAGGACACACACTGTAAGGTGGGGAGTAGGGAGGGACAGAGGGAACTTGGTGTACAAGGGCAGGACACACACTGTAAGGTGGGGAGTAGGGAGGGACAGAGGGAACTTGGTGTATAAGGGCAGGACACACACTGTAAGGTGGGGAGTAGGGAGGGACTGAGGGAACTTGGTGTACAAGGGCAGGACACACTGAAAGGTGGGGAGTAGGGAGGGACAGAGGGAACTCAGTGTACAAGTGCAGGATACACACTGTAAGGTGGGGAGTAGGGAGGGACAGAGGAAACGGTGTACAAGGGCAGGACACACACTGTAAGGTGGGGAGCAGGGAGGGACAGAGGGAATTCAGTGTACAAGGGCAGGACACACTGTAAGGTGGGGAGTTGGGAGGGACAGAGGAAACGGTGTAAAAGGGCAGGACACACACTGTAAGGTGGGGAGCAGGGAGGGACAGAGGGAATACAGTGTAAAAGGGCAGGACACACACTGTAAGGTGGGGAGCAGGGAGGGACAGAGGGAATTCAGTGTACAAGGGCAGGACACACTGAAAGGTGGGGAGTAGAGAGGGACAGAGGGAACTCAGTGTACAAGGACAGGACACACACTGTAAGGTGGGGAGTAGGGAGGGACAGAGGGAACTTGGTGTACAAGGGCAGGACACACACTGTAAGGTGGGGAGCAGGGATTGTCAGAGGGAATTAAGTGTACAAGGGCAGGACACACACTGTAAGGTGGGGAGTAGGGAGGGACAGAGGGAACTTGGTGTACAAGGGCAGGTCACACACTGTAAACTGGGGAGTAGGGAGGGACTGAGGGAACTTGGTGTACAAGGGCAGGTCACACACTGTAAGGTGGGGAGTAGGGAGGGACAGAGGGAATTCAGTGTACAAGGGCATGACACACACTGTAAGGTGGGGAGTAGGGAGGGACAGAGGGAACTTGGTGTACAAGGGCAGGACACACACTGTAAGGTGGGGAGTAGGGAGGGACAGAGGGAACTTGGTGTATAAGGGCAGGACACACAATGAAATGTGGGGAGTAGGGAGGGACAGAGGGTATTCAGTGTAGAAGGGCAGGACACACACTGTAAGGTGGGGAGCAGGGAGTGACAGAGGGAACTCAGTGTACAAGGGCAGAACACACACTGTAAGGTGGGGAGTAGGGAGGGACAGAAGGAACAGTGTACAAGGGCAGGGCATACACTGTAAGGTGGGGAGTAGGGAGGGACAGAGGGAATTCAGTGTAAAAGGGCAGGACACACACTGTAAGGTGGGGAGCAGGGAGGGACAGAGCGAACTTGGTGTACAAGGGCAGGGCATACACTGTAAGGTGGGGAGGTGGGAGGGACAGAGGGAATTCAGTGTAAACGGCAGGACACACACTGTAAGGTGGGGAGCAGGGAGGGACAGAGGGAATTCAGTGTACAAGGGCAGGACACACTGAAAGGTGGGGAGTAGAGAGGGACAGAGGGAACTCAGAGTACAAGGGCAGGACACACACTGTAAGGTGGGGAGTAGGTAGGGACTGAGGGAACTTGGTGTACAAGGGCAGGACACACTGAAAGGTGGGGAGTAGGGAGGGACAGAGGGAACTCAGTGTACAAGTGCAGGATACACACTGTAAGGTGGGGAGTAGGGAGGGACAGAGGAAACGGTGTACAAGGGCAGGACACACACTGTAAGGTGGGGAGCAGGGAGGGACAGAGGGAATTCAGTGTACAAGGGCAGGACACACTGTAAGGTGGGGAGTTGGGAGGGACAGAGGGAACTGGGTGTACAAGGGCAGGACACACACTGTAAGGTGGGGAGTAGGGAGGGACAGAGCGAACTTGGTGTACAAGGGCAGGACACACTGTAAGGTGGGGAGGTAGGAGGGACAGAGGGAATTCAGTGTAAAAGGGCAGGACACACACTGTAAGGTGGGGAGTAGGGAGGGACAGAGGGAACTTGGTGTACAAGGGCAGGACACACACTGTAAGGTGGGGAGTAGGGAGGGACAGAGGGAACTGGGTGTACAAGGGCAGGACACACACTGTAAGGTGGGGAGCAGGGAGGGAAAGTGGGAATTCAGTGTACAAGGGCAGGACACACTGAAAGGTGGGGAGTAGAGAGGGACAGAGGGAACTCAGTGTACAAGGACAGGACACACACTGTAAGGTGGGGAGTAGGGAGGGACAGAGGGAACGGTATACAAGGGCAGGACACACACTGTAAGGTGGGGAGTAGGGAGGGACAGAGGGAACTTTGTGTACAAGGGCAGGACACACACTGTAAGTTGGGGAGTAGGGAGGGACAGAGGGAACTTGGTGTATAAGGGCAGGACACACACTGTAAGGTGGGGAGTAGGGAGGGACAGAGGGAACTGGGTGTACAAGGGCAGGACACACACTGTAAGGTGGGGAGTAGGGAGGGACTGAGTGAACTGGGTGTACAAGGGCAGGACACACACTGTAAGGTGGGGAGTAGGGAGGGACTGAGGGAACTTGGTGTACAAGGGCAGGACACACACTGTAAGGTGGAGAGTCGGGAGGGACTGAGGGAACTTTGTGTACAAGGGCAGGACACACACTGTAAGGTGGGGAGCAGGGAGTGTCAGAGGGAATTAAGTGTACAAGGGCAGGACACACACTGTAAGGTGGGGAGCAGGGAGGGACAGAGGGAATTCAGTGTAAAAGGGCAGGACACACACTGTAAGGTGGGGAGTAGGGAGGGACAGAGGGAACTTGGTGTACAAGGGCAGGTCACACACTGTAAACTGGGGAGTAGGGAGGGACTGAGGGAACTTGGTGTACAAGGGCAGGTCACACACTGTAAGGTGGGGAGTAGGGAGGGACAGAGGGAATTCAGTGTACAAGGGCAGGACACACACTGTAAGGTGGGGAGTAGGGAGGGACAGAAGGAATTCAGTGTACAAGGGCAGGACACACACTGTAAGGTGGGGAGTAGGGAGGGACAGAGGGAACTTGGTGTACAAGGGCAGGACACACACTGTAAGGTGGGGAGTAGGGAGGGACAGAGGGAACTTGGTGTATAAGGGCAGGACACACACTGAAATGTGGGGAGTAGGGAGGGACAGAGGGAATTCAGTGTACAAGCGCAGGACACACACTGTAAGGTGGGGAGCAGGGAGGGACAGAGGGAACTCAGTGTACAAGGGCAGAACACACACTGTAAGGTGGGGAGTAGGGAGGGACAGAAGGAACAGTGTACAAGGGCAGGGCATACACTGTAAGGTGGGGAGTAGGGAGGGACAGAGGGAATTCAGTGTAAAAGGGCAGGACACACACTGTAAGGTGGGGAGCAGGGAGGGACAGAGCGAACTTGGTGTACAAGGGCAGGGCATACACTGTAAGGTGGGGAGGTTGGAGGGACAGAGGGAATTCAGTGTAAAAGGGCAGGACACACACTGTAAGGTGGGGAGCAGGGAGGGACAGAGGGAATTCAGTGTACAAGGGCAGGACACACTGAAAGGTGGGGAGTAGAGAGGGACAGAGGGAACTCAGAGTTCAAGGACAGGACACACACTGTAAGGTGGGGAGTAGCGAGGGACAGAGGGAACTTGGTGTACAAGGGCAGGACACACACTGTAAGGTGGGGAGTAGGGAGGGACAGAGGGAACTTGGTGTATAAGGGCAGGACACACACTGTAAGGTGGGGAGTAGGGAGGGACTGAGGGAACTTGGTGTACAAGGGCAGGACACACTGAAAGGTGGGGAGTAGGGAGGGACAGAGGGAACTCAGTGTACAAGTGCAGGATACACACTGTAAGGTGGGGAGTAGGGAGGGACAGAGGAAACGGTGTACAAGGGCAGGGCACACTGAAAGGTGCGGAGTAGGGAGGGACAGAGGGAACTCAGTGTACAAGGGCAGGATAGACACTGTAAGGTGGGGAGTAGGGAGGGACAGAGGTAACGGTGTACAAGGGCAGGACACACACTGTAAGGTGGGGAGCAGGGAGGGACAGAGGAAATTCAGTGTACAAGGGCAGGACACACTGTAAGGTGGGGAGTTGGGAGGGAAAGAGGAAACGGTGTACAAGGGCAGGACACACACTGTAAGGTGGGGAGTAGGGAGGGACAGAGGAAACGGTGTACAAGGGCAGGACACACACTGTAAGGTGGGGAGTAGGGAGGGAGAGAGCGAACTTGGTGTACAAGGGCAGGACACACTGTAAGGTGGGGAGGTAGGAGGGTCAGAGGGAATTCAGTGTAAAAGTGCAGGACACTCACTGTAAGGTGGGGAGTAGGGAGGGACAGAGGGAACTTGGTGTACAAGGGCAGGACACACACTGTAAGGTGGGGAGTAGGGAGGGACAGAGGGAACTGGGTGTACAAGGGCAGGACACACACTGTAAGGTGGGGAGTAGGGAGGGACAGAGCGAACTTGGTGTACAAGGGCAGGACACACTGTAAGGTGGGGAGGTAGGAGGGACAGAGGGAATTCAGTGTAAAAGGGCAGGACACACACTGTAAGGTGGGGAGTAGGGAGGGACAGAGGGAACTTGGTGTACAACGGCAGGACACACACTGTAATGTGGGGAGTAGGGAGGGACAGAGGGAACTGGGTGTACAAGGGCAGGACACACACTGTAAGGTGGGGAGTAGGGAGGGACAGAGCGAACTTGGTGTACAAGGGCAGGGCATACACTGTAAGGTGGGGAGGTGGGAGGGACAGAGGGAATTCAGTGTAAAAGGGCAGGACACACACTGTAAGGTGGGGAGCAGGGAGTGTCAGAGGGAATTAAGTGTACAAGGGCAGGACACACACTGTAAGGTGGGGAGCAGGGAGTGTCAGAGGGAATTAAGTGTACAAGGGCAGGACACACACTGTAAGGTGGGGAGCAGGGAGGGACAGAGGGAATTCAGTGTAAAAGGGCAGGACACACACTGTAAGGTGGGGAGTAGGGAGGGACAGAGGGAACTTGGTGTACAAGGGCAGGTCACACACTGTAAACTGGGGAGTAGGGAGGGACTGAGGGAACTTGGTGTACAAGGGCAGGTCACACACTGTAAGGTGGGGAGTAGGGAGGGACAGAGGGAATTCAGTGTACAAGGGCAGGACACACACTGTAAGGTGGGGAGTAGGGAGGGACAGAAGGAATTCAGTGTACAAGGGCAGCACACACACTGTAAGGTGGGGAGTAGGGAGGGACAGAGGGAACTTGGTGTACAAGGGCAGGACACACACTGTAAGGTGGAGAGTCGGGAGGGACTGAGGGAACTTGGTGTACAAGGGCAGGACACACACTGTAAGGTGGGGAGCAGGGAGTGTCAGAGGGAATTAAGTGTACAAGGGCAGGACACACACTGTAAGGTGGGGAGCAGGGAGGGACAGAGGGAATTCAGTGTAAAAGGGCAGGACACACACTGTAAGGTGGGGAGTAGGGAGGGACAGAGGGAACTGGGTGTACAAGGGCAGGACACACACTGTAAGGTGGGGAGTAGGGAGGGACTGAGTGAACTGGGTGTACAAGGGCAGCACACACACTGTAAGGTGGGGAGTAGGGAGGGACTGAGGGAACTTGGTGTACAAGGGCAGGACACACACTGTAAGGTGGAGAGTCGGGAGGGACTGAGGGAACTTGGTGTACAAGGGCAGGACACACACTGTAAGGTGGGGAGCAGGGAGTGTCAGAGGGAATTAAGTGTACAAGGGCAGGTCACACACTGTAAACTGGGGAGTAGGGAGGGACTGAGGGAACTTGGTGTACAAGGGCAGGTCACACACTGTAAGGTGGGGAGTAGGGAGGGACAGAGGGAATTCAGTGTACAAGGGCAGGACACACACTGTAAGGTGGGGAGTAGGGAGGGACAGAAGGAATTCAGTGTACAAGGGCAGGACACACACTGTAAGGTGGGGAGTAGGGAGGGACAGAGGGAACTTGGTGTACAAGGGCAGGACACACACTGTAAGGTGGGGAGTAGGGAGGGACAGAGGGAACTTGGTGTATAAGGGCAGGACACACACTGAAATGTGGGGAGTAGGGAGGGACAGAGGGAATTCAGTGTACAAGCGCAGGACACACACTGTAAGGTGGGGAGCAGGGAGGGACAGAGGGAACTCAGTGTACAAGGGCAGAACACACACTGTAAGGTGGGGAGTAGGGAGGGACAGAAGGAACAGTGTACAAGGGCAGGGCATACACTGTAAGGTGGGGAGTAGGGAGGGACAGAGGGAATTCAGTGTAAAAGGGCAGGACACACACTGTAAGGTGGGGAGCAGGGAGGGACAGAGCGAACTTGGTGTACAAGGGCAGGGCATACACTGTAAGGTGGGGAGGTTGGAGGGACAGAGGGAATTCAGTGTAAAAGGGCAGGACACACACTGTAAGGTGGGGAGCAGGGAGGGACAGAGGGAATTCAGTGTACAAGGGCAGGACACACTGAAAGGTGGGGAGTAGAGAGGGACAGAGGGAACTCAGAGTTCAAGGACAGGACACACACTGTAAGGTGGGGAGTAGGGAGGGACAGAGGGAACTTGGTGTACAAGGGCAGGACACACACTGTAAGGTGGGGAGTAGGGAGGGACAGAGGGAACTTGGTGTATAAGGGCAGGACACACACTGTAAGGTGGGGAGTAGGGAGGGACTGAGGGAACTTGGTGTACAAGGGCAGGACACACTGAAAGGTGGGGAGTAGGGAGGGACAGAGGGAACTCAGTGTACAAGTGCAGGATACACACTGTAAGGTGGGGAGTAGGGAGGGACAGAGGAAACGGTGTACAAGGGCAGGGCACACTGAAAGGTGGGGAGTAGGGAGGGACAGAGGGAACTCAGTGTACAAGGGCAGGATAGACACTGTAAGGTGGGGAGTAGGGAGGGACAGAGGTAACGGTGTACAAGGGCAGGACACACACTGTAAGGTGGGGAGCAGGGAGGGACAGAGGAAATTCAGTGTACAAGGGCAGGACACACTGTAAGGTGGGGAGTTGGGAGGGAAAGAGGAAACGGTGTACAAGGGCAGGACACACACTGTAAGGTGGGGAGTAGGGAGGGACAGAGGAAACGGTGTACAAGGGCAGGACACACACTGTAAGGTGGGGAGTAGGGAGGGAGAGAGCGAACTTGGTGTACAAGGGCAGGACACACTGTAAGGTGGGGAGGTAGGAGGGTCAGAGGGAATTCAGTGTAAAAGTGCAGGACACTCACTGTAAGGTGGGGAGTAGGGAGGGACAGAGGGAACTTGGTGTACAAGGGCAGGACACACACTGTAAGGTGGGGAGTAGGGAGGGACAGAGGGAACTGGGTGTACAAGGGCAGGACACACACTGTAAGGTGGGGAGTAGGGAGGGACAGAGCGAACTTGGTGTACAAGGGCAGGACACACTGTAAGGTGGGGAGGTAGGAGGGACAGAGGGAATTCAGTGTAAAAGGGCAGGACACACACTGTAAGGTGGGGAGTAGGGAGGGACAGAGGGAACTTGGTGTACAACGGCAGGACACACACTGTAATGTGGGGAGTAGGAGGGACAGAGGGAACTGGGTGTACAAGGGCAGGACACACACTGTAAGGTGGGGAGTAGGGAGGGACAGAGCGAACTTGGTGTACAAGGGCAGGGCATACACTGTAAGGTGGGGAGGTGGGAGGGACAGAGGGAATTCAGTGTAAAAGGGCAGGACACACACTGTAAGGTGGGGAGCAGGGAGTGTCAGAGGGAATTAAGTGTACAAGGGCAGGACACACACTGTAAGGTGGGGAGCAGGGAGTGTCAGAGGGAATTAAGTGTACAAGGGCAGGACACACACTGTAAGGTGGGGAGCAGGGAGGGACAGAGGGAATTCAGTGTAAAAGGGCAGGACACACACTGTAAGGTGGGGAGTAGGGAGGGACAGAGGGAACTTGGTGTACAAGGGCAGGTCACACACTGTAAACTGGGGAGTAGGGAGGGACTGAGGGAACTTGGTGTACAAGGGCAGGTCACACACTGTAAGGTGGGGAGTAGGGAGGGACAGAGGGAATTCAGTGTACAAGGGCAGGACACACACTGTAAGGTGGGGAGTAGGGAGGGACAGAAGGAATTCAGTGTACAAGGGCAGCACACACACTGTAAGGTGGGGAGTAGGGAGGGACAGAGGGAACTTGGTGTACAAGGGCAGGACACACACTGTAAGGTGGAGAGTCGGGAGGGACTGAGGGAACTTGGTGTACAAGGGCAGGACACACACTGTAAGGTGGGGAGCAGGGAGTGTCAGAGGGAATTAAGTGTACAAGGGCAGGACACACACTGTAAGGTGGGGAGCAGGGAGGGACAGAGGGAATTCAGTGTAAAAGGGCAGGACACACACTGTAAGGTGGGGAGTAGGGAGGGACAGAGGGAACTGGGTGTACAAGGGCAGGACACACACTGTAAGGTGGGGAGTAGGGAGGGACTGAGTGAACTGGGTGTACAAGGGCAGCACACACACTGTAAGGTGGGGAGTAGGGAGGGACTGAGGGAACTTGGTGTACAAGGGCAGGACACACACTGTAAGGTGGAGAGTCGGGAGGGACTGAGGGAACTTGGTGTACAAGGGCAGGACACACACTGTAAGGTGGGGAGCAGGGAGTGTCAGAGGGAATTAAGTGTACAAGGGCAGGACACACACTGTAAGGTGGGGAGCAGGGAGGGACAGAGGGAATTCAGTGTAAAAGGGCAGGACACACACTGTAAGGTGGGGAGTAGGGAGGGACAGAGGGAACTTGGTGTACAAGGGCAGGTCACACACTGTAAACTGGGGAGTAGGGAGGGACTGAGGGAACTTGGTGTACAAGGGCAGGTCACACACTGTAAGGTGGGGAGTAGGGAGGGACAGAGGGAATTCAGTGTACAAGGGCAGGACACACACTGTAAGGTGGGGAGTAGGGAGGGACAGAAGGAATTCAGTGTACAAGGGCAGGACACACACTGTAAGGTGGGGAGTAGGGAGGGACAGAGGGAACTTGGTGTACAAGGGCAGGACACACACTGTAAGGTGGGGAGTAGGGAGGGACAGAGGGAACTTGGTGTATAAGGGCAGGACACACACTGAAATGTGGGGAGTAGGGAGGGACAGAGGGAATTCAGTGTACAAGGGCAGGACACACACTGTAAGGTGGGGAGCAGGGAGGGACAGAGGGAACTCAGTGTACAAGGGCAGATCACACACTGTAAGGTGGGGAGTAGGGAGGGACAGAAGGAACAGTGTACAAGGGCAGGGCATACACTGTAAGGTGGGGAGTAGGGAGGGACAGAGGGAATTCAGTGTAAAAGGGCAGGACACACACTGTAAGGTGGGGAGCAGGGAGGGACAGAGCGAACTTGGTGTACAAGGGCAGGGCATACACTGTAAGGTGGGGAGGTGGGAGGGACAGAGGGAATTCAGTGTAAAAGGGCAGGACACACACTGTAAGGTGGGGAGCAGGGAGGGACAGAGGGAATTCAGTGTACAAGGGCAGGACACACTGAAAGGTGGGGAGTAGAGAGGGACAGAGGGAACTCAGAGTACAAGGACAGGACACACACTGTAAGGTGGGGAGTAGGGAGGGACAGAGGGAACTTGGTGTACAAGGGCAGGACACACACTGTAAGGTGGGGAGTAGGGAGGGACAGAGGGAACTTGGTGTATAAGGGCAGGACACACACTGTAAGGTGGGGAGTAGGGAGGGACTGAGGGAACTTGGTGTACAAGGGCAGGACACACTGAAAGGTGGGGAGTAGGGAGGGACAGAGGGAACTCAGTGTACAAGTGCAGGACACACACTGTAAGGTGGGGAGTAGGGAGGGACAGAGGAAACGGTGTACAAGGGCAGGACACACACTGTAAGGTGGGGAGCAGGGAGGGACAGAGGGAATTCAGTGTACAAGGGCAGGACACACTGTAAGGTGGGGAGTTGGGAGGGACAGAGGAAACGGTGTAAAAGGGCAGGACACACACTGTAAGGTGGGGAGCAGGGAGGGACAGAGGGAATACAGTGTAAAAGGGCAGGACACACACTGTAAGGTGGGGAGCAGGGAGGGACAGAGGGAATTCAGTGTACAAGGGCAGGACACACTGAAAGGTGGGGAGTAGAGAGGGACAGAGGGAACTCAGTGTACAAGGACAGGACACACACTGTAAGGTGGGGAGTAGGGAGGGACAGAGGGAACTTGGTGTACAAGGGCAGGACACACACTGTAAGGTGGGGAGCAGGGATTGTCAGAGGGAATTAAGTGTACAAGGGCAGGACACACACTGTAAGGTGGGGTGTAGGGAGGGACAGAGGGAACTTGGTGTACAAGGGCAGGTCACACACTGTAAACTGGGGAGTAGGGAGGGACTGAGGGAACTTGGTGTACAAGGGCAGGTCACACACTGTAAGGTGGGGAGTAGGGAGGGACAGAGGGAATTCAGTGTACAAGGGCATGACACACACTGTAAGGTGGGGAGTAGGGAGGGACAGAGGGAACTTGGTGTACAAGGGCAGGACACACACTGTAAGGTGGGGAGTAGGGAGGGACAGAGGGAACTTGGTGTATAAGGGCAGGACACACAATGAAATGTGGGGAGTAGGGAGGGACAGAGGGTATTCAGTGTAGAAGGGCAGGACACACACTGTAAGGTGGGGAGCAGGGAGTGACAGAGGGAACTCAGTGTACAAGGGCAGAACACACACTGTAAGGTGGGGAGTAGGGAGGGACAGAAGGAACAGTGTACAAGGGCAGGGCATACACTGTAAGGTGGGGAGTAGGGAGGGACAGAGGGAATTCAGTGTAAAAGGGCAGGACACACACTGTAAGGTGGGGAGCAGGGAGGGACAGAGCGAACTTGGTGTACAAGGGCAGGGCATACACTGTAAGGTGGGGAGGTGGGAGGGACAGAGGGAATTCAGTGTAAAAGGGCAGGACACACACTGTAAGGTGGGGAGCAGGGAGGGACAGAGGGAATTCAGTGTACAAGGGCAGGACACACTGAAAGGTGGGGAGTAGAGAGGGACAGAGGGAACTCAGAGTACAAGGGCAGGACACACACTGTAAGGTGGGGAGTAGGTAGGGACTGAGGGAACTTGGTGTACAAGGGCAGGACACACTGAAAGGTGGGGAGTAGGGAGGGACAGAGGGAACTCAGTGTACAAGTGCAGGATACACACTGTAAGGTGGGGAGTAGGGAGGGACAGAGGAAACGGTGTACAAGGGCAGGACACACACTGTAAGGTGGGGAGCAGGGAGGGACAGAGGGAATTCAGTGTACAAGGGCAGGACACACTGTAAGGTGGGGAGTTGGGAGGGACAGAGGGAACTGGGTGTACAAGGGCAGGACACACACTGTAAGGTGGGGAGCAGGGAGGGACAGAGCGAACTTGGTGTACAAGGGCAGGACACACTGTAAGGTGGGGAGGTAGGAGGGACAGAGGGAATTCAGTGTAAAAGGGCAGGACACACACTGTAAGGTGGGGAGTAGGGAGGGACAGAGGGAACTTGGTGTACAAGGGCAGGACACACACTGTAAGGTGGGGAGTAGGGAGGGACAGAGGGAACTGGGTGTACAAGGGCAGGACACACACTGTAAGGTGTGGAGCAGGGAGGGAAAGTGGGAATTCAGTGTACAAGGGCAGGACACACTGAAAGGTGGGGAGTAGAGAGGGACAGAGGGAACTCAGTGTACAAGGACAGGACACACACTGTAAGGTGGGGAGTAGAGAGGGACAGAGGGAACGGTATACAAGGGCAGGACACACACTGTAAGGTGGGGAGTAGGGAGGGACAGAGGGAACTTTGTGTACAAGGGCAGGACACACACTGTAAGTTGGGGAGTAGGGAGGGACAGAGGGAACTTGGTGTATAAGGGCAGGACACACACTGTAAGGTGGGGAGTAGGGAGGGACAGAGGGAACTGGGTGTACAAGGGCAGGACACACACTGTAAGGTGGGGAGTAGGGAGGGACTGAGTGAACTGGGTGTACAAGGGCAGGACACACACTGTAAGGTGGGGAGTAGGGAGGGACTGAGGGAACTTGGTGTACAAGGGCAGGACACACACTGTAAGGTGGAGAGTCGGGAGGGACTGAGGGAACTTTGTGTACAAGGGCAGGACACACACTGTAAGGTGGGGAGCAGGGAGTGTCAGAGGGAATTAAGTGTACAAGGGCAGGACACACACTGTAAGGTGGGGAGCAGGGAGGGACAGAGGGAATTCAGTGTAAAAGGGCAGGACACACACTGTAAGGTGGGGAGTAGGGAGGGACAGAGGGAACTTGGTGTACAAGGGCAGGTCACACACTGTAAACTGGGGAGTAGGGAGGGACTGAGGGAACTTGGTGTACAAGGGCAGGTCACACACTGTAAGGTGGGGAGTAGGGAGGGACAGAGGGAATTCAGTGTACAAGGGCAGGACACACTCTGTAAGGTGGGGAGTAGGGAGGGACAGAAGGAATTCAGTGTACAAGGGCAGGACACACACTGTAAGGTGGGGAGTAGGGAGGGACAGAGGGAACTTGGTGTACAAGGGCAGGACACACACTGTAAGGTGGGGAGTAGGGAGGGACAGAGGGAACTTGGTGTATAAGGGCAGGACACACACTGAAATGTGGGGAGTAGGGAGGGACAGAGGGAATTCAGTGTACAAGCGCAGGACACACACTGTAAGGTGGGGAGCAGGGAGGGACAGAGGGAACTCAGTGTACAAGGGCAGAACACACACTGTAAGGTGGGGAGTAGGGAGGGACAGAAGGAACAGTGTACAAGGGCAGGGCATACACTGTAAGGTGGGGAGTAGGGAGGGACAGAGGGAATTCAGTGTAAAAGGGCAGGACACACACTGTAAGGTGGGGAGCAGGGAGGGACAGAGCGAACTTGGTGTACAAGGGCAGGGCATACACTGTAAGGTGGGGAGGTTGGAGGGACAGAGGGAATTCAGTGTAAAAGGGCAGGACACACACTGTAAGGTGGGGAGCAGGGAGGGACAGAGGGAATTCAGTGTACAAGGGCAGGACACACTGAAAGGTGGGGAGTAGAGAGGGACAGAGGGAACTCAGAGTTCAAGGACAGGACACACACTGTAAGGTGGGGAGTAGGGAGGGACAGAGGGAACTTGGTGTACAAGGGCAGGACACACA
Organism: Hypanus sabinus; assembly: GCF_030144855.1. Taxonomy (NCBI): domain Eukaryota; kingdom Metazoa; phylum Chordata; class Chondrichthyes; order Myliobatiformes; family Dasyatidae; genus Hypanus; species Hypanus sabinus. The sequence continues at coordinate 174,534 of NW_026778913.1, forward strand.
CTGTAAGGTGGGGAGTAGGGAGGGACAGAGGGAACTTGGTGTATAAGGGCAGGACACACACTGTAAGGTGGGGAGTAGGGAGGGACTGAGGGAACTTGGTGTACAAGGGCAGGACACACTGAAAGGTGGGGAGTAGGGAGGGACAGAGGGAACTCAGTGTACAAGTGCAGGATACACACTGTAAGGTGGGGAGTAGGGAGGGACAGAGGAAACGGTGTACAAGGGCAGGGCACACTGAAAGGTGGGGAGTAGGGAGGGACAGAGGGAACTCAGTGTACAAGGGCAGGATAGACACTGTAAGGTGGGGAGTAGGGAGGGACAGAGGTAACGGTGTACAAGGGCAGGACACACACTGTAAGGTGGGGAGCAGGGAGGGACAGAGGAAATTCAGTGTACAAGGGCAGGACACACTGTAAGGTGGGGAGTTGGGAGGGAAAGAGGAAACGGTGTACAAGGGCAGTACACACACTGTAAGGTGGGGAGTAGGGAGGGACAGAGGAAACGGTGTACAAGGGCAGGACACACACTGTAAGGTGGGGAGTAGGGAGGGAGAGAGCGAACTTGGTGTACAAGGGCAGGACACACTGTAAGGTGGGGAGGTAGGAGGGTCAGAGGGAATTCAGTGTAAAAGTGCAGGACACTCACTGTAAGGTGGGGAGTAGGGAGGGACAGAGGGAACTTGGTGTACAAGGGCAGGACACACACTGTAAGGTGGGGAGTAGGGAGGGACAGAGGGAACTGGGTGTACAAGGGCAGGACACACACTGTAAGGTGGGGAGTAGGGAGGGACAGAGCGAACTTGGTGTACAAGGGCAGGACACACTGTAAGGTGGGGAGGTAGGAGGGACAGAGGGAATTCAGTGTAAAAGGGCAGGACACACACTGTAAGGTGGGGAGTAGGGAGGGACAGAGGGAACTTGGTGTACAACGGCAGGACACACACTGTAATGTGGGGAGTAGGGAGGGACAGAGGGAACTGGGTGTACAAGGGCAGGACACACACTGTAAGGTGGGGAGTAGGGAGGGACAGAGCGAACTTGGTGTACAAGGGCAGGGCATACACTGTAAGGTGGGGAGGTGGGAGGGACAGAGGGAATTCAGTGTAAAAGGGCAGGACACACACTGTAAGGTGGGGAGCAGGGAGTGTCAGAGGGAATTAAGTGTACAAGGGCAGGACACACACTGTAAGGTGGGGAGCAGGGAGTGTCAGAGGGAATTAAGTGTACAAGGGCAGGACACACACTGTAAGGTGGGGAGCAGGGAGGGACAGAGGGAATTCAGTGTAAAAGGGCAGGACACACACTGTAAGTTGGGGAGTAGGGAGGGACAGAGGGAACTTGGTGTACAAGGGCAGGTCACACACTGTAAACTGGGGAGTAGGGAGGGACTGAGGGAACTTGGTGTACAAGGGCAGGTCACACACTGTAAGGTGGGGAGTAGGGAGGGACAGAGGGAATTCAGTGTACAAGGGCAGGACACACACTGTAAGGTGGGGAGTAGGGAGGGACAGAAGGAATTCAGTGTACAAGGGCAGGACACACACTGTAAGGTGGGGAGTAGGGAGGGACAGAGGGAACTTGGTGTACAAGGGCAGGACACACACTGTAAGGTGGGGAGTAGGGAGGGACAGAGGGAACTTGGTGTATAAGGGCAGGACACACACTGAAATGTGGGGAGTAGGGAGGGACAGAGGGAATTCAGTGTACAAGGGCAGGACACTCACTGTAAGGTGGGGAGCAGGGAGGGACAGAGGGAACTCAGTGTACAAGGGCAGAACACACACTGTAAGGTGGGGAGTAGGGAGGGACAGAAGGAACAGTGTACAAGGGCAGGGCATACACTGTAAGGTGGGGAGTAGGGAGGGACAGAGGGAATTCAGTGTAAAAGGGCAGGACACACAATGTAAGGTGGGGAGCAGGGAGGGACAGAGCGAACTTGGTGTACAAGGGCAGGGCATACACTGTAAGGTGGGGAGGTGGGAGGGACAGAGGGAATTCAGTGTAAAAGGGCAGGACACACACTGTAAGGTGGGGAGCAGGGAGGGACAGAGGGAATTCAGTGTACAAGGGCAGGACACACTGAAAGGTGGGGAGTAGAGAGGGACAGAGGGAACTCAGAGTTCAAGGACAGGACACACACTGTAAGGTGGGGAGTAGGGAGGGACAGAGGGAACTTGGTGTACAAGGGCAGGACACACACTGTAAGGTGGGGAGTAGGGAGGGACAGAGGGAACTTGGTGTATAAGGGCAGGACACACACTGTAAGGTGGGGAGTAGGGAGGGACTGAGGGAACTTGGTGTACAAGGGCAGGACACACTGAAAGGTGGGGAGTAGGGAGGGACAGAGGGAACTCAGTGTACAAGTGCAGGATACACACTGTAAGGTGGGGAGTAGGGAGGGACAGAGGAAACGGTGTACAAGGGCAGGGCACACTGAAAGGTGGGGAGTAGGGAGGGACAGAGGGAACTCAGTGTACAAGGGCAGGATAGACACTGTAAGGTGGGGAGTAGGGAGGGACAGAGGTAACGGTGTACAAGGGCAGGACACACACTGTAAGGTGGGGAGCAGGGAGGGACAGAGGAAATTCAGTGTACAAGGGCAGGACACACTGTAAGGTGGGGAGTTGGGAGGGAAAGAGGAAACGGTGTACAAGGGCAGGACACACACTGTAAGGTGGGGAGTAGGGAGGGACAGAGGAAACGGTGTACAAGGGCAGGACACACACTGTAAGGTGGGGAGTAGGGAGGGAGAGAGCGAACTTGGTGTACAAGGGCAGGACACACTGTAAGGTGGGGAGGTAGGAGGGTCAGAGGGAATTCAGTGTAAAAGGGCAGGACACTCACTGTAAGGTGGGGAGTAGGGAGGGACAGAGGGAACTTGGTGTACAAGGGCAGGACACACACTGTAAGGTGGGGAGTAGGGAGGGACAGAGGGAACTGGGTGTACAAGGGCAGGACACACACTGTAAGGTGGGGAGTAGGGAGGGACAGAGCGAACTTGGTGTACAAGGGCAGGACACACTGTAAGGTGGGGAGGTAGGAGGGACAGAGGGAATTCAGTGTAAAAGGGCAGGACACACACTGTAAGGTGGGGAGTAGGGAGGGACAGAGGGAACTTGGTGTACAACGGCAGGACACACACTGTAATGTGGGGAGTAGGGAGGGACAGAGGGAACTGGGTGTACAAGGGCAGGACACACACTGTAAGGTGGGGAGTAGGGAGGGACAGAGCGAACTTGGTGTACAAGGGCAGGACACACTGTAAGGTGGGGAGGTAGGAGGGACAGAGGGAATTCAGTGTAAAAGGGCAGGACACACACTGTAAGGTGGGGAGTAGGGAGGGACAGAGGGAACTTGGTGTACAAGGGCAGGACACACACTGTAAGGTGGGGAGTAGGGAGGGACAGAGGGAACTGGGTGTACAAGGGCAGGACACACACTGTAAGGTGGGGAGCAGGGAGGGAAAGAGGGAATTCAGTGTACAAGGGCAGGACACACTGAAAGGTGGGGAGTAGAGAGGAACAGAGGGAACTCAGTGTACAAGGACAGGACACACACTGTAAGGTGGGGAGTAGGGAGGGACAGAGGGAACGGTATACAAGGGCAGGACACACACTGTAAGGTGGGGAGTAGGGAGGGACAGAGGGAACTTTGTGTACAAGGGCAGGACACACACTGTAAGTTGGGGAGTAGGGAGGGACAGAGGGAACTTGGTGTATAAGGGCAGGACACACACTGTAAGGTGGGGAGTAGGGAGGGACAGAGGGAACTGGGTGTACAAGGGCAGGACACACACTGTAAGGTGGGGAGTAGGGAGGGACTGAGTGAACTGGGTGTACAAGGGCAGCACACACACTGTAAGGTGGGGAGTAGGGAGGGACTGAGGGAACTTGGTGTACAAGGGCAGGACACACACTGTAAGGTGGAGAGTCGGGAGGGACTGAGGGAACTTGGTGTACAAGGGCAGGACACACACTGTAAGGTGGGGAGCAGGGAGTGTCAGAGGGAATTAAGTGTACAAGGGCAGGACACACACTGTAAGGTGGGGAGCAGGGAGGGACAGAGGGAATTCAGTGTAAAAGGGCAGGACACACACTGTAAGGTGGGGAGTAGGGAGGGACAGAGGGAACTTGGTGTACAAGGGCAGGTCACACACTGTAAACTGGGGAGTAGGGAGGGACTGAGGGAACTTGGTGTACAAGGGCAGGTCACACACTGTAAGGTGGGGAGTAGGGAGGGACAGAGGGAATTCAGTGTACAAGGGCAGGACACACACTGTAAGGTGGGGAGTAGGGAGGGACAGAAGGAATTCAGTGTACAAGGGCAGGACACACACTGTAAGGTGGGGAGTAGGGAGGGACAGAGGGAACTTGGTGTACAAGGGCAGGACACACACTGTAAGGTGGGGAGTAGGGAGGGACAGAGGGAACTTGGTGTATAAGGGCAGGACACACACTGAAATGTGCGGAGTAGGGAGGGACAGAGGGAATTCAGTGTACAAGGGCAGGACACACACTGTAAGGTGGGGAGCAGGGAGGGACAGAGGGAACTCAGTGTACAAGGGCAGATCACACACTGTAAGGTGGGGAGTAGGGAGGGACAGAAGGAACAGTGTACAAGGGCAGGGCATACACTGTAAGGTGGGGAGTAGGGAGGGACAGAGGGAATTCAGTGTAAAAGGGCAGGACACACACTGTAAGGTGGGGAGCAGGGAGGGACAGAGCGAACTTGGTGTACAAGGGCAGGGCATACACTGTAAGGTGGGGAGGTGGGAGGGACAGAGGGAATTCAGTGTAAAAGGGCAGGACACACACTGTAAGGTGGGGAGCAGGGAGGGACAGAGGGAATTCAGTGTACAAGGGCAGGACACACTGAAAGGTGGGGAGTAGAGAGGGACAGAGGGAACTCAGAGTACAAGGACAGGACACACACTGTAAGGTGGGGAGTAGGGAGGGACAGAGGGAACTTGGTGTACAAGGGCAGGACACACACTGTAAGGTGGGGAGTAGGGAGGGACAGAGGGAACTTGGTGTATAAGGGCAGGACACACACTGTAAGGTGGGGAGTAGGGAGGGACTGAGGGAACTTGGTGTACAAGGGCAGGACACACTGAAAGGTGGGGAGTAGGGAGGGACAGAGGGAACTCAGTGTACAAGTGCAGGATACACACTGTAAGGTGGGGAGTAGGGAGGGACAGAGGAAACGGTGTACAAGGGCAGGACACACACTGTAAGGTGGGGAGCAGGGAGGGACAGAGGGAATTCAGTGTACAAGGGCAGGACACACTGTAAGGTGGGGAGTTGGGAGGGACAGAGGAAACGGTGTAAAAGGGCAGGACACACACTGTAAGGTGGGGAGCAGGGAGGGACAGAGGGAATACAGTGTAAAAGGGCAGGACACACACTGTAAGGTGGGGAGCAGGGAGGGACAGAGGGAATTCAGTGTACAAGGGCAGGACACACTGAAAGGTGGGGAGTAGAGAGGGACAGAGGGAACTCAGTGTACAAGGACAGGACACACACTGTAAGGTGGGGAGTAGGGAGGGACAGAGGGAACTTGGTGTACAAGGGCAGGACACACACTGTAAGGTGGGGAGCAGGGATTGTCAGAGGGAATTAAGTGTACAAGGGCAGGACACACACTGTAAGGTGGGGAGTAGGGAGGGACAGAGGGAACTTGGTGTACAAGGGCAGGTCACACACTGTAAACTAGGGAGTAGGGAGGGACTGAGGGAACTTGGTGTACAAGGGCAGGTCACACACTGTAAGGTGGGGAGTAGGGAGGGACAGAGGGAATTCAGTGTACAAGGGCATGACACACACTGTAAGGTGGGGAGTAGGGAGGGACAGAGGGAACTTGGTGTACAAGGGCAGGACACACACTGTAAGGTGGGGAGTAGGGAGGGACAGAGGGAACTTGGTGTATAAGGGCAGGACACACAATGAAATGTGGGGAGTAGGGAGGGACAGAGGGTATTCAGTGTAGAAGGGCAGGACACACACTGTAAGGTGGGGAGCAGGGAGTGACAGAGGGAACTCAGTGTACAAGGGCAGAACACACACTGTAAGGTGGGGAGTAGGGAGGGACAGAAGGAACAGTGTACAAGGGCAGGGCATACACTGTAAGGTGGGGAGTAGGGAGGGACAGAGGGAATTCAGTGTAAAAGGGCAGGACACACACTGTAAGGTGGGGAGCAGGGAGGGACAGAGCGAACTTGGTGTACAAGGGCAGGGCATACACTGTAAGGTGGGGAGGTGGGAGGGACAGAGGGAATTCAGTGTAAAAGGGCAGGACACACACTGTAAGGTGGGGAGCAGGGAGGGACAGAGGGAATTCAGTGTACAAGGGCAGGACACACTGAAAGGTGGGGAGTAGAGAGGGACAGAGGGAACTCAGAGTACAAGGGCAGGACACACACTGTAAGGTGGGGAGTAGGTAGGGACTGAGGGAACTTGGTGTACAAGGGCAGGACACACTGAAAGGTGGGGAGTAGGGAGGGACAGAGGGAACTCAGTGTACAAGTGCAGGATACACACTGTAAGGTGGGGAGTAGGGAGGGACAGAGGAAACGGTGTACAAGGGCAGGACACACACTGTAAGGTGGGGAGCAGGGAGGGACAGAGGGAATTCAGTGTACAAGGGCAGGACACACTGTAAGGTGGGGAGTTGGGAGGGACAGAGGGAACTGGGTGTACAAGGGCAGGACACACACTGTAAGGTGGGGAGTAGGGAGGGACAGAGCGAACTTGGTGTACAAGGGCAGGACACACTGTAAGGTGGGGAGGTAGGAGGGACAGAGGGAATTCAGTGTAAAAGGGCAGGACACACACTGTAAGGTGGGGAGTAGGGAGGGAAAGAGGGAACTTGGTGTACAAGGGCAGGACACACACTGTAAGGTGGGGAGTAGGGAGGGACAGAGGGAACTGGGTGTACAAGGGCAGGACACACACTGTAAGGTGGGGAGCAGGGAGGGAAAGAGGGAATTCAGTGTACAAGGGCAGGACACACTGAAAGGTGGGGAGTAGAGAGGGACAGAGGGAACTCAGTGTACAAGGACAGGACACACACTGTAAGGTGGGGAGTAGGGAGGGACAGAGGGAACGGTATACAAGGGCAGGACACACACTGTAAGGTGGGGAGTAGGGAGGGACAGAGGGAACTTTGTGTACAAGGGCAGGACACACACTGTAAGTTGGGGAGTAGGGAGGGACAGAGGGAACTTGGTGTATAAGGGCAGGACACACACTGTAAGGTGGGGAGTAGGGAGGGACAGAGGGAACTGGGTGTACAAGGGCAGGACACACACTGTAAGGTGGGGAGTAGGGAGGGACTGAGTGAACTGGGTGTACAAGGGCAGGACACACACTGTAAGGTGGGGAGTAGGGAGGGACTGAGGGAACTTGGTGTACAAGGGCAGGACACACACTGTAAGGTGGAGAGTCGGGAGGGACTGAGGGAACTTTGTGTACAAGGGCAGGACACACACTGTAAGGTGGGGAGCAGGGAGTGTCAGAGGGAATTAAGTGTACAAGGGCAGGACACACACTGTAAGGTGGGGAGCAGGGAGGGACAGAGGGAATTCAGTGTAAAAGGGCAGGACACACACTGTAAGGTGGGGAGTAGGGAGGGACAGAGGGAACTTGGTGTACAAGGGCAGGTCACACACTGTAAACTGGAAAGTAGGGAGGGACTGAGGGAACTTGGTGTACAAGGGCAGGTCACACACTGTAAGGTGGGGAGTAGGGAGGGACAGAGGGAATTCAGTGTACAAGGGCAGGACACACACTGTAAGGTGGGGAGTAGGGAGGGACAGAAGGAATTCAGTGTACAAGGGCAGGACACACACTGTAAGGTGGGGAGTAGGGAGGGACAGAGGGAACTTGGTGTACAAGGGCAGGACACACACTGTAAGGTGGGGAGTAGGGAGGGACAGAGGGAACTTGGTGTATAAGGGCAGGACACACACTGAAATGTGGGGAGTAGGGAGGGACAGAGGGAATTCAGTGTACAAGCGCAGGACACACACTGTAAGGTGGGGAGCAGGGAGGGACAGAGGGAACTCAGTGTACAAGGGCAGAACACACACTGTAAGGTGGGGAGTAGGGAGGGACAGAAGGAACAGTGTACAAGGGCAGGGCATACACTGTAAGGTGGGGAGTAGGGAGGGACAGAGGGAATTCAGTGTAAAAGGGCAGGACACACACTGTAAGGTGGGGAGCAGGGAGGGACAGAGCGAACTTGGTGTACAAGGGCAGGGCATACACTGTAAGGTGGGGAGGTTGGAGGGACAGAGGGAATTCAGTGTAAAAGGGCAGGACACACACTGTAAGGTGGGGAGCAGGGAGGGACAGAGGGAATTCAGTGTACAAGGGCAGGACACACTGAAAGGTGGGGAGTAGAGAGGGACAGAGGGAACTCAGAGTTCAAGGACAGGACACACACTGTAAGGTGGGGAGTAGGGAGGGACAGAGGGAACTTGGTGTACAAGGGCAGGACACACACTGTAAGGTGGGGAGTAGGGAGGGACAGAGGGAACTTGGTGTATAAGGGCAGGACACACACTGTAAGGTGGGGAGTAGGGAGGGACTGAGGGAACTTGGTGTACAAGGGCAGGACACACTGAAAGGTGGGGAGTAGGGAGGGACAGAGGGAACTCAGTGTACAAGTGCAGGATACACACTGTAAGGTGGGGAGTAGGGAGGGACAGAGGAAACGGTGTACAAGGGCAGGGCACACTGAAAGGTGGGGAGTAGGGAGGGACAGAGGGAACTCAGTGTACAAGGGCAGGATAGACACTGTAAGGTGGGGAGTAGGGAGGGACAGAGGTAACGGTGTACAAGGGCAGGACACACACTGTAAGGTGGGGAGCAGGGAGGGACAGAGGAAATTCAGTGTACAAGGGCAGGACACACTGTAAGGTGGGGAGTTGGGAGGGAAAGAGGAAACGGTGTACAAGGGCAGGACACACACTGTAAGGTGGGGAGTAGGGAGGGACAGAGGAAACGGTGTACAAGGGCAGGACACACACTGTAAGGTGGGGAGTAGGGAGGGAGAGAGCGAACTTGGTGTACAAGGGCAGGACACACTGTAAGGTGGGGAGGTAGGAGGGTCAGAGGGAATTCAGTGTAAAAGTGCAGGACACTCACTGTAAGGTGGGGAGTAGGGAGGGACAGAGGGAACTTGGTGTACAAGGGCAGGACACACACTGTAAGGTGGGGAGTAGGGAGGGACAGAGGGAACTGGGTGTACAAGGGCAGGACACACACTGTAAGGTGGGGAGTAGGGAGGGACAGAGCGAACTTGGTGTACAAGGGCAGGACACACTGTAAGGTGGGGAGGTAGGAGGGACAGAGGGAATTCAGTGTAAAAGGGCAGGACACACACTGTAAGGTGGGGAGTAGGGAGGGACAGAGGGAACTTGGTGTACAACGGCAGGACACACACTGTAATGTGGGGAGTAGGGAGGGACAGAGGGAACTGGGTGTACAAGGGCAGGACACACACTGTAAGGTGGGGAGTAGGGAGGGACAGAGCGAACTTGGTGTACAAGGGCAGGACACACTGTAAGGTGGGGAGGTAGGAGGGACAGAGGGAATTCAGTGTAAAAGGGCAGGACACACACTGTAAGGTGGGGAGTAGGGAGGGACAGAGGGAACTTGGTGTACAAGGGCAGGACACACACTGTAAGGTGGGGAGTAGGGAGGGACAGAGGGAACTGGGTGTACAAGGGCAGGACACACACTGTAAGGTGGGGAGCAGGGAGGGAAAGAGGGAATTCAGTGTACAAGGGCAGGACACACTGAAAGGTGGGGAGTAGAGAGGAACAGAGGGAACTCAGTGTACAAGGACAGGACACACACTGTAAGGTGGGGAGTAGGGAGGGACAGAGGGAACGGTATACAAGGGCAGGACACACACTGTAAGGTGGGGAGTAGGGAGGGACAGAGGGAACTTTGTGTACAAGGGCAGGACACACACTGTAAGTTGGGGAGTAGGGAGGGTCAGAGGGAACTTGGTGTATAAGGGCAGGACACACACTGTAAGGTGGGGAGTAGGGAGGGACAGAGGGAACTGGGTGTACAAGGGCAGGACACACACTGTAAGGTGGGGAGTAGGGAGGGACTGAGTGAACTGGGTGTACAAGGGCAGGACACACACTGTAAGGTGGGGAGTAGGGAGGGACTGAGGGAACTTGGTGTACAAGGGCAGGACACACACTGTAAGGTGGAGAGTCGGGAGGGACTGAGGGAACTTGGTGTACAAGGGCAGGACACACACTGTAAGGTGGGGAGCAGGGAGTGTCAGAGGGAATTAAGTGTACAAGGGCAGGACACACACTGTAAGGTGGGGAGCAGGGAGGGACAGAGGGAATTCAGTGTAAAAGGGCAGGACACACACTGTAAGGTGGGGAGTAGGGAGGGACAGAGGGAACTTGGTGTACAAGGGCAGGTCACACACTGTAAACTGGGGAGTAGGGAGGGACTGAGGGAACTTGGTGTACAAGGGCAGGTCACACACTGTAAGGTGGGGAGTAGGGAGGGACAGAGGGAATTCAGTGTACAAGGGCAGGACACACACTGTAAGGTGGGGAGTAGGGAGGGACAGAAGGAATTCAGTGTACAAGGGCAGGACACACACTGTAAGGTGGGGAGTAGGGAGGGACAGAGGGAACTTGGTGTACAAAGGCAGTACACACACTGTAAGGTGGGGAGTAGGGAGGGACAGAGGGAACTTGGTGTATAAGGGCAGGACACACACTGAAATGTGGGGAGTAGGGAGGGACAGAGGGAATTCAGTGTACAAGGGCAGGACACACACTGTAAGGTGGGGAGCAGGGAGGGACAGAGGGAACTCAGTGTACAAGGGCAGATCACACACTGTAAGGTGGGGAGTAGGGAGGGACAGAAGGAACAGTGTACAAGGGCAGGGCATACACTGTAAGGTGGGGAGTAGGGAGGGACAGAGGGAATTCAGTGTAAAAGGGCAGGACACACACTGTAAGGTGGGGAGCAGGGAGGGACAGAGCGAACTTGGTGTACAAGGGCAGGGCATACACTGTAAGGTGGGGAGGTGGGAGGGACAGAGGGAATTCAGTGTAAAAGGGCAGGACACACACTGTAAGGTGGGGAGCAGGGAGGGACAGAGGGAATTCAGTGTACAAGGGCAGGACACACTGAAAGGTGGGGAGTAGAGAGGGACAGAGGGAACTCAGAGTACAAGGACAGGACACACACTGTAAGGTGGGGAGTAGGGAGGGACAGAGGGAACTTGGTGTACAAGGGCAGGACACACACTGTAAGGTGGGGAGTAGGGAGGGACAGAGGGAACTTGGTGTATAAGGGCAGGACACACACTGTAAGGTGGGGAGTAGGGAGGGACTGAGGGAACTTGGTGTACAAGGGCAGGACACACTGAAAGGTGGGGAGTAGGGAGGGACAGAGGGAACTCAGTGTACAAGTGCAGGATACACACTGTAAGGTGGGGAGTAGGGAGGGACAGAGGAAACGGTGTACAAGGGCAGGACACACACTGTAAGGTGGGGAGCAGGGAGGGACAGAGGGAATTCAGTGTACAAGGGCAGGACACACTGTAAGGTGGGGAGTTGGGAGGGACAGAGGAAACGGTGTAAAAGGGCAGGACACACACTGTAAGGTGGGGAGCAGGGAGGGACAGAGGGAATACAGTGTAAAAGGGCAGGACACACACTGTAAGGTGGGGAGCAGGGAGGGACAGAGGGAATTCAGTGTACAAGGGCAGGACACACTGAAAGGTGGGGAGTAGAGAGGGACAGAGGGAACTCAGTGTACAAGGACAGGACACACACTGTAAGGTGGGGAGTAGGGAGGGACAGAGGGAACTTGGTGTACAAGGGCAGGACACACACTGTAAGGTGGAGAGTCGGGAGGGACTGAGGGAACTTTGTGTACAAGGGCAGGACACACACTGTAAGGTGGGGAGCAGGGAGTGTCAGAGGGAATTAAGTGTACAAGGGCAGGACACACACTGTAAGGTGGGGAGCAGGGAGGGACAGAGGGAATTCAGTGTAAAAGGGCAGGACACACACTGTAAGGTGGGGAGTAGGGAGGGACAGAGGGAACTTGGTGTACAAGGGCAGGTCACACACTGTAAACTGGGGAGTAGGGAGGGACTGAGGGAACTTGGTGTACAAGGGCAGGTCACACACTGTAAGGTGGGGAGTAGGGAGGGACAGAGGGAATTCAGTGTACAAGGGCAGGACACACACTGTAAGGTGGGGAGTAGGGAGGGACAGAAGGAATTCAGTGTACAAGGGCAGGACACACACTGTAAGGTGGGGAGTAGGGAGGGACAGAGGGAACTTGGTGTACAAGGGCAGGACACACACTGTAAGGTGGGGAGTAGGGAGGGACAGAGGGAACTTGGTGTATAAGGGCAGGACACACACTGAAATGTGGGGAGTAGGGAGGGACAGAGGGAATTCAGTGTACAAGGGCAGGACACACACTGTAAGGTGGGGAGCAGGGAGGGACAGAGGGAACTCAGTGTACAAGGGCAGAACACACACTGTAAGGTGGGGAGTAGGGAGGGACAGAAGGAACAGTGTACAAGGGCAGGGCATACACTGTAAGGTGGGGAGTAGGGAGGGACAGAGGGAATTCAGTGTAAAAGGGCAGGACACACACTGTAAGGTGGGGAGCAGGGAGGGACAGAGCGAACTTGGTGTACAAGGGCAGGGCATACACTGTAAGGTGGGGAGGTTGGAGGGACAGAGGGAATTCAGTGTAAAAGGGCAGGACACACACTGTAAGGTGGGGAGCAGGGAGGGACAGAGGGAATTCAGTGTACAAGGGCAGGACACACTGAAAGGTGGGGAGTAGAGAGGGACAGAGGGAACTCAGAGTTCAAGGACAGGACACACACTGTAAGGTGGGGAGTAGGGAGGGACAGAGGGAACTTGGTGTACAAGGGCAGGACACACACTGTAAGGTGGGGAGTAGGGAGGGACAGAGGGAACTTGGTGTATAAGGGCAGGACACACACTGTAAGGTGGGGAGTAGGGAGGGACTGAGGGAACTTGGTGTACAAGGGCAGGACACACTGAAAGGTGGGGAGTAGGGAGGGACAGAGGGAACTCAGTGTACAAGTGCAGGATACACACTGTAAGGTGGGGAGTAGGGAGGGACAGAGGAAACGGTGTACAAGGGCAGGGCACACTGAAAGGTGGGGAGTAGGGAGGGACAGAGGGAACTCAGTGTACAAGGGCAGGATAGACACTGTAAGGTGGGGAGTAGGGAGGGACAGAGGTAACGGTGTACAAGGGCAGGACACACACTGTAAGGTGGGGAGCAGGGAGGGACAGAGGAAATTCAGTGTACAAGGGCAGGACACACTGTAAGGTGGGGAGTTGGGAGGGAAAGAGGAAACGGTGTACAAGGGCAGGACACACACTGTAAGGTGGGGAGTAGGGAGGGACAGAGGAAACGGTGTACAAGGGCAGGACACACACTGTAAGGTGGGGAGTAGGGAGGGAGAGAGCGAACTTGGTGTACAAGGGCAGGACACACTGTAAGGTGGGGAGGTAGGAGGGTCAGAGGGAATTCAGTGTAAAAGTGCAGGACACTCACTGTAAGGTGGGGAGTAGGGAGGGACAGAGGGAACTTGGTGTACAAGGGCAGGACACACACTGTAAGGTGGGGAGTAGGGAGGGACAGAGGGAACTGGGTGTACAAGGGCAGGACACACACTGTAAGGTGGGGAGTAGGGAGGGACAGAGCGAACTTGGTGTACAAGGGCAGGACACACTGTAAGGTGGGGAGGTAGGAGGGACAGAGGGAATTCAGTGTAAAAGGGCAGGACACACACTGTAAGGTGGGGAGTAGGGAGGGACAGAGGGAACTTGGTGTACAACGGCAGGACACACACTGTAATGTGGGGAGTAGGGAGGGACAGAGGGAACTGGGTGTACAAGGGCAGGACACACACTGTAAGGTGGGGAGTAGGGAGGGACAGAGCGAACTTGGTGTACAAGGGCAGGACACACTGTAAGGTGGGGAGGTAGGAGGGACAGAGGGAATTCAGTGTAAAAGGGCAGGACACACACTGTAAGGTGGGGAGTAGGGAGGGACAGAGGGAACTTGGTGTACAAGGGCAGGACACACACTGTAAGGTGGGGAGCAGGGAGGGACAGAGGGAATACAGTGTAAAAGGGCAGGACACACACTGTAAGGTGGGGAGCAGGGAGGGACAGAGGGAATTCAGTGTACAAGGGCAGGACACACTGAAAGGTGGGGAGTAGAGAGGGACAGAGGGAACTCAGTGTACAAGGACAGGACACACACTGTAAGGTGGGGAGTAGGGAGGGACAGAGGGAACTTGGTGTACAAGGGCAGGACACACACTGTAAGGTGGAGAGTCGGGAGGGACTGAGGGAACTTTGTGTACAAGGGCAGGACACACACTGTAAGGTGGGGAGCAGGGAGTGTCAGAGGGAATTAAGTGTACAAGGGCAGGACACACACTGTAAGGTGGGGAGCAGGGAGGGACAGAGGGAATTCAGTGTAAAAGGGCAGGACACACACTGTAAGGTGGGGAGTAGGGAGGGACAGAGGGAACTTGGTGTACAAGGGCAGGTCACACACTGTAAACTGGGGAGTAGGGAGGGACTGAGGGAACTTGGTGTACAAGGGCAGGTCACACACTGTAAGGTGGGGAGTAGGGAGGGACAGAGGGAATTCAGTGTACAAGGGCAGGACACACACTGTAAGGTGGGGAGTAGGGAGGGACAGAAGGAATTCAGTGTACAAGGGCAGGACACACACTGTAAGGTGGGGAGTAGGGAGGGACAGAGGGAACTTGGTGTACAAGGGCAGGACACACACTGTAAGGTGGGGAGTAGGGAGGGACAGAGGGAACTTGGTGTATAAGGGCAGGACACACACTGAAATGTGGGGAGTAGGGAGGGACAGAGGGAATTCAGTGTACAAGGGCAGGACACACACTGTAAGGTGGGGAGCAGGGAGGGACAGAGGGAACTCAGTGTACAAGGGCAGAACACACACTGTAAGGTGGGGAGTAGGGAGGGACAGAAGGAACAGTGTACAAGGGCAGGGCATACACTGTAAGGTGGGGAGTAGGGAGGGACAGAGGGAATTCAGTGTAAAAGGGCAGGACACACACTGTAAGGTGGGGAGCAGGGAGGGACAGAGCGAACTTGGTGTACAAGGGCAGGGCATACACTGTAAGGTGGGGAGGTTGGAGTACAGAGGGAATTCAGTGTAAAAGGGCAGGACACACACTGTAAGGTGGGGAGCAGGGAGGGACAGAGGGAATTCAGTGTACAAGGGCAGGACACACTGAAAGGTGGGGAGTAGAGAGGGACAGAGGGAACTCAGAGTTCAAGGACAGGACACACACTGCAAGGTGGGGAGTAGGGAGGGACCGAGGGAACTTGGTGTACAAGGGCAGGACACACACTGTAAGGTGGGGAGTAGGGAGGGACAGAGGGAACTTGGTGTATAAGGGCAGGACACACACTGTAAGGTGGGGAGTAGGGAGGGACTGAGGGAACTTGGTGTACAAGGGCAGGACACACTGAAAGGTGGGGAGTAGGGAGGGACAGAGGGAACTCAGTGTACAAGTGCAGGATACACACTGTAAGGTGGGGAGTAGGGAGGGACAGAGGAAACGGTGTACAAGGGCAGGGCACACTGAAAGGTGGGGAGTAGGGAGGGACAGAGGGAACTCAGTGTACAAGGGCAGGATAGACACTGTAAGGTGGGGAGTAGGGAGGGACAGAGGTAACGGTGTACAAGGGCAGGACACACACTGTAAGGTGGGGAGCAGGGAGGGACAGAGGAAATTCAGTGTACAAGGGCAGGACACACTGTAAGGTGGGGAGTTGGGAGGGAAAGAGGAAACGGTGTACAAGGGCAGGACACACACTGTAAGGTGGGGAGTAGGGAGGGACAGAGGAAACGGTGTACAAGGGCAGGACACACACTGTAAGGTGGGGAGTAGGGAGGGAGAGAGCGAACTTGGTGTACAAGGGCAGGACACACTGTAAGGTGGGGAGGTAGGAGGGTCAGAGGGAATTCAGTGTAAAAGTGCAGGACACTCACTGTAAGGTGGGGAGTAGGGAGGGACAGAGGGAACTTGGTGTACAAGGGCAGGACACACACTGTAAGGTGGGGAGTAGGGAGGGACAGAGGGAACTGGGTGTACAAGGGCAGGACACACACTGTAAGGTGGGGAGTAGGGAGGGACAGAGCGAACTTGGTGTACAAGGGCAGGACACACTGTAAGGTGGGGAGGTAGGAGGGACAGAGGGAATTCAGTGTAAAAGGGCAGGACACACACTGTAAGGTGGGGAGTAGGGAGGGACAGAGGGAACTTGGTGTACAACGGCAGGACACACACTGTAATGTGGGGAGTAGGGAGGGACAGAGGGAACTGGGTGTACAAGGGCAGGACACACACTGTAAGGTGGGGAGTAGGGAGGGACAGAGCGAACTTGGTGTACAAGGGCAGGACACACTGTAAGGTGGGGAGGTAGGAGGGACAGAGGGAATTCAGTGTAAAAGGGCAGGACACACACTGTAAGGTGGGGAGTAGGGAGGGACAGAGGGAACTTGGTGTACAAGGGCAGGACACACACTGTAAGGTGGGGAGTAGGGAGGGACAGAGGGAACTGGGTGTACAAGGGCAGGACACACACTGTAAGGTGGGGAGCAGGGAGGGAAAGAGGGAATTCAGTGTACAAGGGCAGGACACACTGAAAGGTGGGGAGTAGAGAGGAACAGAGGGAACTCAGTGTACAAGGACAGGACACACACTGTAAGGTGGGGAGTAGGGAGGGACAGAGGGAACGGTATACAAGGGCAGGACACACACTGTAAGGTGGGGAGTAGGGAGGGACAGAGGGAACTTTGTGTACAAGGGCAGGACACACACTGTAAGTTGGGGAGTAGGGAGGGACAGAGGGAACTTGGTGTATAAGGGCAGGACACACACTGTAAGGTGGGGAGTAGGGAGGGACAGAGGGAACTGGGTGTACAAGGGCAGGACACACACTGTAAGGTGGGGAGTAGGGAGGGACTGAGTGAACTGGGTGTACAAGGGCAGGACACACACTGTAAGGTGGGGAGTAGGGAGGGACTGAGGGAACTTGGTGTACAAGGGCAGGACACACACTGTAAGGTGGAGAGTCGGGAGGGACTGAGGGAACTTGGTGTACAAGGGCAGGACACACACTGTAAGGTGGGGAGCAGGGAGTGTCAGAGGGAATTAAGTGTACAAGGGCAGGACACACACTGTAAGGTGGGGAGCAGGGAGGGACAGAGGGAATTCAGTGTAAAAGGGCAGGACACACACTGTAAGGTGGGGAGTAGGGAGGGACAGAGGGAACTTGGTGTACAAGGGCAGGTCACACACTGTAAACTGGGGAGTAGGGAGGGACTGAGGGAACTTGGTGTACAAGGGCAGGTCACACACTGTAAGGTGGGGAGTAGGGAGGGACAGAGGGAATTCAGTGTACAAGGGCAGGACACACACTGTAAGGTGGGGAGTAGGGAGGGACAGAAGGAATTCAGTGTACAAGGGCAGGACACACACTGTAAGGTGGGGAGTAGGGAGGGACAGAGGGAACTTGGTGTACAAGGGCAGTACACACACTGTAAGGTGGGGAGTAGGGAGGGACAGAGGGAACTTGGTGTATAAGGGCAGGACACACACTGAAATGTGGGGAGTAGGGAGGGACAGAGGGAATTCAGTGTACAAGGGCAGGACACACACTGTAAGGTGGGGAGCAGGGAGGGACAGAGGGAACTCAGTGTACAAGGGCAGATCACACACTGTAAGGTGGGGAGTAGGGAGGGACAGAAGGAACAGTGTACAAGGGCAGGGCATACACTGTAAAGTGGGGAGTAGGGAGGGACAGAGGGAATTCAGTGTAAAAGGGCAGGACACACACTGTAAGGTGGGGAGCAGGGAGGGACAGAGCGAACTTGGTGTACAAGGGCAGGGCATACACTGTAAGGTGGGGAGGTGGGAGGGACAGAGGGAATTTAGTGTAAAAGGGCAGGACACACACTGTAAGGTGGGGAGCAGGGAGGGACAGAGGGAATTCAGTGTACAAGGGCAGGACACACTGAAAGGTGGGGAGTAGAGAGGGACAGAGGGAACTCAGAGTACAAGGACAGGACACACACTGTAAGGTGGGGAGTAGGGAGGGACAGAGGGAACTTGCTGTACAAGGGCAGGACACACACTGTAAGGTGGGGAGTAGGGAGGGACAGAGGGAACTTGGTGTATAAGGGCAGGACACACACTGTAAGGTGGGGAGTAGGGAGGGACTGAGGGAACTTGGTGTACAAGGGCAGGACACACTGAAAGGTGGGGAGTAGGGAGGGACAGAGGGAACTCAGTGTACAAGTGCAGGATACACACTGTAAGTTGGGGAGTAGGGAGGGACAGAGGAAACGGTGTACAAGGGCAGGACACACACTGTAAGGTGGGGAGCAGGGAGGGACAGAGGGAATTCAGTGTACAAGGGCAGGACACACTGTAAGGTGGGGAGTTGGGAGGGACAGAGGAAACGGTGTAAAAGGGCAGGACACACACTGTAAGGTGGGGAGCAGGGAGGGACAGAGGGAATACAGTGTAAAAGGGCAGGACACACACTGTAAGGTGGGGAGCAGGGAGGGACAGAGGGAATTCAGTGTACAAGGGCAGGACACACTGAAAGGTGGGGAGTAGAGAGGGACAGAGGGAACTCAGTGTACAAGGACAGGACACACACTGTAAGGTGGGGAGTAGGGAGGGACAGAGGGAACTTGGTGTACAAGGGCAGGACACACACTGTAAGGTGGGGAGCAGGGAGTGTCAGAGGGAATTAAGTGTACAAGGGCAGGACACACACTGTAAGGTGGGGAGTAGGGAGGGACAGAGGGAACTTGGTGTACAAGGGCAGGTCACACACTGTAAACTGGGGAGTAGGGAGGGACTGAGGGAACTTGCTGTACAAGGGCAGGTCACACACTGTAAGGTGGGGAGTAGGGAGGGACAGAGGGAATTCAGTGTACAAGGGCATGACACACACTGTAAGGTGGGGAGTAGGGAGGGACAGAGGGAACTTGGTGTACAAGGGCAGGACACACACTGTAAGGTGGGGAGTAGGGAGGGACAGAGGGAACTTGGTGTATAAGGGCAGGACACACAATGAAATGTGGGGAGTAGGGAGGGACAGAGGGTATTCAGTGTAGAAGGGCAGGACACACACTGTAAGGTGGGGAGCAGGGAGTGACAGAGGGAACTCAGTGTACAAGGGCAGAACACACACTGTAAGGTGGGGAGTAGGGAGGGACAGAAGGAACAGTGTACAAGGGCAGGGCATACACTGTAAGGTGGGGAGTAGGGAGGGACAGAGGGAATTCAGTGTAAAAGGGCAGGACACACACTGTAAGGTGGGGAGCAGGGAGGGACAGAGCGAACTTGGTGTACGAGGGCAGGGCATACACTGTAAGGTGGGGAGGTGGGAGGGACAGAGGGAATTCAGTGTAAAAGGGCAGGACACACACTGTAAGGTGGGGAGCAGGGAGGGACAGAGGGAATTCAGTGTACAAGGGCAGGACACACTGAAAGGTGGGGAGTAGAGAGGGACAGAGGGAACTCAGAGTACAAGGGCAGGACACACACTGTAAGGTGGGGAGTAGGTAGGGACTGAGGGAACTTGGTGTACAAGGGCAGGACACACTGAAAGGTGGGGAGTAGGGAGGGACAGAGGGAACTCAGTGTACAAGTGCAGGATACACACTGTAAGGTGGGGAGTAGGGAGGGACAGAGGAAACGGTGTACAAGGGCAGGACACACACTGTAAGGTGGGGAGCAGGGAGGGACAGAGGGAATTCAGTGTACAAGGGCAGGACACACTGTAAGGTGGGGAGTTGGGAGGGACAGAGGAAACGGTGTACAAGGGCAGGGCACACACTGTAAGGTGGGGAGTAGGGAGGGACAGAGGAAACGGTGTACAAGGGCAGGACACATACTGTAAGGTGGGGAGTAGGGAGGGACAGAGGAAACGGTGTACAAGGGCAGGACACACACTGTAAGGTGGGGAGTAGGGAGGGACAGAGGGAATTCATCGTACAAGTACAGGACACACACTGTCAGGTGGGGAGTAGAGAGGGACAGAGGGATCTTGGTGTACAAGGGCAGGACACAGACTGTAAGGTGGGGAGCAGGGAGGGACAGAGGGATTTCAGTGTACAAGGGCAGGACACACTGTAAGGTGGGGAGTTGGGAGGGACAGAGGGAATTCAGTGTACAAGGGCAGGACACACTGTAAGGTGGGGAGTTGGGAGGGACAGAGGGAATTCAGTGTACAAGGGCAGGACACACTGTAAGGTGGGGAGTTGGGAGGGAAAGAGGGAATTCAGTGTACAAGGGCAGGACACACTGTAAGGTGGGGAGTTGGGAGGGACAGAGGGAATTCAGTGTACAAGGGCAGAACACACACTGTAAGGTGGGGAGTAGGGAGGGACAGAAGGAACAGTGTACAAGGGCAGGGCATACACTGTAAGGTGGGGAGTAGGGAGGGACAGAGGGAATTCAGTGTAAAAGGGCAGGACACACACTGTAAGGTGGGGAGTAGGGAGGGACAGAGCGAACTTGGTGTACAAGGGCAGGACACACTGTAAGGTGGGGAGGTAGGAGGGACAGAGGGAATTCAGTGTAAAAGGGCAGGACACACACTATAAGGTGGGGAGTAGGGAGGGACAGAGGGAACTTGGTGTACAAGGGCAGGTCACACACTGTAAGGTGGGGAGTAGGGAGGGACTGAGGGAACTGGGTGTACAAGGGCAGGACACACACTGTAAGGTGGGGAGTAGGGCGGGACAGAGGGAACAGAGTACAAGGGCAGGACACACACTGTAAGGTGGGGAGCAGGGAGAGTCAGAGGGAATTCAGTGTAGAAGGGCAGGACACACACTGTAAGGTGGTGAGTAGGGAGGGACTGAGGGAACTTCGTGTACACAGTCAGGACACACACTGTAAGGTGGGGAGCAGGGAGGGACAGAGGGAATTCAGTGTAAAAGGGCAGGACACACACTGTAAGGTGGGGAGTAGGGAGGGACAGAGGAAACGGTGTACAAGGGCAGGACACACACTGTAAGGTGGGGAGTAGGGAGGGACAGAGGGAATTCATCGTAGAAGTACAGGACACACACTGTCAGGTGGGGAGTAGAGAGGGACAGAGGGATCTTGGTGTACAAGGGCAGGACACAGACTGTAAGGTGGGGAGCAGGGAGGGACAGAGGGATTTCAGTGTACAAGGGCAGGACACACTGTAAGGTGGGGAGTTGGGAGGGACAGAGGGAATTCAGTGTACAAGGGCAGGACACACTGTAAGGTGGGGAGTTGGGAGGGACAGAGGGAATTCAGTGTACAAGGGCAGGACACACTGTAAGGTGGGGAGTTGGGAGGGAAAGAGGGAATTCAGTGTACAAGGGCAGGACACACTGTAAGGTGGGGAGTTGGGAGGGACAGAGGGAATTCAGTGTACAAGGGCAGAACACACACTGTAAGGTGGGGAGTAGGGAGGGACAGAAGGAACAGTGTACAAGGGCAGGGCATACACTGTAAGGTGGGGAGTAGGAAGGGACAGAGGGAATTCAGTGTAAAAGGGCAGGACACACACTGTAAGGTGGGGAGTAGGGAGGGACAGAGCGAACTTGGTGTACAAGGGCAGGACACACTGTAAGGTGGGGAGGTAGGAGGGACAGAGGGAATTCAGTGTAAAAGGGCAGGACACACACTATAAGGTGGGGAGTAGGGAGGGACAGAGGGAACTTGGTGTACAAGGGCAGGTCACACACTGTAAGGTGGGGAGTAGGGAGGGACTGAGGGAACTTCGTGTACACAGTCAGGACACACACTGTAAGGTGGGGAGCAGGGAGGGACAGAGGGAATTCAGTGTAAAAGGGCAGGACACACACTGTAAGGTGGGGAGTAGGGAGGGACAGAGGGAACGGTGTACAAGGGCAGGGCACACACTGTAAAGTGGGGAGTAGGGACGGACTGAGGGAAGTTGGTGTACAAGGGCAGGTCACACACTGTAAGGTGGGGAGTAGGGAGGGACAGAGGGAACTCAGTGTACAAGGTCAGGACACACACTGTAAGGTGGGGAGTTGGGAGGGACAGAGGGAACAGAGTACAAGGGCAGGACACACACTGTAAGGTGGGGAGCAGGGAGGGACAGAGGGAACAGAGTACAAGGGCTGGACACACACTGTAAAGTGGGGAGTAGGGAGGGACAGAGGGAACTTGGTGTATAAGGGCAGGACACACTGTAAGGTGGGGAGTTGGGAGGGACAGAGGGAATTCAGTGTACAAGGGCAGGACACACTGTAAGGTGGGGAGTTGGGAGGGACAGAGGGAATTCAGTGTACAAGGGCAGGACACACTGTAAGGTGGGGAGTTGGGAGGGACAGAGGGAATTCAGTGTACAAGGGCAGAACACACACTGTAAGGTGGGGAGTAGGGAGGGACAGAAGGAACAGTGTACAAGGGCAGGGCATACACTGTAAGGTGGGGAGTAGGGAGGGATAGAGGGAATTCAGTGTAAAAGGGCAGGACACACACTGTAAGGTGGGGAGTAGGGAGGGACAGAGCGAACTTGGTGTACAAGGGCAGGACACACTGTAAGGTGGGGAGGTAGGAGGGACAGAGGGAATTCAGTGTAAAAGGGCAGGACACACACTGTAAGGTGGGGAGTAGGGAGAGACAGAGGGAACTTGGTGTACAAGGGCAGGACACTCACTGTAAGGTGGGGAGCAGAGAGGGACAGAGGGAATTCAGTGTACAAGGGCAGGACACACTGAAAGGTGGGGATTGGAGAGGGACAGAGGGACCTCAGTGTACAAGGACAGGACACACACTGTAAGGTGGGGAGTAGGGAGGGACAGAGGGAACTTGGTGTACAAGGGCAGGACACACACTGTAAGGTGGGGAGTAGGGATGGACAGAGGGAACTTGGTGTACAAGGGCAGGACACACACTGTAAGGTGGGGAGTAGGGAGGGACAGAGGGAACTTGTTGTATAAGGGCAGGACACACACTGTAAGGTGGGGAGTAGGGAGGGACAGAGGGAACTTGGTGTACAAGGTCAGGACACACTGTAAGGTGGGGAGCAGGGAGGGACAGAGGGAATTCAGTGTAAAAGGGCAGGACACACACTGTAAGGTGGGGAGTAGGGAGGGACAGAGGGAACTTGGTGTATAAGGGCAGGACACACACTGTAAGGTGGGGAGTAGGGAGGGACTGAGGGAACTTGGTGTACAAGGGCAGGACACACACTGTAAGGTGGGGACTAGGGATGGACTGAGGGAACTTGGTGTACAAAGTCAGGACACACACTGTAAGGTGGGGATCAGGGAGGAACAGAGGGAATTCAGTGTAAAAGGGCAGGACACACACTGTAAGGTGGGGAGTAGGGAGGGACAGAGGGAACGGTGTACAAGGGCAGGTCACACACTGTAAAGTGGGGAGGTGGGAGGGACAGAGGGAATTCAGTGTAAAAGGGCAGGACACACACTGTAAGGTGGGGAGCAGGGTGGGACAGAGGGAATTCAGTGTACAAGGGCAGGACACACTGAAAGGTGGGGAGTAGAGAGGGACAGAGGGAACTCAGAGTACAAGGACAGGACACACACTGTAAGGTGGGGAGTAGGGAGGGACAGAGGGAACTTGGTGTACAAGGGCAGGACACACACTGAAATGTGGGGGGTAGAGAGGGACAGAGGGAACTCAGAGTACAAGGACAGGACACACACTGTAAGGTGGGGAGTAGGGAGGGACTGAGGGAACTTGGTGTACAAGGGCAGGACACACAGAAAGGTGGGGAGTAGGGAGGGACAGAGGGAACTCAGTGTACAAGTGCAGGATAGACACTGTAAGGTGGGGAGTAGGGAGGGACAGAGGAAACGGTGTACAAGGGCAGGACACACACTGTAAGGTGGGGAGCAGGGAGGGACAGAGGGAATTCAGTGTACAAGGGCAGGACACACTGTAAGGTGGGGAGTTGGGAGGGACAGAGGAAACGGTGTAAAAGGGCAGGACACACACTGTAAGGTGGGGAGCAGGGAGGGACAGAGGGAATACAGTGTAAAAGGGCAGGACACACACTGTAAGGTGGGGAGCAGGGAGGGACAGAGGGAATTCAGTGTACAAGGGCAGGACACACTGAAAGGTGGGGAGTAGAGAGGGACAGAGGGAACTCAGAGTACAAGGACAGGACACACACTGTAAGGTGGGGAGTAGGGAGGGACTGAGTGAACTGGGTGTACAAGGGCAGGACACACACTGTAAGGTGGGGAGTAGGGAGGGACTGAGGGAACTTGGTGTACAAGGGCAGGTCACACACTGTAAACTGGGGAGTAGGGAGGGACAGAGGAAACGGTGTAAAAGGGCAGGACACACATTGTAAGGTGGGGAGCAGGGAGGGACAGAGGGAATACAGTGTAAAAGGGCAGGAGACACACTGTAAGGTGGGGAGTCGGGAGGGACTGAGGGAACTTGGTGTACAAGGGCAGGACACACACTGTAAGGTGGGAAGCAGGGAGAGTCAGAGGGAATTAAGTGTACAAGGGCAGGACACACACTGTAAGGTGGGGAGCAGGGAGGGACAGAGGGAATTCAGTGTAAAAGGGCAGGACACACACTGTAAGGTGGGGAGTAGGGAGGGACAGAGGGAACTTGGTGTACAAGGGCAGGTCACACACTGTAAGGTGGGGAGTAGGGAGGTACAGAGGGAACAGAGTACAAGGGCAGGACACACACTGTAAGGTGGGGAGTAGGGAGGGACAGAGGGAACTTGGTGTATAAGGGCAGGACACACACTGAAAGGTGGGGAGTAGGGAGGAACAGAGGGAATTCAGTGTACAAGGGCAGGACACACACTGTAAGGTGGGGAGCAGGGAGGGACAGAGGGAATTCAGTGTACAAGGGCAGGACACACTGTAAGGTGGGGAGTTGGGAGGGACAGAGGGAATTCAGTGTAAAAGGGCAGGACACACACTGTAAGGTGGGGAGCAGGGAGGGACAGAGCGAACGGTGTACAAGGGCAGGGCATACACTGTAAGGTGGGGAGGTGGGAGGGACAGAGGGAATTCAGTGTAAAAGGGCAGGACACACACTGTAAGGTGGGGAGCAGGGAGGGACAGAGGGAATTCAGTGTACAAGGGCAGGACACTGAAAGGTGGGGAGTAGAGAGGGACAGAGGGAACTCAGAGTACAAGGACAGGACACACACTGTAAGGTTGCGAGTAGGGAGGGATAGAGGGAACTTGGTGTACAAGGGCAGGACACACACTGTAAGGTAGGGAGCAGGGAGGGATAGAGGGAATTCAGTGTACAAGGGCAGGACACACTGAAAGGTGGGGAGTAGAGAGGGACAGAGGGAACTCAGAGTACAAGGACAGGACACACACTGTAAGGTGGGGAGTAGGGAGGGACAGAGGGAACTTGGTGT
Organism: Hypanus sabinus; assembly: GCF_030144855.1. Lineage (NCBI taxonomy): Eukaryota > Metazoa > Chordata > Chondrichthyes > Myliobatiformes > Dasyatidae > Hypanus > Hypanus sabinus. Next base: position 200,037 of record NW_026778913.1, read on the forward strand.
ACAAGGGCAGGACACACACTGTAAGGTGGGAGTAGGGAGGGACAGAGGGAACTTGGTGTATAAGGGCAGGACACACACTGTAAGGTGGGGAGTAGGGAGGGACAGAAGGAACTCAGTGTACATTGGCAGGGCACACACTGTAAGGTGGGGAGTAGGGAGGGACAGAGGAAACGGTGTACAAGGGCAGGGCACACTGAAAGGTGGGGAGTAGGGAGGGACAGAGGGAACTCAGTGTACAAGGGCAGGATAGACACTGTAAGGTGGGGAGTAGGGAGGGACAGAGGAAACGGTGTACAAGGGCAGGACACACACTGTAAGGTGGGGAGCAGGGAGGGACAGAGGGAATTCAGTGCACAAGGGCAGGACACACTGTAAGGTGGGGAGTTGGGAGGGACAGAGTAAACGGTGTACAAGGGCAGGACACACACTGTAAGGTGGGGAGTAGGGAGGGACAGAGGAAACGGTGTACAAGGGCAGGACACACACTGTAAGGTGGGGAGTAGGGAGGGACAGAGCGAACTTGGTGTACAAGGGCAGGACACACTGTAAGGTGGGGAGGTAGGACGGACAGAGGGAATTCAGTGTAAAAGGGCAGGACACTCACTGTAAGGTGGGGAGTAGGGAGGGACAGAGGGAACTTGGTGTACAAGGGCAGGACACACACTGTAAGGTGGGGAGTAGGGAGGGACAGAGGGAACTGGGTGTACAAGGGCAGGACACACACTGTAAGGTGGGGAGTAGGGAGGGACAGAGCGAACTTGGTGTACAAGGGCAGGACACACTGTAAGGTGGGGAGGTAGGAGGGACAGAGGGAATTCAGTGTAAAAGGGCAGGACACACACTGTAAGGTGGGGAGTAGGGAGAGACAGAGGGAACTTGGTGTACAAGGGCAGGACACTCACTGTAAGGTGGGGAGCAGAGAGGGACAGAGGGAATTCAGTGTACAAGGGCAGGACACACTGAAAGGTGGGGATTGGAGAGGGACAGAGGGACCTCAGTGTACAAGGACAGGACACACACTGTAAGGTGGGGAGTAGGGAGGGACAGAGGGAACTTGGTGTACAAGGGCAGGACACACACTGTAAGGTGGGGAGTAGGGATGGACAGAGGGAACTTGGTGTACAAGGGCAGGACACACACTGTAAGGTGGGGAGTAGGGAGGGACAGAGGGAACTTGTTGTATAAGGGCAGGACACACACTGTAAGGTGGGGAGTAGGGAGGGACAGAGGGAACTTGGTGTACAAGGTCAGGACACACTGTAAGGTGGGGAGCAGGGAGGGACAGAGGGAATTCAGTGTAAAAGGGCAGGACACACACTGTAAGGTGGGGAGTAGGGAGGGACAGAGGGAACTTGGTGTATAAGGGCAGGACACACACTGTAAGGTGGGGAGTAGGGAGGGACTGAGGGAACTTGGTGTACAAGGGCAGGACACACACTGTAAGGTGGGGACTAGGGATGGACTGAGGGAACTTGGTGTACAAAGTCAGGACACACACTGTAAGGTGGGGATCAGGGAGGAACAGAGGGAATTCAGTGTAAAAGGGCAGGACACACACTGTAAGGTGGGGAGTAGGGAGGGACAGAGGGAACGGTGTACAAGGGCAGGTCACACACTGTAAAGTGGGGAGGTGGGAGGGACAGAGGGAATTCAGTGTAAAAGGGCAGGACACACACTGTAAGGTGGGCAGCAGGGTGGGACAGAGGGAATTCAGTGTACAAGGGCAGGACACACTGAAAGGTGGGGAGTAGAGAGGGACAGAGGGAACTCAGAGTACAAGGACAGGACACACACTGTAAGGTGGGGAGTAGGGAGGGACAGAGGGAACTTGGTGTACAAGGGCAGGACACACACTGAAATGTGGGGGGTAGAGAGGGACAGAGGGAACTCAGAGTACAAGGACAGGACACACACTGTAAGGTGGGGAGTAGGGAGGGACTGAGGGAACTTGGTGTACAAGGGCAGGACACACTGAAAGGTGGGGAGTAGGGAGGGACAGAGGGAACTCAGTGTACAAGTGCAGGATAGACACTGTAAGGTGGGGAGTAGGGAGGGACAGAGGAAACGGTGTACAAGGGCAGGACACACACTGTAAGGTGGGGAGCAGGGAGGGACAGAGGGAATTCAGTGTACAAGGGCAGGACACACTGTAAGGTGGGGAGTTGGGAGGGACAGAGGAAACGGTGTAAAAGGGCAGGACACACACTGTAAGGTGGGGAGCAGGGAGGGACAGAGGGAATACAGTGTAAAAGGGCAGGACACACACTGTAAGGTGGGGAGCAGGGAGGGACAGAGGGAATTCAGTGTACAAGGGCAGGACACACTGAAAGGTGGGGAGTAGAGAGGGACAGAGGGAACTCAGAGTACAAGGACAGGACACACACTGTAAGGTGGGGAGTAGGGAGGGACTGAGTGAACTGGGTGTACAAGGGCAGGACACACACTGTAAGGTGGGGAGTAGGGAGGGACTGAGGGAACTTGGTGTACAAGGGCAGGTCACACACTGTAAACTGGGGAGTAGGGAGGGACAGAGGAAACGGTGTAAAAGGGCAGGACACACATTGTAAGGTGGGGAGCAGGGAGGGACAGAGGGAATACAGTGTAAAAGGGCAGGAGACACACTGTAAGGTGGGGAGTCGGGAGGGACTGAGGGAACTTGGTGTACAAGGGCAGGACACACACTGTAAGGTGGGAAGCAGGGAGAGTCAGAGGGAATTAAGTGTACAAGGGCAGGACACACACTGTAAGGTGGGGAGCAGGGAGGGACAGAGGGAATTCAGTGTAAAAGGGCAGGACACACACTGTAAGGTGGGGAGTAGGGAGGGACAGAGGGAACTTGGTGTACAAGGGCAGGTCACACACTGTAAGGTGGGGAGTAGGGAGGTACAGAGGGAACAGAGTACAAGGGCAGGACACACACTGTAAGGTGGGGAGTAGGGAGGGACAGAGGGAACTTGGTGTATAAGGGCAGGACACACACTGAAAGGTGGGGAGTAGGGAGGAACAGAGGGAATTCAGTGTACAAGGGCAGGACACACACTGTAAGGTGGGGAGCAGGGAGGGACAGAGGGAATTCAGTGTACAAGGGCAGGACACACTGTAAGGTGGGGAGTTGGGAGGGACAGAGGGAATTCAGTGTAAAAGGGCAGGACACACACTGTAAGGTGGGGAGCAGGGAGGGACAGAGCGAACGGTGTACAAGGGCAGGGCATACACTGTAAGGTGGGGAGGTGGGAGGGACAGAGGGAATTCAGTGTAAAAGGGCAGGACACACACTGTAAGGTGGGGAGCAGGGAGGGACAGAGGGAATTCAGTGTACAAGGGCAGGACACTGAAAGGTGGGGAGTAGAGAGGGACAGAGGGAACTCAGAGTACAAGGACAGGACACACACTGTAAGGTTGCGAGTAGGGAGGGACAGAGGGAACTTGGTGTACAAGGGCAGGACACACACTGTAAGGTAGGGAGCAGGGAGGGATAGAGGGAATTCAGTGTACAAGGGCAGGACACACTGAAAGGTGGGGAGTAGAGAGGGACAGAGGGAACTCAGAGTACAAGGACAGGACACACACTGTAAGGTGGGGAGTAGGGAGGGACAGAGGGAACTTGGTGTACAAGGGCAGGACACACACTGTAAGGTGGGAGTAGGGAGGGACAGAGGGAACTTGGTGTATAAGGGCAGGACACACACTGTAAGGTGGGGAGTAGGGAGGGACAGAAGGAACTCAGTGTACATTGGCAGGGCACACACTGTAAGGTGGGGAGTAGGGAGGGACAGAGGAAACGGTGTACAAGGGCAGGGCACACTGAAAGGTGGGGAGTAGGGAGGGACAGAGGGAACTCAGTGTACAAGGGCAGGATAGACACTGTAAGGTGGGGAGTAGGGAGGGACAGAGGAAACGGTGTACAAGGGCAGGACACACACTGTAAGGTGGGGAGCAGGGAGGGACAGAGGGAATTCAGTGCACAAGGGCAGGACACACTGTAAGGTGGGGAGTTGGGAGGGACAGAGTAAACGGTGTACAAGGGCAGGACACACACTGTAAGGTGGGGAGTAGGGAGGGACAGAGGAAACGGTGTACAAGGGCAGGACACACACTGTAAGGTGGGGAGTAGGGAGGGACAGAGCGAACTTGGTGTACAAGGGCAGGACACACTGTAAGGTGGGGAGGTAGGACGGACAGAGGGAATTCAGTGTAAAAGGGCAGGACACTCACTGTAAGGTGGGGAGTAGGGAGGGACAGAGGGAACTTGGTGTACAAGGGCAGGACACACACTGTAAGGTGGGGAGTAGGGAGGGACAGAGGGAACTGGGTGTACAAGGGCAGGACACACACTGTAAGGTGGGGAGTAGGGAGGGACAGAGCGAACTTGGTGTACAAGGGCAGGACACACTGTAAGGTGGGGAGGTAGGAGTGACAGAGGGAATTCAGTGTAAAAGGGCAGGACACACACTGTAAGGTGGGGAGTAGGGAGGGACAGAGGGAACGGTGTACAAGGGCAGGACACACACTGTAATGTGGGGAGTAGGGAGGGACAGAGGGAACTGGGTGTACAAGGGCAGGACACACACTGTAAGGTGGGGAGTAGGGAGGGACAGAGCGAACTTGGTGTACAAGGGCAGGACACACTGTAAGGTGGGGAGGTAGGAGGGACAGAGGGAATTCAGTGTAAAAGGGCAGGACACACACTGTAAGGTGAGGAGTAGGGAGGGACAGAGGGAACTTGGTGTACAAGGGCAGGACACACACTGTAAGGTGGGGAGTAGGGAGGGACAGAGGGAACTGTGTGTACAAGGGCAGGACACACACTGTAAGGTGGGGAGCAGGGAGGGAAAGAGGGAATTCAGTGTACAAGGGCAGGACACACTGAAAGGTGGGGAGTAGAGAGGGACAGAGGGAACTCAGTGTACAAGGACAGGACACACACTGTAAGGTGGGGAGTAGGGAGGGACAGAGGGAACGGTGTACAAGGGCAGGACACACACTGTAAGGTGGGGAGTAGGGAGGGACAGAGGGAACTTGGTGTACAAGGGCAGGACACACACTGTAAGTTGGGGAGTAGGGAGGGACAGAGGGAACTTGGTGTATAAGGGCAGGACACACACTGTAAGGTGGGGAGTAGGGAGGGACAGAGGGAACTGGGTGTACAAGGGCAGGACACACACTGTAAGGTGGGGAGTAGGGAGGGACTGAGTGAACTGGGTGTACAAGGGCAGGACACACACTGTAAGGTGGGGAGTAGGGAGGGACTGAGGGAACTTGGTGTACAAGGGCAGGACACACACTGTAAGGTGGAGAGTCGGGAGGGACTGAGGGAACTTGGTGTACAAGGGCAGGACACACACTGTAAGGTGGGGAGCAGGGAGTGTCAGAGGGAATTAAGTGTACAAGGGCAGGACACACACTGTAAGGTGGGGAGCAGGGAGGGACAGAGGGAATTCAGTGTAAAAGGGCAGGACACACACTGTAAGGTGGGGAGTAGGGAGGGACAGAGGGAACTTGGTGTACAAGGGCAGGTCACACACTGTAAACTGGGGAGTAGGGAGGGACTGAGGGAACTTGGTGTACAAGGGCAGGTCACACACTGTAAGGTGGGGAGTAGGGAGGGACAGAGGGAATTCAGTGTACAAGGGCAGGACACACACTGTAAGGTGGGGAGTAGGGAGGGACAGAAGGAATTCAGTGTACAAGGGCAGGACACACACTGTAAGGTGGGGAGTAGGGAGGGACAGAGGGAACTTGGTGTACAAGGGCAGGACACACACTGTAAGGTGGGGAGTAGGGAGGGACAGAGGGAACTTGGTGTATAAGGGCAGGACACACACTGAAATGTGGGGAGTAGGGAGGGACAGAGGGAATTCAGTGTACAAGGGCAGGACACACACTGTAAGGTTGGGAGCAGGGAGGGACAGAGGGAACTCAGTGTAAAAGGGCAGAACACACACTGTAAGGTGGGGAGTAGGGAGGGACAGAAGGAACAGTGTACAAGGGCAGGGCATACACTGTAAGGTGGGGAGTAGGGAGGGACAGAGGGAATTCAGTGTAAAAGGGCAGGACACACACTGTAAGGTGGGGAGCAGGGAGGGACAGAGCGAACTTGGTGTACAAGGGCAGGGCATACACTGTAAGGTGGGGAGGTGGGAGGGACAGAGGGAATTCAGTGTAAAAGGGCAGGACACACACTGTAAGGTGGGGAGCAGGGAGGGACAGAGGGAATTCAGTGTACAAGGGCAGGACACACTGAAAGGTGGGGAGTAGAGAGGGACAGAGGGAACTCAGAGTACAAGGACAGGACACTCACTGTAAGGTGGGGAGTAGGGAGGGACAGAGGGAACTTGGTGTACAAGGGCAGGACACACACTGTAAGGTGGGGAGTAGGGAGGGACAGAGGGAACTTGGTGTATAAGGGCAGGACACACACTGTAAGGTGGGGAGTAGGGAGGGACTGAGGGAACTTGGTGTACAAGGGCAGGACACACTGAAAGGTGGGGAGTAGGGAGGGACAGAGGGAACTCAGTGTACAAGTGCAGGATACACACTGTAAGGTGGGGAGTAGGGAGGGACAGAGGAAATGGTGTACAAGGGCAGGACACACACTGTAAGGTGGGGAGCAGGGAGGGACAGAGGGAATTCAGTGTACAAGGGCAGGACACACTGTAAGGTGGGGAGTTGGGAGGGACAGAGGAAACGGTGTAAAAGGGCAGGACACACACTGTAAGGTGGGGAGCAGGGAGGGACAGAGGGAATACAGTGTAAAAGGGCAGGACACACACTGTAAGGTGGGGAGCAGGGAGGGACAGAGGGAATTCAGTGTACAAGGGCAGGACACACTGAAAGGTGGGGAGTAGAGAGGGACAGAGGGAACTCAGTGTACAAGGACAGGACACACACTGTAAGGTGGGGAGTAGGGAGGGACAGAGGGAACTTGGTGTACAAGGGCAGGACACACACTGTAAGGTGGGGAGCAGGGAGTGTCAGAGGGAATTAAGTGTACAAGGGCAGGACACACACTGTAAGGTGGGGAGTAGGGAGGGACAGAGGGAACTTGGTGTACAAGGGCAGGTCACACACTGTAAACTGGGGAGTAGGGAGGGACTGAGGGAACTTGGTGTACAAGGGCAGGTCACACACTGTAAGGTGGGGAGTAGGGAGGGACAGAGGGAATTCAGTGTACAAGGGCATGACACACACTGTAAGGTGGGGAGTAGGGAGGGACAGAGGGAACTTGGTGTAAAAGGGCAGGACACACACTGTAAGGTGGGGAGTAGGGAGGGACAGAGGGAACTTGGTGTATAAGGGCAGGACACACACTGAAATGTGGGGAGTAGGGAGGGACAGAGGGTATTCAGTGTAGAAGGGCAGGACACACACTGTAAGGTGGGGAGCAGGGAGTGACAGAGGGAACTCAGTGTACAAGGGCAGAACACACACTGTAAGGTGGGGAGTAGGGAGGGACTGAGGGAACTGGGTGTACAAGGGCAGGACACACACTGTAAGGTGGGGAGTAGGGCGGGACAGAGGGAACTGGGTGTACAAGGGCAGGACACACACTGTAAGGTGGGGAGTAGGGCGGGACAGAGGGAACAGAGTACAAGGGCAGGACACACACTGTAAGGTGGGGAGCAGGGAGAGTCAGAGGGAAATCAGTGTAGAAGGGCAGGACACACACTGTAAGGTGGTGAGTAGGGAGGGACTGAGGGAACTTCGTGTACACAGTCAGGACACACACTGTAAGGTGGGGAGCAGGGAGGGACAGAGGGAATTCAGTGTAAAAGGGCAGGACACACACTGTAAGGTGGGGAGTAGGGAGGGACAGAGGAAACGGTGTACAAGGGCAGGACACACACTGTAAGGTGGGGAGTAGGGAGGGACAGAGGGAATTCATCGTACAAGTACAGGACACACACTGTCAGGTGGGGAGTAGAGAGGGACAGAGGGATCTTGGTGTACAAGGGCAGGACACAGACTGTAAGGTGGGGAGCAGGGAGGGACAGAGGGATTTCAGTGTACAAGGGCAGGACACACTGTAAGGTGGGGAGTTGGGAGGGACAGAGGGAATTCAGTGTACAAGGGCAGGACACACTGTAAGGTGGGGAGTTGGGAGGGACAGAGGGAATTCAGTGTACAAGGGCAGGACACACTGTAAGGTGGGGAGTTGGGAGGGAAAGAGGGAATTCAGTGTACAAGGGCAGGACACACTGTAAGGTGGGGAGTTGGGAGGGACAGAGGGAATTCAGTGTACAAGGGCAGAACACACACTGTAAGGTGGGGAGTAGGGAGGGACAGAAGGAACAGTGTACAAGGGCAGGGCATACACTGTAAGGTGGGGAGTAGGGAGGGACAGAGGGAATTCAGTGTAAAAGGGCAGGACACACACTGTAAGGTGGGGAGTAGGGAGGGACAGAGCGAACTTGGTGTACAAGGGCAGGACACACTGTAAGGTGGGGAGGTAGGAGGGACAGAGGGAATACAGTGTAAAAGGGCAGGACACACACTATAAGGTGGGGAGTAGGGAGGGACAGAGGGAACTTGGTGTACAAGGGCAGGTCACACACTGTAAGGTGGGGAGTAGGGAGGGACTGAGGGAACTGGGTGTACAAGGGCAGGACACACACTGTAAGGTGGGGAGTAGGGAGGTACAGAGGGAACAGAGTACAAGGGCAGGACACACACTGTAAGGTGGGGAGTAGGGAGGGACAGAGGGAACTTGGTGTATAAGGGCAGGACACACACTGAAAGGTGGGGAGTAGGGAGGAACAGAGGGAATTCAGTGTACAAGGGCAGGACACACACTGTAAGGTGGGGAGCAGGGAGGGACAGAGGGAATTCAGTGTACAAGGGCAGGACACACTGTAAGGTGGGGAGTTGGGAGGGACAGAGGGAATTCAGTGTAAAAGGGCAGGACACACACTGTAAGGTGGGGAGCAGGGAGGGACAGAGCGAACGGTGTACAAGGGCAGGGCATACCCTATAAGGTGGGGAGGTGGGAGGGACAGAGGGAATTCAGTGTAAAAGGGCAGGACACACACTGTAAGGTAGGGAGCAGGGAGGGATAGAGGGAATTCAGTGTACAAGGGCAGGACACACTGAAAGGTGGGGAGTAGAGAGGGACAGAGGGAACTCAGAGTACAAGGACAGGACACACACTGTAAGGTGGGGAGTAGGGAGGGACAGAGGGAACTTGGTGTACAAGGGCAGGACACACACTGTAAGGTGGGAGTAGGGAGGGACAGAGGGAACTTGGTGTATAAGGGCAGGACACACACTGTAAGGTGGGGAGTAGGGAGGGACAGAAGGAACTCAGTGTACATTGGCAGGGCACACACTGTAAGGTGGGGAGTAGGGAGGGACAGAGGAAACGGTGTACAAGGGCAGGGCACACTGAAAGGTGGGGAGTAGGGAGGGACAGAGGGAACTCAGTGTACAAGGGCAGGATAGACACTGTAAGGTGGGGAGTAGGGAGGGACAGAGGAAACGGTGTACAAGGGCAGGACACACACTGTAAGGTGGGGAGCAGGGAGGGACAGAGGGAATTCAGTGCACAAGGGCAGGACACACTGTAAGGTGGGGAGTTGGGAGGGACAGAGTAAACGGTGTACAAGGGCAGGACACACACTGTAAGGTGGGGAGTAGGGAGGGACAGAGGAAACGGTGTACAAGGGCAGGACACACACTGTAAGGTGGGGAGTAGGGAGGGACAGAGCGAACTTGGTGTACAAGGGCAGGACACACTGTAAGGTGGGGAGGTAGGACGGACAGAGGGAATTCAGTGTAAAAGGGCAGGACACTCACTGTAAGGTGGGGAGTAGGGAGGGACAGAGGGAACTTGGTGTACAAGGGCAGGACACACACTGTAAGGTGGGGAGTAGGGAGGGACAGAGGGAACTGGGTGTACAAGGGCAGGACACACACTGTAAGGTGGGGAGTAGGGAGGGACAGAGCGAACTTGGTGTACAAGGGCAGGACACACTGTAAGGTGGGGAGGTAGGAGGGACAGAGGGAATTCAGTGTAAAAGGGCAGGACACACACTGTAAGGTGGGGAGTAGGGAGGGACAGAGGGAACGGTGTACAAGGGCAGGACATACACTGTAATGTGGGGAGTAGGGAGGGACAGAGGGAACTGGGTGTACAAGGGCAGGACACACACTGTAAGGTGGGGAGTAGGGAGGGACAGAGCGAACTTGGTGTACAAGGGCAGGACACACTGTAAGGTGGGGAGGTAGGAGGGACAGAGGGAATTCAGTGTAAAAGGGCAGGACACACACTGTAAGGTGAGGAGTAGGGAGGGACAGAGGGAACTTGGTGTACAAGGGCAGGACACACACTGTAAGGTGGGGAGTAGGGAGGGACAGAGGGAACTGTGTGTACAAGGGCAGGACACACACTGTAAGGTGGGGAGCAGGGAGGGAAAGAGGGAATTCAGTGTACAAGGGCAGGACACACTGAAAGGTGGGGAGTAGAGAGGGACAGAGGGAACTCAGTGTACAAGGACAGGACACACACTGTAAGGTGGGGAGTAGGGAGGGACAGAGGGAACGGTGTACAAGGGCAGGACACACACTGTAAGGTGGGGAGTAGGGAGGGACAGAGGGAACTTGGTGTACAAGGGCAGGACACACACTGTAAGTTGGGGAGTAGGGAGGGACAGAGGGAACTTGGTGTATAAGGGCAGGACACACACTGTAAGGTGGGGAGTAGGTAGGGACAGAGGGAACTGGGTGTACAAGGGCAGGACACACACTGTAAGGTGGGGAGTAGGGAGGGACTGAGTGAACTGGGTGTACAAGGGCAGGACACACACTGTAAGGTGGGGAGTAGGGAGGGACTGAGGGAACTTGGTGTACAAGGGCAGGACACACACTGTAAGGTGGAGAGTCGGGAGGGACTGAGGGAACTTGGTGTACAAGGGCAGGACACACACTGTAAGGTGGGGAGCAGGGAGTGTCAGAGGGAATTAAGTGTACAAGGGCAGGACACACACTGTAAGGTGGGGAGCAGGGAGGGACAGAGGGAATTCAGTGTAAAAGGGCAGGACACACACTGTAAGGTGGGGAGTAGGGAGGGACAGAGGGAACTTGGTGTACAAGGGCAGGTCACACACTGTAAACTGGGGAGTAGGGAGGGACTGAGGGAACTTGGTGTACAAGGGCAGGTCACACACTGTAAGGTGGGGAGTAGGGAGGGACAGAGGGAATTCAGTGTACAAGGGCAGGACACACACTGTAAGGTGGGGAGTAGGGAGGGACAGAAGGAATTCAGTGTACAAGGGCAGGACACACACTGTAAGGTGGGGAGTAGGGAGGGACAGAGGGAACTTGGTGTACAAGGGCAGGACACACACTGTAAGGTGGGGAGTAGGGAGGGACAGAGGGAACTTGGTGTATAAGGGCAGGACACACACTGAAATGTGGGGAGTAGGGAGGGACAGAGGGAATTCAGTGTACAAGGGCAGGACACACACTGTAAGGTTGGGAGCAGGGAGGGACAGAGGGAACTCAGTGTACAAGGGCAGAACACACACTGTAAGGTGGGGAGTAGGGAGGGACAGAAGGAACAGTGTACAAGGGCAGGGCATACACTGTAAGGTGGGGAGTAGGGAGGGACAGAGGGAATTCAGTGTAAAAGGGCAGGACACACACTGTAAGGTGGGGAGCAGGGAGGGACAGAGCGAACTTGGTGTACAAGGGCAGGGCATACACTGTAAGGTGGGGAGGTGGGAGGGACAGAGGGAATTCAGTGTAAAAGGGCAGGACACACACTGTAAGGTGGGGAGCAGGGAGGGACAGAGGGAATTCAGTGTACAAGGGCAGGACACACTGAAAGGTGGGGAGTAGAGAGGGACAGAGGGAACTCAGAGTACAAGGACAGGACACTCACTGTAAGGTGGGGAGTAGGGAGGGACAGAGGGAACTTGGTGTACAAGGGCAGGACACACACTGTAAGGTGGGGAGTAGGGAGGGACAGAGGGAACTTGGTGTATAAGGGCAGGACACACACTGTAAGGTGGGGAGTAGGGAGGGACTGAGGGAACTTGGTGTACAAGGGCAGGACACACTGAAAGGTGGGGAGTAGGGAGGGACAGAGGGAACTCAGTGTACAAGTGCAGGATACACACTGTAAGGTGGGGAGTAGGGAGGGACAGAGGAAATGGTGTACAAGGGCAGGACACACACTGTAAGGTGGGGAGCAGGGAGGGACAGAGGGAATTCAGTGTACAAGGGCAGGACACACTGTAAGGTGGGGAGTTGGGAGGGACAGAGGAAACGGAGTAAAAGGGCAGGACACACACTTTAAGGTGGGGAGCAGGGAGGGACAGAGGGAATACAGTGTAAAAGGGCAGGACACACACTGTAAGGTGGGGAGCAGGGAGGGACAGAGGGAATTCAGTGTACAAGGGCAGGACACACTGAAAGGTGGGGAGTAGAGAGGGACAGAGGGAACTCAGTGTACAAGGACAGGACACACACTGTAAGGTGGGGAGTAGGGAGGGACAGAGGGAACTTGGTGTACAAGGGCAGGACACACACTGTAAGGTGGGGAGCAGGGAGTGTCAGAGGGAATTAAGTGTACAAGGGCAGGACACACACTGTAAGGTGGGGAGTAGGGAGGGACAGAGGGAACTTAGTGTACAAGGGCAGGTCACACACTGTAAACTGGGGAGTAGGGAGGGACTGAGGGAACTTGGTGTACAAGGGCAGGTCACACACTGTAAGGTGGGGAGTAGGGAGGGACAGAGGGAATTCAGTGTACAAGGGCATGACACACACTGTAAGGTGGGGAGTAGGGAGGGACAGAGGGAACTTGGTGTACAAGGGCAGGACACACACTGTAAGGTGGGGAGTAGGGAGGGACAGAGGGAACTTGGTGTATAAGGGCAGGACACACACTGAAATGTGGGGAGTAGGGAGGGACAGAGGGTATTCAGTGTAGAAGGGCAGGACACACACTGTAAGATGGGGAGCAGGGAGTGACAGAGGGAACTCAGTGTACAAGGGCAGAACACACACTGTAAGGTGGGGAGTAGGGAGGGACAGAAGGAACAGTGTACAAGGGCAGGGCATACACTGTAAGGTGGGGAGTAGGGAGGGACAGAGGGAATTCAGTGTAAAAGGGCAGGACACACACTGTAAGGTGGGGAGCAGGGAGGGACAGAGCGAACTTGGTGTACAAGGGCAGGGCATACACTGTAAGGTGGGGAGGTGGGAGGGACAGAGGGAATTCAGTGTAAAAGGGCAGGACACACACTGTAAGGTGGGGAGCAGGGAGGGACAGAGGGAATTCAGTGTACAAGGGCAGGACACACTGAAAGGTGGGGAGTAGAGAGGGACAGAGGGAACTCAGAGTACAAGGGCAGGACACACACTGTAAGGTGGGGAGTAGGTAGGGACTGAGGGAACTTGGTGTACAAGGGCAGGACACACTGAAAGGTGGGGAGTAGGGAGGGACAGAGGGATCTCAGTGTACAAGTGCAGGATACACACTGTAAGGTGGGGAGTAGGGAGGGACAGAGGAAACGGTGTACAAGGGCAGGACACACACTGTAAGGTGGGGAGCAGGGAGGGACAGAGGGAATTCAGTGTACAAGGGCAGGACACACTGTAAGGTGGGGAGTTGGGAGGGACAGAGGAAACGGTGTACAAGGGCAGGGCACACACTGTAAGGTGGGGAGTAGGGAGGGACAGAGGAAACGGTGTACAAGGGCAGGACACACACTGTAAGGTGGGGAGTAGGGAGGGTCAGAGGGAATTCATCGTACAAGTACAGGACACACACTGTCAGGTGGGGAGTAGAGAGGGACAGAGGGATCTTGGTGTACAAGGGCAGGACACAGACTGTAAGGTGGGGAGCAGGGAGGGACAGAGGGAATTCAGTGTACAAGGGCAGGACACACTGTAAGGTGGGGAGTTGGGAGGGACAGAGGGAATTCAGTGTACAAGGGCAGGACTCACTGTAAGGTGGGGAGTTGGGAGGGACAGAGGGAATTCAGTGTACAAGGGCAGGACACACTGTAAGGTGGGGAGTTGGGAGGGAAAGAGGGAATTCAGTGTACAAGGGCAGGACACACTGTAAGGTGGGGAGTTGGGAGTGACAGAGGGAATTCAGTGTACAAGGGCAGAACACACACTGTAAGGTGGGGAGTAGGGAGGGACAGAAGGAACAGTGTACAAGGGCAGGGCATACACTGTAAGGTGGGGAGTAGGGAGGGACAGAGGGAATTCAGTGTAAAAGGGCAGGACACACACTGTAAGGTGGGGAGTAGGGAGGGACAGAGCGAACTTGGTGCACAAGGGCAGGACACACTGTAAGGTGGGGAGGTAGGAGGGACAGAGGGAATTCAGTGTAAAAGGGCAGGACACACACTATAAGGTGGGGAGTAGGGAGGGACAGAGGGAACTTGGTGTACAAGGGCAGGTCACACACTGTAAGGTGGGGAGTAGGGAGGGACTGAGGGAACTGGGTGTACAAGGGCAGGACACACACTGTAAGGTGGGGAGTAGGGGGGGACAGAGGGAACAGAGTACAAGGGCAGGACACACACTGTAAGGTGGGGAGCAGGGAGAGTCAGAGGGAATTCAGTGTAGAAGGGCAGGACACACACTGTAAGGTGGGGAGTAGGGAGGGACTGAGGGAACTTGGTGTACACAGTCAGGACACACACTGTAAGGTGGGGAGCAGGGAGGGACAGAGGGAATTCAGTGTAAAAGGGCAGGACACACACTGTAAGGTGGGGAGTAGGGAGGGACAGAGGGAACGGTGTACAAGGGCAGGGCACACACTGTAAAGTGGGGAGTAGGGACGGACTGAGGGAACTTGGTGTACAAGGGCAGGTCACACACTGTAAGGTGGGGAGTAGGGAGGGAAAGAGGGAACAGAGTAGAAGGGCAGAACACACACTGTAAAGTGGGGAGTAGGGAGGGACAGAGGGAACTTGGTGTATAAGGGCAGGACACACTGTAAGGTTCTGAGTTGGGAGGGACAGAGGGAATTCAGTGTACAAGGGCAGGACACACTGTAAGGTGGGGAGTTGGGAGGGACAGAGGGAATTCAGTGTACAAGGGCAGGACACACTGTAAGGTGGGGAGTTGGGAGGGACAGAGGGAATTCAGTGTACAAGGGCAGAACACACACTGTAAGGTGGGGAGTAGGGAGGGACAGAAGGAACAGTGTACAAGGGCAGGGCATACACTGTAAGGTGGGGAGTAGGGAGGGGCAGAGGGAATTCAGTGTAAAAGGGCAGGACACACACTGTAAGGTGGGGAGTAGGGAGGGACAGAGCGAACTTGGTGTACAAGGGCAGGACACACTGTAAGGTGGGGAGGTTGGAGGGACAGAGGGAATTCAGTGTAAAAGGGCAGGACACACACTGTAAGGTGGGGAGTAGGGAGAGACAGAGGGAACTTGGTGTACAAGGGCAGGACACTCACTGTAAGGTGGGGAGCAGGGAGGGACAGAGGGAATTCAGTGTACAAGGGCAGGACACACTGAAAGGTGGGGATTGGAGAGGGACAGAGGGACCTCAGTGTACAAGGACAGGACACACACTGTAAGGTGGGGAGTAGGGAGGGACAGAGGGAACTTGGTGTACAAGGGCAGGACACACACTGTAAGGTGGGGAGTAGGGAGGGACAGAGGGAACTTGGTGTACAAGGGCAGGACACACACTGTAAGGTGGGGAGTAGGGAGGGACAGAGGGAACTTGGTGTATAAGGGCAGGACACACACTGTAAGGTGGGGAGTAGGGAGGGACAGAGGGAACTTGGTGTACAAGGTCAGGACACACTGTAAGGTGGGGAGCAGGGAGGGACAGAGGGAATTCAGTGTAAAAGGGCAGGACACACACTGTAAGGTGGGGAGTAAGGAGGGACAGAGGGAACTTGGTGTATAAGGGCAGGACACACACTGTAAGGTGGGGAGTAGGGAGGGACTGAGGGAACTTGGTGTACAAGGGCAGGACACACACTGTAAGGTGGGGACTAGGGATGGACTGAGGGAACTTGGTGTACAAAGTCAGGACACACACTGTAAGGTGGGGAGCAGGGAGGAACAGAGGGAATTCAGTGTAAAAGGGCAGGACACACACTGTAAGGTGGGGAGTAGGGAGGGACAGAGGGAACGGTGTACAAGGGCAGGTCACACACTGTAAAGTGGGGAGTAGGGAGGGACTGAGGGAACTTGGTGTACAAGGGCAGGTCACACACTGTAAAGTGGGGAGTAGGGAGGGACTGAGGGAACTTGGTGTACATGGGCAGGTCACACACTGTAAGGTGGGGAGTAGGGAGGGACAGAGGGAACAGAGTACAAGGGCAGGACACACACTGTAAGGTGGGGAGCAGGGAGGGACAGAGGGAATTCAGTGTACAAGGGCAGGACACACACTGTAAGGTGGGGAGTAGGGAGGGACAGAGGGAACTTGGTGTACAAGGGCAGGACACACACTGTAAGGTGGGGAGTAGGGAGGGACAGAGGGAACTTGGTGTATAAGGGCAGGACACACACTGAAAGGTGGGGAGTAGGGAGGGACAGAGCGAATTCAGTGTACAAGGACAGGACACACACTGTAAGGTGAGGAGTAGGGAGGAACAGAGGGAATTCAGTGTACAAGGGCAGGACACACACTGTAAGGTGGGGAGCAGGGAGGGACAGAGGGAATTCAGTGTACAAGGGCAGGACACACTGTAAGGTGGGGAGTTGGGAGGGACAGAGGGAATTCAGTGTACAAGGGCAGGACACACTGTAAGGTGGGGAGTTGGGAGGGACAGAGGGAATTCAGTGTACAAGGGCAGAACACACACTGTAAGGTGGGGATTAGAGAGGGACAGAGCGAACGGTGTACAAGGGCAGGACACACACTGTAAGGTGGGGAGGTGGGAGGGACAGAGGGAATTCAGTGTACAAGGGCAGGGCATACACTGTAAGGTGGGGAGCAGGGAGGGACAGAGGGAATTCAGTGTAAAAGGGCAGGACACACACTGTAAGGTGGGGAGTAGGGAGGGACAGAAGGAACAGTGTACAAGGGCAGGGCATACACTGTAAGGTGGGGAGTAGGGAGGGACAGAGGGAATTCAGTGTAAAAGGGCAGGACACACACTGTAAGGTGGGGAGCAGGGAGGGACAGAGCGAACTTGGTGTACAAGGGCAGGACACACACTGTAAGGTGGGGAGGTGGGAGAGACAGAGGGAATTCAGTGTAAAAGGGCAGGACACACACTGTAAGGTGGGGAGTAGGGAGGGGCAGAGGGAATTCAGTGTACAAGGGCAGGACACACTGAAAGGTGGGGAGTAGAGGGGGACAGAGGGAACTCAGAGTACAAGGACAGGACACACACTGTAAGGTGGGGAGTGGGGAGGGACAGAGGGAACTTGGTGTACAAGGGCAGGACACACACTGTAAGGTGGGGAGTAGGGAAGGACAGAGGGAACTTGGTGTATAAGGGCAGGACACACACTGTAAGGTGGGGAGTAGGGAGGGACTGAGGGAACTTGGTGTACAAGGGCACGACATACACTGTAAGGTGGGGAGTAGGGAGGGATAGAGGGAATTCAGTGTAAAAGGGCAGGACACACACTGTAAGGTGGGGAGTAGGGAGGGACAGAGCGAACTTGGTGTACAAGGGCAGGACACACTGTAAGGTGGGGAGGTAGGAGGGACAGAGGGAATTCAGTGTACAAGGGCAGGACACACACTGTAAGGTGGGGAGTAGGGAGGGACAGAGGGAACTTGGTGTACAAGGGCAGGACACACACTGTAAGGTGGGGAGTAGGGAGGGACAGAGGGAACTTGGTGTACAAGGGCAGGACACACACTGTAAGGTGGGGAGTAGGGAGGGACAGAGGGAACTTGGTATATAAGGGCAGGACACACACTGTAAGGTGGGGAGTAGGGAGGGACAGAGGGAACTTGGTGTACAAGGTCAGGACACACTGTAAGGTGGGGAGCAGGGAGGGACAGAGGGAATTCAGTGTAAAAGGGCAGGACACACACTGTAAGGTGGGGAGTAAGGAGGGACAGAGGGAACTTGGTGTATAAGGGCAGGACACACACTGTAAGGTGGGGAGTAGGGAGGGACTGAGGGAACTTGGTGTACAAGGGCAGGACACACACTGTAAGGTAGGGACTAGGGATGGACTGAGGGAACTTGGTGTACAAAGTCAGGACACACACTGTAAGGTGGGGAGCAGGGAGGAACAGAGGGAATTCAGTGTAAAAGGGCAGGACACACACTGTAAGGTGGGGAGTAGGGAGGGACAGAGGGAACGGTGTACAAGGGCAGGTCACACACTGTAAAGTGGGGAGTAGGGAGGGACTGAGGGAACTTGGTGTACAAGGGCAGGTCACACACTGTAAAGTGGGGAGTAGGGAGGGACTGAGGGAACTTGGTGTACATGGGCAGGTCACACACTGTAAGGTGGGGAGTAGGGAGGGACAGAGGGAACAGAGTACAAGGGCAGGACACACACTGTAAGGTGGGGAGCAGGGAGGGACAGAGGGAATTCAGTGTACAAGGGCAGGACACACACTGTAAGGTGGGGAGTAGGGAGGGACAGAGGGAACTTGGTGTACAAGGGCAGGACACACACTGTAAGGTGGGGAGTAGGGAGGGACAGAGGGAACTTGGTGTATAAGGGCAGGACACACACTGAAAGGTGGGGAGTAGGGAGGGACAGAGCGAATTCAGTGTACAAGGACAGGACACACACTGTAAGGTGAGGAGTAGGGAGGAACAGAGGGAATTCAGTGTACAAGGGCAGGACACACACTGTAAGGTGGGGAGCAGGGAGGGACAGAGGGAATTCAGTGTACAAGGGCAGGACACACTGTAAGGTGGGGAGTTGGGAGGGACAGAGGGAATTCAGTGTACAAGGGCAGGACACACTGTAAGGTGGGGAGTTGGGAGGGACAGAGGGAATTCAGTGTACAAGGGCAGAACACACACTGTAAGGTGGGGATTAGAGAGGGACAGAGCGAACGGTGTACAAGGGCAGGACACACACTGTAAGGTGGGGAGGTGGGAGGGACAGAGGGAATTCAGTGTACAAGGGCAGGGCATACACTGTAAGGTGGGGAGCAGGGAGGGACAGAGGGAATTCAGTGTAAAAGGGCAGGACACACACTGTAAGGTGGGGAGTAGGGAGGGACAGAAGGAACAGTGTACAAGGGCAGGGCATACACTGTAAGGTGGGGAGTAGGGAGGGACAGAGGGAATTCAGTGTAAAAGGGCAGGACACACACTGTAAGGTGGGGAGCAGGGAGGGACAGAGCGAACTTGGTGTACAAGGGCAGGACACACACTGTAAGGTGGGGAGGTGGGAGAGACAGAGGGAATTCAGTGTAAAAGGGCAGGACACACACTGTAAGGTGGGGAGTAGGGAGGGGCAGAGGGAATTCAGTGTACAAGGGCAGGACACACTGAAAGGTGGGGAGTAGAGGGGGACAGAGGGAACTCAGAGTACAAGGACAGGACACACACTGTAAGGTGGGGAGTGGGGAGGGACAGAGGGAACTTGGTGTACAAGGGCAGGACACACACTGTAAGGTGGGGAGTAGGGAAGGACAGAGGGAACTTGGTGTATAAGGGCAGGACACACACTGTAAGGTGGGGAGTAGGGAGGGACTGAGGGAACTTGGTGTACAAGGGCACGACATACACTGTAAGGTGGGGAGTAGGGAGGGATAGAGGGAATTCAGTGTAAAAGGGCAGGACACACACTGTAAGGTGGGGAGTAGGGAGGGACAGAGCGAACTTGGTGTACAAGGGCAGGACACACTGTAAGGTGGGGAGGTAGGAGGGACAGAGGGAATTCAGTGTACAAGGGCAGGACACACACTGTAAGGTGGGGTGTAGGGAGGGACAGAGGGAACTTGGTGTACAAGGGCAGGACACACACTGTAAGGTGGGGAGTAGGGAGGGACAGAGGGAACTTGGTGTACAAGGGCAGGACACACACTGTAAGGTGGGGAGTAGGGAGGGACAGAGGGAACTTGGTATATAAGGGCAGGACACACACTGTAAGGTGGGGAGTAGGGAGGGACAGAGGGAACTTGGTGTACAAGGTCAGGACACACTGTAAGGTGGGGAGCAGGGAGGGACAGAGGGAATTCAGTGTAAAAGGGCAGGACACACACTGTAAGGTGGGGAGTAAGGAGGGACAGAGGGAACTTGGTGTATAAGGGCAGGACACACACTGTAAGGTGGGGAGTAGGGAGGGACTGAGGGAACTTGGTGTACAAGGGCAGGACACACACTGTAAGGTAGGGACTAGGGATGGACTGAGGGAACTTGGTGTACAAAGTCAGGACACACACTGTAAGGTGGGGAGCAGGGAGGAACAGAGGGAATTCAGTGTAAAAGGGCAGGACACACACTGTAAGGTGGGGAGTAGGGAGGGACAGAGGGAACGGTGTACAAGGGCAGGTCACACAATATAAAGTGGGGAGTAGGGAGGGACTGAGGGAACTTGGTGTACAAGGGCAGGTCACACACTGTAAAGTGGGGAGTAGGGAGGGACTGAGGGAACTTGGTGTACAAGGGCAGGTCACACACTGTAAGGTGGGGAGTAGGGAGGGACAGAGGGAACAGAGTACAAGGGCAGGACACACACTGTAAGGTGGGGTGCAGGGAGGGACAGAGGTAATTCAGTGTACAAGGGCAGGATACACACTGTAAGGTGGGGAGTAGGGAGGGACAGAGGGAACTTGGTGTACAAGGGCAGGACACACACTGTAAGGTGGGGAGTAGGGAGGGACAGAGGGAACTTGGTGTATAAGGGCAGGACACACACTGTAAGGTGAGGAGTAGGGAGGAACAGAGGGAATTCAGTGTACAAGGGCAGGACACACACTGTAAGGTGGGGAGCAGGGAGGGACAGAGGGAATTCAGTGTACAAGGGCAGGACACACTGTAAGGTGGGGAGTTGGGAGGGACAGAGGGATTTCAGTGTACAAGGGCAGGACACACTGTAAGGTGGGGAGTTGGGAGGGACAGAGGGAATTCAGTGTACAAGGGCAGAACACACACTGTAAGGTGGGGATTAGAGAGGGACAGAGCGAACTTGGTGTACAAGGGCAGGACACACACTGTAAGGTGGGGAGGTGGGAGGGACAGAGGGAATTCAGTGTACAAGGGCAGGGCATACACTGTAAGGTGGGGAGCAGGGAGGGACAGAGGGAATTCAGTGTAAAAGGGCAGGACACACACTGTAAGGTGGGGAGTAGGGAGGGACAGAAGGAACAGTGTACAAGGGCAGGGCATACACTGTAAGGTGGGGAGTAGGGAGGGACTGAGGGAACTTGGTGTACAAGGGCAGGACATACACTGTAAGGTGGGGAGTAGGGAGGGATAGAGGGAATTCAGTGTAAAAGGGCAGGACACACACTGTAAGGTGGGGAGTAGGGAGGGACAGAGCGAACTTGGTGTACAAGGGCAGGACACACTGTAAGGTGGGGAGGTAGGAGGGACAGAGGGAATTCAGTGTACAAGGGCAGGACACACACTGTAAGGTGGGGAGTAGGGAGGGACAGAGGGAACTTGGTGTACAAGGGCAGGACACACACTGTAAGGTGGGGAGTAGGGAGGGACAGAGGGAACTTGGTGTATAAGGGCAGGACACACACTGAAATGTGGGGAGTAGGGAGGGACAGAGGGAATTCAGTGTACAAGGGCAGGACACACACTGTAAGGTGGGGAGCAGGGAGGGACAGAGGGAACTCAGTGTACAAGGGCAGAACACACACTGTAAGGTGGGGAGTAGGGAGGGACAGAAGGAACAGTGTACAAGGGCAGGGCATACACTGTAAGGTGGGGAGTAGGGAGGGACAGAGGGAATTCAGTGTAAAAGGGCAGGACACACACTGTAAGGTGGGGAGCAGGGAGGGACAGAGCGAACTTGGTGTACAAGGGCAGGGCATACACTGTAAGGTGGGGAGGTGGGAGGGACAGAGGGAATTCAGTGTAAAAGGGCAGGACACACACTGCAAGGTGGGGAGCAGGGAGGGACAGAGGGAATTCAGTGTACAAGGGCAGGACACACTGAAAGGTGGGGAGTAGAGAGGGACAGAGGGAACTCAGAGTACAAGGACAGGACACACACTGTAAGGTGGGGAGTAGGGAGGGACAGAGGGAACTTGGTGTACAAGGGCAGGACACACACTGTAAGGTGGGGAGTAGGGAGGGACAGAGCGAACTTGGTGTACAAGGGCAGGACACACTGTAAGGTGGGGAGGTAGGAGGGACAGAGGGAATTCAGTGTACAAGGGCAGGACACACACTGTAAGGTGGGGAGTAGGGAGGGACAGAGGGAACTTGGTGTACAAGGGCAGGACACACACTGTAAGGTGGGGAGTAGGGAGGGACAGAGGGAACTTGGTGTATAAGGGCAGGACACACACTGAAATGTGGGGAGTAGGGAGGGACAGAGGGAATTCAGTGTACAAGGGCAGGACACACACTGTAAGGTGGGGAGCAGGGAGGGACAGAGGGAACTCAGTGTACAAGGGCAGAACACACACTGTAAGGTGGGGAGTAGGGAGGGACAGAAGGAACAGTGTACAAGGGCAGGGCATACACTGTAAGGTGGGGAGTAGGGAGGGACAGAGGGAATTCAGTGTAAAAGGGCAGGACACACACTGTAAGGTGGGGAGCAGGGAGGGACAGAGCGAACTTGGTGTACAAGGGCAGGGCATACACTGTAAGGTGGGGAGGTGGGAGGGACAGAGGGAATTCAGTGTAAAAGGGCAGGACACACACTGCAAGGTGGGGAGCAGGGAGGGACAGAGGGAATTCAGTGTACAAGGGCAGGACACACTGAAAGGTGGGGAGTAGAGAGGGACAGAGGGAACTCAGAGTACAAGGACAGGACACACACTGTAAGGTGGGGAGTAGGGAGGGACAGAGGGAACTTGGTGTACAAGGGGAGGACACACACTGTAAGGTGGGGAGTAGGGAGGGACAGAGGGAACTTGGTGTATAAGGGCAGGACACACACTGTAAGGTGGGGAGTAGGGAGGGACTGAGGGAACTTGGTGTACAAGGGCAGGACACACTGAAAGGTGGGGAGTAGGGAGGGACAGAGGGAACTCAGTGTACAAGTGCAGGATACACACTGTAAGGTGGGGAGTAGGGAGGGACAGAGGAAACGGTGTACAAGGGCAGGACACACACTGTAAGGTGGGGAGCAGGGAGGGACAGAGGGAATTCAGTGTACAAGGGCAGGACACACTGTAAGGTGGGGAGTTGGGAGGGACAGAGGAAACGGTGTAAAAGGGCAGGACACACACTGTAAGGTGGGGAGCAGGGAGGGACAGAGGGAATACAGTGTAAAAGGGCAGGACACACACTGTAAGGTGGGGAGCAGGGAGGGACAGAGGGAATTCAGTGTACAAGGGCAGGACACACTGAAAGGTGGGGAGTAGAGAGGGACAGAGGGAACTCAGTGTACAAGGACAGGACACACACTGTAAGGTGGGGAGTAGGGAGGGACAGAGGGAACTTGGTGTACAAGGGCAGGACACACACTGTAAGGTGGGGAGCAGGGAGTGTCAGAGGGAATTAAGTGTACAAGGGCAGGACACACACTGTAAGGTGGGGAGTAGGGAGGGACAGAGGGAACTTGGTGTACAAGGGCAGGTCACACACTGTAAACTGGGGAGTAGGGAGGGACTGAGGGAACTTGGTGTACAAGGGCAGGTCACACACTGTAAGGTGGGGAGTAGGGAGGGACAGAGGGAATTCAGTGTACAAGGGCATGACACACACTGTAAGGTGGGGAGTAGGGAGGGACAGAGGGAACTTTGTGTACAAGGGCAGGACACAGACTGTAAGGTGGGGAGTAGGGAGGGACAGAGGGAACTTGGTGTATAAGGGCAGGACACACACTGAAATGTGGGGAGTAGGGAGGGACAGAGGGTATTCAGTGTAGAAGGGCAGGACACACACTGTAAGGTGGGGAGCAGGGAGTGACAGAGGGAACTCAGTGTACAAGGGCAGAACACACACTGTAAGGTGGGGAGTAGGGAGGGACAGAAGGAACAGTGTACAAGGGCAGGGCATACACTGTAAGGTGGGGAGTAGGGAGGGACAGAGGGAATTCAGTGTAAAAGGGCAGGACACACACTGTAAGGTGGGGAGCAGGGAGGGACAGAGCGAACTTGGTGTACAAGGGCAGGGCATACACTGTAAGGTGGGGAGGTGGTAGGGACAGAGGGAATTCAGTGTAAAAGGGCAGGACACACACTGTAAGGTGGGGAGCAGGGAGGGACAGAGGGAATTCAGTGTACAAGGGCAGGACACACTGAAAGGTGGGGAGTAGAGAGGGACAGAGGGAACTCAGAGTACAAGGGCAGGACACACACTGTAAGGTGGGGAGTAGGTAGGGACTGAGGGAACTTGGTGTACAAGGGCAGGACACACTGAAAGGTGGGGAGTAGGGAGGGACAGAGGGAACTCAGTGTACAAGTGCAGGATACACACTGTAAGGTGGGGAGTAGGGAGGGACAGAGGAAACGGTGTACAAGGGCAGGACACACACTGTAAGGTGGGGAGCAGGGAGGGACAGAGGGAATTCAGTGTACAAGGGCAGGACACACTAAGGTGGGGAGTTGGTAGGGACAGAGGAAACGGTGTACAAGGGCAGGGCACACACTGTAAGGTGGGGAGTAGGGAGGGACAGAGGAAACGGTGTACAAGGGCAGGACACATACTGTAAGGTGGGGAGTAGGGAGGGACAGAGGAAACGGTGTACAAGCGCAGGACACACACTGTAAGGTGGGGAGTAGGGAGGGACAGAGGGAATTCATCGTACAAGTACAGGACACACACTGTCAGGTGGGGAGTAGAGAGGGACAGAGGGATCTTGGTGTACAAGGGCAGGACACAGACTGTAAGGTGGGGAGCAGGGAGGGACAGAGGGAATTCAGTGTACAAGGGCAGGACACACTGTAAGGTGGGGAGTTGGGAGGGACAGAGGGAATTCAGTGTACAAGGGCAGGACACACTGTAAGGTGGGGAGTTGGGAGGGACAGAGGGAATTCAGTGTACAAGGGCAGGACACACTGTAAGGTGGGGAGTTGGGAGGGAAAGAGGGAATTCAGTGTACAAGGGCAGGACACACTGTAAGGTGGGGAGTTGGGAGGGACAGAGGGAATTCAGTGTACAAGGGCAGAACACACACTGTAAGGTGGGGAGTAGGGAGGGACTGAAGGAACAGTGTACAAGGGCAGGGCATACACTGTAAGGTGGGGAGTAGGGAGGGACAGAGGGAATTCAGTGTAAAAGGGCAGGACACACACTGTAAGGTGGGGAGTAGGGAGGGACAGAGCGAACTTGGTGTACAAGGGCAGGACACACTGTAAGGTTGGGAGGTAGGAGGGACAGAGGGAATTCAGTGTAAAAGGGCAGGACACACACTATAAGGTGGGGAGTAGGGAGGGACAGAGGGAACTTGGTGTACAAGGGCAGGTCACACACTGTAAGGTGGGGAGTAGGGAGGGACTGAGGGAACTGGGTGTACAAGGGCAGGACACACACTGTAAGGTGGGGAGTAGGGGGGGACAGAGGGAACAGAGTACAAGGGCAGGACACACACTGTAAGGTGGGGAGCAGGGAGAGTCAGAGGGAATTCAGTGTAGAAGGGCAGGACACACACTGTAAGGTGGGGAGTAGGGAGGGACTGAGGGAACTTGGTGTACACAGTCAGGACACACACTGTAAGGTGGGGAGCAGGGAGGGACAGAGGGAATTCAGTGTAAAAGGGCAGGACACACACTGTAAGGTGGGGAGTAGGGAGGGACAGAAGGAACAGTGTACAAGGGCAGGGCATACACTGTAAGGTGGGGAGTAGGGAGGGACAGAGGGAATTCAGTGTAAAAGGGCAGGACACACACTGTAAGGTGGGGAGCAGGGAGGGACAGAGCGAACTTGGTGTACAAGGGCAGGGCATACACTGTAAGGTGGGGAGGTGGGAGGGACAGAGGGAATTCAGTGTAAAAGGGCAGGACACACACTGCAAGGTGGGGAGCAGGGAGGGACAGAGGGAATTCAGTGTATAAGGGCAGGACACACTGAAAGGTGGGGAGTAGAGAGGGACAGAGGGAACTCAGAGTACAAGGACAGGACACACACTGTAAGGTGGGGAGTAGGGAGGGACAGAGGGAACTTGGTGTACAAGGGGAGGACACACACTGTAAGGTGGGGAGTAGGGAGGGACAGAGGGAACTTGGTGTATAAGGGCAGGACACACACTGTAAGGTGGGGAGTAGGGAGGGACTGAGGGAACTTGGTGTACAAGGGCAGGACACACTGAAAGGTGGGGAGTAGGGAGGGACAGAGGGAACTCAGTGTACAAGTGCAGGATACACACTGTAAGGTGGGGAGTAGGGAGGGACAGAGGAAACGGTGTACAAGGGCAGGACACACACTGTAAGGTGGGGAGCAGGGAGGGACAGAGGGAATTCAGTGTACAAGGGCAGGACACACTGTAAGGTGGGGAGTTGGGAGGGACAGAGGAAACGGTGTAAAAGGGCAGGACACACACTGTAAGGTGGGGAGCAGGGAGGGACAGAGGGAATACAGTGTAAAAGGGCAGGACACACACTGTAAGGTGGGGAGCAGGGAGGGACAGAGGGAATTCAGTGTACAAGGGCAGGACACACTGAAAGGTGGGGAGTAGAGAGGGACAGAGGGAACTCAGTGTACAAGGACAGGACACACACTGTAAGGTGGGGAGTAGGGAGGGACAGAGGGAACTTGGTGTACAAGGGCAGGACACACACTGTAAGGTGGGGAGCAGGGAGTGTCAGAGGGAATTAAGTGTACAAGGGCAGGACACACACTGTAAGGTGGGGAGTAGGGAGGGACAGAGGGAACTTGGTGTACAAGGGCAGGTCACACACTGTAAACTGGGGAGTAGGGAGGGACTGAGGGAACTTGGTGTACAAGGGCAGGTCACACACTGTAAGGTGGGGAGTAGGGAGGGACAGAGGGAATTCAGTGTACAAGGGCATGACACACACTGTAAGGTGGGGAGTAGGGAGGGACAGAGGGAACTTTGTGTACAAGGGCAGGACACACACTGTAAGGTGGGGAGTAGGGAGGGACAGAGGGAACTTGGTGTATAAGGGCAGGACACACACTGAAATGTGGGGAGTAGGGAGGGACAGAGGGTATTCAGTGTAGAAGGGCAGGACACACACTGTAAGGTGGGGAGCAGGGAGTGACAGAGGGAACTCAGTGTACAAGGGCAGAACACACACTGTAAGGTGGGGAGTAGGGAGGGACAGAAGGAACAGTGTACAAGGGCAGGGCATACACTGTAAGGTGGGGAGTAGGGAGGGACAGAGGGAATTCAGTGTAAAAGGGCAGGACACACACTGTAAGGTGGGGAGCAGGGAGGGACAGAGCGAACTTGGTGTACAAGGGCAGGGCATACACTGTAAGGTGGGGAGGTGGTAGGGACAGAGGGAATTCAGTGTAAAAGGGCAGGACACACACTGTAAGGTGGGGAGCAGGGAGGGACAGAGGGAATTCAGTGTACAAGGGCAGGACACACTGAAAGGTGGGGAGTAGAGAGGGACAGAGGGAACTCAGAGTACAAGGGCAGGACACACACTGTAAGGTGGGGAGTAGGTAGGGACTGAGGGAACTTGGTGTACAAGGGCAGGACACACTGAAAGGTGGGGAGTAGGGAGGGACAGAGGGAACTCAGTGTACAAGTGCAGGTTACACACTGTAAGGTGGGGAGTAGGGAGGGACAGAGGAAACGGTGTACAAGGGCAGGACACACACTGTAAGGTGGGGAGCAGGGAGGGACAGAGGGAATTCATCGTACAAGTACAGGACACACACTGTCAGGTGGGGAGTAGAGAGGGACAGAGGGATCTTGGTGTACAAGGGCAGGACACAGACTGTAAGGTGGGGAGCAGGGAGGGACAGAGGGAATTCAGTGTACAAGGGCAGGACACACTGTAAGGTGGGGAGTTGGGAGGGACAGAGGGAATTCAGTGTACAAGGGCAGGACACACTGTAAGGTGGGGAGTTGGGAGGGACAGAGGGAATTCAGTGTACAAGGGCAGGACACACTGTAAGGTGGGGAGTTGGGAGGGAAAGAGGGAATTCAGTGTACAAGGGCAGGACACACTGTAAGGTGGGGAGTTGGGAGGGACAGAGGGAATTCAGTGTACAAGGGCAGAACACACACTGTAAGGTGGGGAGTAGGGAGGGACAGAAGGAACAGTGTACAAGGGCAGGGCATACACTGTAAGGTGGGGAGTAGGGAGGGACAGAGGGAATTCAGTGTAAAAGGGCAGGACACACACTGTAAGGTGGGGAGTAGGGAGGGACAGAGCGAACTTGGTGTACAAGGGCAGGACACACTGTAAGGTTGGGAGGTAGGAGGGACAGAGGGAATTCAGTGTAAAAGGGCAGGACACACACTATAAGGTGGGGAGTAGGGAGGGACAGAGGGAACTTGGTGTACAAGGGCAGGTCACACACTGTAAGGTGGGGAGTAGGGAGGGACTGAGGGAACTGGGTGTACAAGGGCAGGACACACACTGTAAGGTGGTGAGTAGGGGGGGACAGAGGGAACAGAGTACAAGGGCAGGACACACACTGTAAGGTGGGGAGCAGGGAGAGTCAGAGGGAATTCAGTGTAGAAGGGCAGGACACACACTGTAAGGTGGGGAGTAGGGAGGGACTGAGGGAACTTGGTGTACACAGTCAGGACACACACTGTAAGGTGGGGAGCAGGGAGGGACAGAGGGAATTCAGTGTAAAAGGGCAGGACACACACTGTAAGGTGGGGAGTAGGGAGGGACAGAGGGAACGGTGTACAAGGGCAGGGCACACACTGTAAGGTGGGGAGTAGGGAGGGACAGAGGGAACAGTGTAGAAGGGCAGGACACACACTTTAGGGTGGGGAGCAGGGAGGGACAGAGGGAACAGAGTACAAGGGCTGGACACACACTGTAAAGTGGGGAGTAGGGAGGGACAGAGGGAATTCAGTGTAAAAGGGCAGGACACACACTGTAAGGTGGGGAGCAGGGAGGGACAGAGGGAATTCAGTGTACAAGGGCAGGACACACTGAAAGGTGGGGAGTAGAGAGGGACAGAGGGAACTCAGAGTACAAGGGCAGGACACACACTGTAAGGTGGGGAGTAGGTAGGGACTGAGGGAACTTGGTGTACAAGGGCAGGACACACTGAAAGGTGGGGAGTAGGGAGGGACAGAGGGAACTCAGTGTACAAGTGCAGGATACACACTGTAAGGTGGGGAGTAGGGAGGGACAGAGGAAACGGTGTACAAGGGCAGGACACACACTGTAAGGTGGGGAGCAGGGAGGGACAGAGGGAATTCAGTGTACAAGGGCAGGACACACTGTAAGGTGGGGAGTTGGTAGGGACAGAGGAAACGGTGTACAAGGGCAGGGCACACACTGTAAGGTGGGGAGTAGGGAGGGACAGAGGAAACGGTGTACAAGGGCAGGACACATACTGTAAGGTGGGGAGTAGGGAGGGACAGAGGATACGGTGTACAAGGGCAGGACACACACTGTAAGGTGGGGAGTAGGGAGGGACAGAGGGAATTCATCGTACAAGTACAGGACACACACTGTCAGGTGGGGAGTAGAGAGGGACAGAGGGATCTTGGTGTACAAGGGCAGGACACAGACTGTAAGGTGGGGAGCAGGGAGGGACAGAGGGAATTCAGTGTACAAGGGCAGGACACAATGTAAGGTGGGGAGTTGGGAGGGACAGAGGGAATTCAGTGTACAAGGGCAGGACACACTGTAAGGTGGGGAGTTGGGAGGGACAGAGGGAATTCAGTGTACAAGGGCAGGACACACTGTAAGGTGGGGAGTTGGGAGGGAAAGAGGGAATTCAGTGTACAAGGGCAGGACACACTGTAAGGTGGGGAGTTGGGAGGGACAGAGGGAATTCAGTGTACAAGGACAGAACACACACTGTAAGGTGGGGAGTAGGGAGGGACAGAAGGAACAGTGTACAAGGGCAGGGCATACACTGTAAGGTGGGGAGTAGGGAGGGACAGAGGGAATTCAGTGTAAAAGGGCAGGACACACACTGTAAGGTGGGGAGTAGGGAGGGACAGAGCGAACTTGGTGTACAAGGGCAGGACACACTGTAAGGTGGGGAGGTAGGAGGGACAGAGGGAATTCAGTGTAAAAGGGCAGGACACACACTAAAGGTGGGGAGTAGGGAGGGACAGAGGGAACTTGGTGTACAAGGGCAGGTCTCACACTGTAAGGTGGGGAGTAGGGAGGGACTGAGGGAACTGGGTGTACAAGGGCAGGACACACACTGTAAGGTGGGGAGTAGGGGGGGACAGAGGGAACAGAGTACAAGGGCAGGACACACACTGTAAGGTGGGGAGCAGGGAGAGTCAGAGGGAATTCAGTGTAGAAGGGCAGGACACACACTGTAAGGTGGGGAGTAGGGAGGGACTGAGGGAACTTGGTGTACACAGTCAGGACACACACTGTAAGGTGGGGAGCAGGGAGGGACAGAGGGAATTCAGTGTAAAAGGGCAGGACACACACTGTAAGGTGGGGAGTAGGGAGGGACAGAGGGAACGGTGTACAAGGGCAGGGCACACACTGTAAGGTGGGGAGTAGGGAGGGACAGAGGGAACAGTGTAGAAGGGCAGGACACACACTTTAGGGTGGGGAGCAGGGAGGGACAGAGGGAACAGAGTACAAGGGCTGGACACACACTGTAAAGTGGGGAGTAGGGAGGGACAGAGGGAATTCAGTGTAAAAGGGCAGGACACACACTGTAAGGTGGGGAGTAGGGAGAGACAGAGGGAACTTGGTGTATAAGGGCAGGACACACTGTAAGGTGGGGAGTTGGGAGGGACAGAGGGAATTCAGAGTACAAGGGCAGGACACACACTGTAAGGTGGGGAGTAGGTAGGGACTGAGGGAACTTGGTGTACAAGGGCAGGACACACTGAAAGGTGGGGAGTAGGGAGGGACAGAGGGAACTCAGTGTACAAGTGCAGGATACACACTGTAAGGTGGGGAGTAGGGAGGGACAGAG
Organism: Hypanus sabinus; assembly: GCF_030144855.1. NCBI lineage: Eukaryota > Metazoa > Chordata > Chondrichthyes > Myliobatiformes > Dasyatidae > Hypanus > Hypanus sabinus. The sequence goes on from NW_026778913.1 coordinate 231,087, forward strand.
GAAACGGTGTACAAGGGCAGGACACACACTGTAAGGTGGGGAGCAGGGAGGGACAGAGGGAATTCAGTGTACAAGGGCAGGACACACTGTAAGGTGGGGAGTTGGTAGGGACAGAGGAAACGGTGTACAAGGGCAGGGCACACACTGTAAGGTGGGGAGTAGGGAGGGACAGAGGAAACGGTGTACAAGGGCAGGACACACACTGTAAGGTGGGGAGTAGGGAGGGACAGAGGGAATTCATCGTACAAGTACAGGACACACACTGTCAGGTGGGGAGTAGAGAGGGACAGAGGGATCTTGGTGTACAAGGGCAGGACACAGACTGTAAGGTGGGGAGCAGGGAGGGACAGAGGGAATTCAGTGTACAAGGGCAGGACACAATGTAAGGTGGGGAGTTGGGAGGGACAGAGGGAATTCAGTGTACAAGGGCAGGACACACTGTAAGGTGGGGAGTTGGGAGGGACAGAGGGAATTCAGTGTACAAGGGCAGGACACACTGTAAGGTGGGGTGTTGGGAGGGAAAGAGGGAATTCAGTGTACAAGGGCAGGACACACTGTAAGGTGGGGAGTTGGGAGGGACAGAGGGAATTCAGTGTACAAGGACAGAACACACACTGTAAGGTGGGGAGTAGGGAGGGACAGAAGGAACAGTGTACAAGGGCAGGGCATACACTGTAAGGTGGGGAGTAGGGAGGGACAGAGGGAATTCAGTGTAAAAGGGCAGGACACACACTGTAAGGTGGGGAGTAGGGAGGGACAGAGCGAACTTGGTGTACAAGGGCAGGACACACTGTAAGGTGGGGAGGTAGGAGGGACAGAGGGAATTCAGTGTAAAAGGGCAGGACACACACTAAAGGTGGGGAGTAGGGAGGGACAGAGGGAACTTGGTGTACAAGGGCAGGTCTCACACTGTAAGGTGGGGAGTAGGGAGGGACTGAGGGAACTGGGTGTACAAGGGCAGGACACACACTGTAAGGTGGGGAGTAGGGGGGGACAGAGGGAACAGAGTACAAGGGCAGGACACACACTGTAAGGTGGGGAGCAGGGAGAGTCAGAGGGAATTCAGTGTAGAAGGGCAGGACACACACTGTAAGGTGGGGAGTAGGGAGGGACTGAGGGAACTTGGTGTACACAGTCAGGACACACACTGTAAGGTGGGGAGCAGGGAGGGACAGAGGGAATTCAGTGTAAAAGGGCAGGACACAGACTGTAAGGTGGGGAGTAGGGAGGGACAGAGGGAACGGTGTACAAGGGCAGGGCACACACTGTAAGGTGGGGAGTAGGGAGGGACAGAGGGAACAGTGTAGAAGGGCAGGACACACACTTTAGGGTGGGGAGCAGGGAGGGACAGAGGGAACAGAGTACAAGGGCTGGACACACACTGTAAAGTGGGGAGTAGGGAGGGACAGAGGGAATTCAGTGTAAAAGGGCAGGACACACACTGTAAGGTGGGGAGTAGGGAGAGACAGAGGGAACTTGGTGTATAAGGGCAGGACACACTGTAAGGTGGGGAGTTGGGAGGGACAGAGGGAATTCAGTGTACAAGGGCAGGACACACTGTAAGGTGGGGAGTTGGGAGGGACAGAGGGAATTCAGTGTACAAGGGCAGGACACACTGTAAGGTGGGGAGTTGGGAGGGACAGAGGGAATTCAGTGTACAAGGGCAGAACACACACTGTAAGGTGGGGAGTAGGGAGGGACAGAAGGAACAGTGTACAAGGGCAGGGCATACACTGTAAGGTGGGGAGTAGGGAGGGACAGAGGGAATTCAGTGTAAAAGGGCAGGACACACACTGTATGGTGGGGAGTAGGGAGGTACAGAGCGAACTTGGTGTACAAGGGCAGGACACACTGTAAGGTGGGGAGGTAGGAGGGACAGAAGGAATTCAGTGTAAAAGGGCAGGACACACACTGTAAGGTGGGGAGTAGGGAGAGACAGAGGGAACTTGGTGTACAAGGGCAGGACACTCACTGTAAGGTGGGGAGCAGGGAGGGACAGAGGGAATTCAGTGTACAAGGGCAGGACACACTGAAAGGTGGGGATTGGAGAGGGACAGAGGGACCTCAGTGTACAAGGACAGGACACACACTGTAAGGTGGGGAGTAGGGAGGGACAGAGGGAACTTGGTGTACAAGGGCAGGACACAGACTGTAAGGTGGGGAGTAGGGAGGGACAGAGGGAACATGGTGTACAAGGGCAGGACACACACTGTAAGGTGGGGAGTAGGGAGGGACAGAGGGAACTTGGTGTATAAGGGCAGGACACACACTGTAAGGTGGGGAGTAGGGAGGGACAGAGGGAACTTGGTGTACAAGGTCAGGACACACTGTAAGGTGGGGAGCAGGGAGGGACAGAGGGAATTCAGTGTAAAAGGGCAGGAGACACACTGTAAGGTGGGGAGTAGGGAGGGACAGAGGGAACTTGGTGTATAAGGGCAGGACACACACTGTAAGGTGGGGAGTAGGGAGGGACTGAGGGAACTTGGTGTACAAGGGCAGGACACACACTGTAAGGTGGGGACTAGGGATGGACTGAGGGAACTTGGTGTACAAAGTCAGGACACACACTGTAAGGTGGGGAGCAGGGAGGAACAGAGGGAATTCAGTGTAAAAGGGCAGGACACACACTGTAAGGTGGGGAGTAGGGAGGGACAGAGGGAACGGTGTACAAGGGCAGGTCACACACTGTAAAGTGGGGAGTAGGGAGGGACTGAGGGAACTTGGTGTACAAGGGCAGGTCACACACTGTAAAGTGGGGAGTAGGGAGGGACTGAGGGAACTTGGTGTACAAGGGCAGGTCACACACTGTAAGGTGGGGAGTAGGGAGGGACAGAGGGAACAGAGTACAAGGGCAGGACACACACTGTAAGGTGGGGAGCAGGGAGGGACAGAGGGAATTCAGTGTACAAGGGCAGGACAAACACTGTAAGGTGGGGAGTAGGGAGGGACAGAGGGAACTTGGTGTACAAGGGCAGGACACACACTGTAAGGTGGGGAGTAGGGAGGGACAGAGGGAACTTGGTGTATAAGGGCAGGACACACACTGAAAGGTGGGGAGTAGGGAGGGACAGAGCGAATTCAGTGTACAAGGACAGGACACACACTGTAAGGTGAGGAGTAGGGAGGAACAGAGGGAATTCAGTGTACAAGGGCAGGACACACACTGTAAGGTGGGGAGCAGGGAGGGACAGAGGGAATTCAGTGTACAAGGGCAGGACACACTGTAAGGTGGGGAGTTGGGAGGGACAGAGGGAATTCAGTGTACAAGGGCAGGACACACTGTAAGGTGGGGAGTTGGGAGGGACAGAGGGAATTCAGTGTACAAGGGCAGAACACACACTGTAAGGTGGGGAGTAGAGAGGGACAGAGCGAACTTGGTGTACAAGGGCAGGACACACACTGTAAGGTGGGGAGGTGGGAGGGACAGAGGGAATTCAGTGTACAAGGGCAGGGCATACACTGTAAGGTGGGGAGCAGGGAGGGACAGAGGGAATTCAGTGTAAAAGGGCAGGACACACACTGTAAGGTGGGGAGTAGGGAGGGACAGAAGGAACAGTGTACAAGGGCAGGGCATACACTGTAAGGTGGGGAGTAGGGAGGGACAGAGGGAATTCAGTGTAAAAGGGCAGGACACACACTGTAAGGTGGGGAGTAGGGAGGGACAGAGGGAACTTGGTGTACAAGGGCAGGACACACACTGTAAGGTGGGGAGGTGGGAGAGACAGAGGGAATTCAGTGTAAAAGGGCAGGACACACACTGTAAGGTGGGGAGTGGGGAGGGACAGAGGGAACTTGGTGTACAAGGGCAGGACACACACTGTAAGGTGGGGAGTAGGGAAGGACAGAGGGAACTTGGTGTATAAGAGCAGGACACACACTGTAAGGTGGGGAGTAGGGAGGGACTGTGGGAACTTGGTGTACAAGGGCAGGAAATACACTGTAAGGTGGGAAGTAGGGAGGGATAGAGGGAATTCAGTGTAAAAGGGCAGGACACACACTGTAAGGTGGGGAGTAGGGAGGGACAGAGCGAACTTGGTGTACAAGGGCAGGACACACTGTAAGGTGGGGAGGTAGGAGGGACAGAGGGAATTCAGTGTAAAAGGGCAGGACACACACTGTAAGGTGGGGAGTAGGGAGAGACAGAGGGAACTTGGTGTACAAGGGCAGGACACTCACTGTAAGGTGGGGAGCAGGGAGGGACAGAGGGAATTCAGTGTACAAGGGCAGGACACACTGAAAGGTGGGGATTGGAGAGGGACAGAGGGACCTCAGTGTACAAGGACAGGACACACACTGTAAGGTGGGGAGTAGGTAGGGACAGAGGGAACTTGGTGTACAAGGGCAGGACACACACTGTAAGGTGGGGAGTAGGGAGGGACAGAGGGAACTTGGTGTACAAGGGCAGGACACACACTGTAAGGTGGGGAGTAGGGAGGGACAGAGGGAACTTGGTGTATAAGGGCAGGACACACACTGTAAGGGGGGGAGTAGGGAGGGACAGAGGGAACTTGGTGTACAAGGGCAGGACACACACTGTAAGGTGGGGAGTAGGGAGGGACTGAGGGAACTTGGTGTACAAGGGCAGGACACACACTGTAAGGTGGGGACTAGGGATGGACTGAGGGAACTTGGTGTACAAAGTCAGGACACACACTGTAAGGTGGGGAGCAGGGAGGAACAGAGGGAATTCAGTGTAAAAGGGCAGGACACACACTGTAAGGTGGGGAGTAGGGAGGGACAGAGGGAACGGTGTACAAGGGCAGGTCACACACTGTAAAGTGGGGAGTAGGGAGGGACTGAGGGAACTTGGTGTACAAGGGCAGGTCACACACTGTAAAGTGGGGAGTAGGGAGGGACTGAGGGAACTTGGTGTACAAGGGCAGGTCACACACTGTAAGGTGGGGAGTAGGGAGGGACAGAGGGAACAGAGTACAAGGGCAGGACACACACTGTAAGGTGGGGAGCAGGGAGGGACAGAGGGAATTCAGTGTACAAGGGCAGGACACACACTGTAAGGTGGGGAGTAGGGAGGGACAGAGGGAACTTGGTGTACAAGGGCAGGACACACACTGTAAGGTGGGGAGTAGGGAGGGACAGAGGGAACTTGGTGTATAAGGGCAGGACACACACTGAAAGGTGGGGAGTAGGGAGGGACAGAGCGAATTCAGTGTACAAGGACAGGACACACACTGTAAGGTGAGGAGTAGGGAGGAACAGAGGGAATTCAGTGTACAAGGGCAGGACACACACTGTAAGGTGGGGAGCAGGGAGGGACAGAGGGAATTCAGTGTACAAGGGCAGGACACACTGTAAGGTGGGGAGTTGGGAGGGACAGAGGGAATTCAGTGTACAAGGGCAGGACACACTGTAAGGTGGGGAGTTGGGAGGGACAGAGGGAATTCAGTGTACAAGGGCAGAACACACACTGTAAGGTGGGGAGTAGAGAGGGACAGAGCGAACTTGGTGTACAAGGGCAGGACACACACTGTAAGGTGGGGAGGTGGGAGGGACAGAGGGAATTCAGTGTACAAGGGCAGGGCATACACTGTAAGGTGGGGAGCAGGGAGGGACAGAGGGAATTCAGTGTAAAAGGGCAGGACACACACTGTAAGGTGGGGAGTAGGGAGGGACAGAAGGAACAGTGTACAAGGGCAGGGCATACACTGTAAGGTGGGGAGTAGGGAGGGACAGAGGGAATTCAGTGTAAAAGGGCAGGACACACACTGTAAGGTGGGGAGTAGGGAGGGACAGAGGGAACTTGGTGTACAAGGGCAGGACACACACTGTAAGGTGGGGAGGTGGGAGAGACAGAGGGAATTCAGTGTAAAAGGGCAGGACACACACTGTAAGGTGGGGAGTAGGGAGGGGCAGAGGGAATTCAGTGTACAAGGGCAGGACACACTGAAAGGTGGGGAGTAGAGGGGGACAGAGGGAACTCAGAGTACAAGGACAGGACACACACTGTAAGGTGGGGAGTGGGGAGGGACAGAGGGAACTTGGTGTACAAGGGCAGGACACACACTGTAAGGTGGGGAGTAGGGAAGGACAGAGGGAACTTGGTGTATAAGGGCAGGACACACACTGTAAGGTGGGGAGTAGGGAGGGACTGTGGGAACTTGGTGTACAAGGGCAGGAAATACACTGTAAGGTGGGAAGTAGGGAGGGATAGAGGGAATTCAGTGTAAAAGGGCAGGACACACACTGTAAGGTGGGGAGTAGGGAGGGACAGAGCGAACTTGGTGTACAAGGGCAGGACACACTGTAAGGTGGGGAGGTAGGAGGGACAGAGGGAATTCAGTGTAAAAGGGCAGGACACACACTGTAAGGTGGGGAGTAGGGAGAGACAGAGGGAACTTGGTGTACAAGGACAGGACACTCACTGTAAGGTGGGGAGCAGGGAGGGACAGAGGGAATTCAGTGTACAAGGGCAGGACACACTGAAAGGTGGGGATTGGAGAGGGACAGAGGGACCTCAGTGTACAAGGACAGGACACACACTGTAAGGTGGGGAGTAGGGAGGGACAGAGGGAACTTGGTGTACAAGGGCAGGACACACACTGTAAGGTGGGGAGTAGGGAGGGACAGAGGGAACTTGGTGTACAAGGGCAGGACACACACTGTAAGGTGGGGAGTAGGGAGGGACAGAGGGAACTTGGTGTATAAGGGCAGGACACACACTGTAAGGTGGGGAGTAGGGAGGGACAGAGGGAACTTGGTGTACAAGGTCAGGACACACTGTAAGGTGGGGAGCAGTGAGGGACAGAGGGAATTCAGTGTAAAAGGGCAGGACACACACTGTAAGGTGGGGAGTAGGAAGGGACAGAGGGAACTTGGTGTATAAGGGCAGGACACACACTGTAAGGTGGGGAGTAGGGAGGGACTGAGGGAACTTGGTGTACAAGGGCAGGACACACACTGTAAGGTGGGGACTAGGGATGGACTGAGGGAACTTGGTGTACAAAGTCAGGACACACACTGTAAGGTGGGGAGCAGGGAGGAACAGAGGGAATTCAGTGTAAAAGGGCAGGACACACATTGTAAGGTGGGGAGTAGGGAGGGACAGAGGGAACGGTGTACAAGGGCAGGTCACACACTGTAAAGTGGGGAGTAGGGAGGGACTGAGGGAACTTGGTGTACAAGGGCAGGTCACACACTGTAAAGTGGGGAGTAGGGAGGGACTGAGGGAACTTGGTGTACAAGGGCAGGTCACACACTGTAAGGTGGGGAGTAGGGAGGGACAGAGGGAACAGAGTACAAGGGCAGGACACACACTGTAAGGTGGGGAGCAGGGAGGGACAGAGGGAATTCAGTGTACAAGGGCAGGACACACACTGTAAGGTGGGGAGTAGGGAGGGACAGAGGGAACGGTGTACAAGGGCAGGGCACACACTGTAAGGTGGGGAGTAGGGAGGGACAGAGGGAACAGAGTAGAAGGGCAGGACACACACTGTAAGGTGGGGAGCAGGGAGGGACAGAGGGAACAGAGTACAAGGGCTGGACACACACTGTAAAGTGGGGAGTAGGGAGGGACAGAGGGAATTCAGTGTAAAAGGGCAGGACACACACTGTAAGGTGGGGAGTAGGGAGGGACAGAGGGAACTTGGTGTATAAGGGCAGGACACACTGTAAGGTGGGGAGTTGGGAGGGACAGAGGGAATTCAGTGTACAAGGGCAGGACACACTGTAAGGTGGGGAGTTGGGAGGGACAGAGGGAATTCAGTGTACAAGGGCAGGACACACTGTAAGGTGGGGAGTTGGGAGGGACAGAGGGAATTCAGTGTACAAGGGCAGAACACACACTGTAAGGTGGGGAGTAGGGAGGGACAGAAGGAACAGTGTACAAGGGCAGGGCATACACTGTAAGGTGGGGAGTAGGGACGGACAGAGGGAATTCAGTGTAAAAGGGCAGGACACACACTGTAAGGTGGGGAGTAGGGAGAGACAGAGGGAACTTGGTGTACAAGGGCAGGACACTCACTGTAAGGTGGGGAGCAGGGAGGGACAGAGGGAATTCAGTGTACAAGGGCAGGACACACTGAAAGGTGGGGATTGGAGAGGGACAGAGGGACCTCAGTGTACAAGGACAGGACACACACTGTAAGGTGGGGAGTAGGGAGGGACAGAGGGAACTTGGTGTACAAGGGCAGGACACACACTGTAAGGTGGGGAGTAGGGAGGGACAGAGGGAACTTGGTGTACAAGGGCAGGACACACACTGTAAGGTGGGGAGTAGGGAGGGACAGAGGGAACTTGGTGTATAAGGGCAGGACACACACTGTAAGGTGGGGAGTAGGGAGGGACAGAGGGAACTTGGTGTATAAGGGCAGGACACACACTGTAAGGTGGGGAGTAGGGAGGGACTGAGGGAACTTGGTGTACAAGGGCAGGACACACACTGTAAGGTGGGGACTAGGGATGGACTGAGGGAACTTGGTGTACAAAGTCAGGACACACACTGTAAGGTGGGGAGCAGGGAGGAACAGAGGGAATTCAGTGTAAAAGGGCAGGACACACACTGTAAGGTGGGGAGTAGGGAGGGACAGAGGGAACGGTGTACAAGGGCAGGTCACACACTGTAAAGTGGGGAGTAGGGAGGGACTGAGGGAACTTGGTGTACAAGGGCAGGTCACACACTATAAAGTGGGGAGTAGGGAGGGACTGAGGGAACTTGGTGTACAAGGGCAGGTCACACACTGTAAGGTGGGGAGTAGGGAGGGACAGAGGGAACAGAGTACAAGGGCAGGACACAGACTGTAAGGTGGGGAGCAGGGAGGGACAGAGGGAATTCAGTGTACAAGGGCAGGACACACACTGTAAGGTGGGGAGTAGGGAGGGACAGAGGGAACTTGGTGTACAAGGGCAGGACACACACTGTAAGGTGGGTAGTAGGGAGGGACAGAGGGAACTTGGTGTATAAGGGCAGGACACACACTGAAAGGTGGGGAGTAGGGAGGGACAGAGCGAATTCAGTGTACAAGGACAGGACACACACTGTAAGGTGAGGAGTAGGGAGGAACAGAGGGAATTCAGTGTACAAGGGCAGGACACACACTGTAAGGTGGGGAGCAGGGAGGGACAGAGGGAATTCAGTGTACAAGGGCAGGACACACTGTAAGGTGGGGAGTTGGGAGGGACAGAGGGAATTCAGTGTACAAGGGCAGGACACACTGTAAGGTGGGGAGTTGGGAGGGACAGAGGGAATTCAGTGTACAAGGGCAGAACACACACTGTAAGGTGGGGAGTAGAGAGGGACAGAGCGAACTTGGTGTACAAGGGCAGGACACACACTGTAAGGTGGGGAGGTGGGAGGGACAGAGGGAATTCAGTGTACAAGGGCAGGGCATACACTGTAAGGTGGGGAGCAGGGAGGGACAGAGGGAATTCAGTGTAAAAGGGCAGGACACACACTGTAAGGTGGGGAGTAGGGAGGGACAGAAGGAACAGTGTACAAGGGCAGGGCATACACTGTAAGGTGGGGAGTAGGGAGGGACAGAGGGAATTCAGTGTAAAAGGGCAGGACACACACTGTAAGGTGGGGAGCAGGGAGGGACAGAGCGAACTTGGTGTACAAGGGCAGGACACACACTGTAAGGTGGGGAGGTGGGAGAGACAGAGGGAACTTGGTGTACAAGGGCAGGACACACACTGTAAGGTGGGGAGTAGGGAGGGGCAGAGGGAATTCAGTGTACAAGGGCAGGACACACTGAAAGGTGGGGAGTAGAGGGGGACAGAGGGAACTCAGAGTACAAGGACAGGACACACACTGTAAGGTGGGGAGTGGGGAGGGACAGAGGGAACTTGGTGTACAAGGGCAGGACACACACTGTAAGGTGGGGAGTAGGGAAGGACAGAGGGAACTTGGTGTATAAGGGCAGGACACACACTGTAAGGTGGGGAGTAGGGAGGGACTGAGGGAACTTGGTGTACAAGGGCAGGACACACACTGTAAGGTGGGGAGGTGGGAGAGACAGAGCGAACTTGGTGTACAAGGGCAGGACACACTGTAAGGTGGGGAGGTAGGAGGGACAGAGGGAATTCAGTGTAAAAGGGCAGGACACACACTGTAAGGTGGGGAGTAGGGAGAGACAGAGGGAACTTGGTGTACAAGGGCAGGACACTCACTGTAAGGTGGGGAGCAGGGAGGGACAGAGGGAATTCAGTGTACAAGGGCAGGACACACTGAAAGGTGGGGATTGGAGAGGGACAGAGGGACCTCAGTGTACAAGGACAGGACACACACTGTAAGGTGGGGAGTAGGGAGGGACAGAGGGAACTTGGTGTACAAGGTCAGGACACACTGTAAGGTGGGGAGCAGGGAGGGACAGAGGGAATTCAGTGTAAAAGGGCAGGACACACACTGTAAGGTGGGGAGTAGGGAGGGACAGAGGGAACTTGGTGTATAAGGGCAGGACACACACTGTAAGGTGGGGAGTAGGGAGGGACTGAGGGAACTTGGTGTACAAGGGCAGGACACACACTGTAAGGTGGGGACTAGGGATGGACTGAGGGAACTTGGTGTACAAAGTCAGGACACACACTGTAAGGTGGGGAGCAGGGAGGAACAGAGGGAATTCAGTGTAAAAGGGCAGGACACACACTGTAAGGTGGGGAGTAGGGAGGGACAGAGGGAACGGTGTACAAGGGCAGGTCACACACTGTAAAGTGGGGAGTAGGGAGGGACTGAGGGAACTTGGTGTACAAGGGCAGGTCACACACTGTAAAGTGGGGAGTAGGGAGGGACTGAGGGAACTTGGTGTACAAGGGCAGGTCACACACTGTAAGGTGGGGAGTAGGGAGGGACAGAGGGAACAGAGTACAAGGGCAGGACACACACTGAAAGGTGGGGAGTAGGGAGGGACAGAGCGAATTCAGTGTACAAGGACAGGACACACACTGTAAGGTGAGGAGTAGGGAGGAACAGAGGGAATTCAGTGTACAAGGGCAGGACACACACTGTAAGGTGGGGAGCAGGGAGGGACAGAGGGAATTCAGTGTACAAGGGCAGGACACACTGTAAGGTGGGGAGTTGGGAGGGACAGAGGGAATTCAGTGTACAAGGGCAGGACACACTGTAAGGTGGGGAGTTGGGAGGGACAGAGGGAATTCAGTGTACAAGGGCAGAACACACACTGTAAGGTGGGGAGTAGAGAGGGACAGAGCGAACTTGGTGTACAAGGGCAGGACACACACTGTAAGGTGGGGAGGTGGGAGGGACAGAGGGAATTCAGTGTACAAGGGCAGGGCATACACTGTAAGGAAGGGAGCAGGGAGGGACAGAGGGAATTCAGTGTAAAAGGGCAGGACACACACTGTAAGGTGGGGAGTAGGGAGGGACAGAAGGAACAGTGTACAAGGGCAGGGCATACACTGTAAGGTTGGGAGGTGGGAGAGACAGAGGGAATTCAGTGTAAAAGGGCAGGACACACACTGTAAGGTGGGGAGTAGGGAGGGGCAGAGGGAATTCAGTGTACAAGGGCAGGACACACTGAAAGGTGGGGAGTAGAGGGGGACAGAGGGAACTCAGAGTACAAGGACAGGACACACACTGTAAGGTGGGGAGTGGGGAGGGACAGAGGGAACTTGGTGTACAAGGGCAGGACACACACTGTAAGGTGGGGAGTAGGGAAGGACAGAGGGAACTTTGTGTATAAGGGCAGGACACACACTGTAAGGTGGGGAGTAGGGAGGGACTGAGGGAACTTGGTGTACAAGGGCAGGACATACACTGTAAGGTGGGGAATAGGGAGGGATAGAGGGAATTCAGTGTAAAAGGGCAGGACACACACTGTAAGGTGGGGAGTAGGGAGGGACAGAGCGAACTTGGTGTACAAGCGCAGGACACACTGTAAGGTGGGGAGGTAGGAGGGACAGAGGGAATTCAGTGTAAAAGGGCAGGACACACACTGTAAGGTGGGGAGTAGGGAGAGACAGAGGGAACTTGGTGTACAAGGGCAGGACACTCACTGTAAGGTGGGGAGCAGGGAGGGACAGAGGGAATTCAGTGTACAAGGGCAGGACACACTGAAAGGTGGGGATTGGAGAGGGACAGAGGGACCTCAGTGTACAAGGACAGGACACACACTGTAAGGTGGGGAGTAGGGAGGGACAGAGGGAACTTGGTGTACAAGGGCAGGACACACACTGTAAGGTGGGGAGTAGGGAGGGACAGAGGGAACTTGGTGTACAAGGGCAGGACACACACTGTAAGGTGGGGAGTAGGGAGGGACAGAGGGAACTTGGTGTATAAGGGCAGGACACACACTGTAAGGTGGGGAGTAGGGAGGGACAGAGGGAACTTGGTGTACAAGGTCAGGACACACTGTAAGGTGGGGAGCAGGGAGGGACAGAGGGAATTCAGTGTAAAAGGGCAGGACACACACTGTAAGGTGGGGAGTAGGGAGGGACAGAGGGAACTTTGTGTATAAGGGCAGGACACACACTGTAAGGTGGGGAGTAGGGAGGGACTGAGGGAACTTGGTGTACAAGGGCAGGACACACACTGTAAGGTGGGGACTAGGGATGGACTGAGGGAACTTGGTGTACAAAGTCAGGACACACACTGTAAGGTGGGGAGCAGGGAGGAACAGAGGGAATTCAGTGTAAAAGGGCAGGACACACACTGTAAGGTGGGGAGTAGGGAGGGACAGAGGGAACGGTGTACAAGGGCAGGTCACACACTGTAAAGTGGGGAGTAGGGAGGGACTGAGGGAACTTGGTGTACAAGGGCAGGTCACACACTGTAAAGTGGGGAGTAGGGAGGGACTGAGGGAACTTGGTGTACAAGGGCAGGTCACACACTGTAAGGTGGGGAGTAGGGAGGGACAGAGGGAACAGAGTACAAGGGCAGGACACACACTGTAAGGTGGGGAGCAGGGAGGGACAGAGGGAATTCAGTGTACAAGGGCAGGACACACACTGTAAGGTGGGGAGTAGGGAGGGACAGAGGGAACTTGGTGTACAAGGGCAGGACACACACTGTAAGGTGGGGAGTAGGGAGGGACAGAGGGAACTTGGTGTATAAGGGCAGGACACACACTGAAAGGTGGGGAGTAGGGAGGGACAGAGCGAATTCAGTGTACAAGGACAGGACACACACTGTAAGGTGAGGAGTAGGGAGGAACAGAGGGAATTCAGTGTACAAGGGCAGGACACACACTGTAAGGTGGGGAGCAGGGAGGGACAGAGGGAATTCAGTGTACAAGGGCAGGACACACTGTAAGGTGGGGAGTTGGGAGGGACAGAGGGAATTCAGTGTACAAGGGCAGGACACACTGTAAGGTGGGGAGTTGGGAGGGACAGAGGGAATTCAGTGTACAAGGGCAGAACACACACTGTAAGGTGGGGAGTAGAGAGGGACAGAGCGAACTTGGTGTACAAGGGCAGGACACACACTGTAAGGTGGGGAGGTGGGAGGGACAGAGGGAATTCAGTGTACAAGGGCAGGGCATACACTGTAAGGTGGGGAGCAGGGAGGGACAGAGGGAATTCAGTGTAAAAGGGCAGGACACACACTGTAAGGTGGGGAGTAGGGAGGGACAGAAGGAACAGTGTACAAGGGCAGGGCATACACTGTAAGGTGGGGAGTAGGGAGGGACAGAGGGAATTCAGTGTAAAAGGGCAGGACACACACTGTAAGGTGGGGAGCAGGGAGGGACAGAGCGAACATGGTGTACAAGGGCAGGACACACACTGTAAGGTGGGGAGGTGGGAGAGACAGAGGGAATTCAGTGTAAAAGGGCAGGACACACACTGTAAGGTGGGGAGTAGGGAGGGGCAGAGGGAATTCAGTGTACAAGGGCAGGACACACTGAAAGGTGGGGAGTAGAGGGGGACAGAGGGAACTCAGAGTACAAGGACAGGACACACACTGTAAGGTGGGGAGTGGGGAGGGACAGAGGGAACTTGGTGTACAAGGGCAGGACACACACTGTAAGGTGGGGAGTAGGGAAGGACAGAGGGAACTTGGTGTATAAGGGCAGGACACACACTGTAAGGTGGGGAGTAGGGAGGGACAGAGGGAACTTGGTGTACAAGGGCAGGACATACACTGTAAGGTGGGGAGTAGGGAGGGATAGAGGGAATTCAGTGTAAAAGGGCAGGACACACACTGTAAGGTGGGGAGTAGGGAGGGACAGAGCGAACTTGGTGTACAAGGGCAGGACACACTGTAAGGTGGGGAGGTAGGAGGGACAGAGGGAATTCAGTGTAAAAGGGCAGGACACACACTGTAAGGTGGGGAGTAGGGAGAGACAGAGGGAACTTGGTGTACAAGGGCAGGACACTCACTGTAAGGTGGGGAGCAGGGAGGGACAGAGGGAATTCAGTGTACAAGGGCAGGACACACTGAAAGGTGGGGATTGGAGAGGGACAGAGGGACCTCAGTGTACAAGGACAGGACACACACTGTAAGGTGGGGAGTAGGGAGGGACAGAGGGAACTTGGTGTACAAGGGCAGGACACACACTGTAAGGTGGGGAGTAGGGAGAGACAGAGGGAACTTGGTGTACAAGGGCAGGACACACACTGTAAGGTGGGGAGTAGGGAGGGACAGAGGGAACTTGGTGTATAAGGGCAGGACACACACTGTAAGGTGGAGAGTAGGGAGGGACAGAGGGAACTTGGTGTACAAGGTCAGGACACACTGTAAGGTGGGGAGCAGGGAGGGACAAAGGGAATTCAGTGTAAAAGGGCAGGACACACACTGTAAGGTGGGGAGTAGGGAGGGACAGAGGGAACTTGGTGTATAAGGGCAGGACACACACTGTAAGGTGGGGAGTAGGGAGGGACTGAGGGAACTTGGTGTACAAGGGCAGGACACACACTGTAAGGTGGGGACTAGGGATGGACTGAGGGAACTTGGTGTACAAAGTCAGGACACACACTGTAAGGTGGGGAGCAGGGAGGAACAGAGGGAATTCAGTGTAAAAGGGCAGGACACACACTGTAAGGTGGGGAGTAGGGAGGGACAGAGGGAACGGTGTACAAGGGCAGGTCACACACTGTAAAGTGGGGAGTAGGGAGGGACTGAGGGAACTTGGTGTACAAGGGCAGGTCACACACTGTAAAGTGGGGAGTAGGGAGGGACTGAGGGAACTTGGTGTACAAGGGCAGGTCACACACTGTAAGGTGGGGAGTAAGGAGGGACAGAGGGAACAGAGTACAAGGGCAGGACACACACTGAAAGGTGGGGAGTAGGGAGGGACAGAGCGAATTCAGTGTACAAGGACAGGACACACACTGTAAGGTGAGGAGTAGGGAGGAACAGAGGGAATTCAGTGTACAAGGGCAGGACACACACTGTAAGGTGGGGAGCAGGGAGGGACAGAGGGAATTCAGTGTACAAGGGCAGGACACACTGTAAGGTGGGGAGTTGGGAGGGACAGAGGGAATTCAGTGTACAAGGGCAGGACACACTGTAAGGTGGGGAGTTGGGAGGGACAGAGGGAATTCAGTGTACAAGGGCAGAACACACACTGTAAGGTGGGGAGTAGAGAGGGACAGAGCGAACTTGGTGTACAAGGGCAGGACACACACTGTAAGGTGGGGAGGTGGGAGGGACAGAGGGAATTCAGTGTACAAGGGCAGGGCATACACTGTAAGGTGGGGAGCAGGGAGGGACAGAGGGAATTCAGTGTAAAAGGGCAGGACACACACTGTAAGGTGGGGAGTAGGGAGGGACAGAAGGAACAGTGTAAAAGGGCAGGGCATACACTGTAAGGTGGGGAGTAGGGAGGGACAGAGGGAATTCAGTGTAAAAGGGCAGGACACACACTGTAAGGTGGGGAGCAGGGAGGGACAGAGCGAACTTGATGTACAAGGGCAGGACACACACTGTAAGGTGGGGAGGTGGGAGAGACAGAGGGAATTCAGTGTAAAAGGGCAGGACACACACTGTAAGGTGGGGAGTAGGGAGGGGCAGAGGGAATTCAGTGTACAAGGGCAGGACACACTGAAAGGTGGGGAGTAGAGGGGGACAGAGGGAACTTGGTGTACAAGGACAGGACACACACTGTAAGGTGGGGAGTAGGGAAGGACAGAGGGAACTTGGTGTATAAGGGCAGGACACACACTGTAAGGTGGGGAGTAGGGAGGGACTGAGGGAACTTGGTGTACAAGGGCAGGACATACACTGTAAGGTGGGGAGTAGGGAGGGATAGAGGGAATTCAGTGTAAAAGGGCAGGACACACACTGTAAGGTGGGGAGTAGGGAGGGACAGAGCGAACTTGGTGTACAAGGGCAGGACACACTGTAAGGTGGGGAGGTAGGAGGGACAGAGGGAATTCAGTGTAAAAGGGCAGGACACACACTGTAAGGTGGGGAGTAGGGAGAGACAGAGGGAACTTGGTGTACAAGGGCAGGACACTCACTGTAAGGTGGGGAGCAGGGAGGGACAGAGGGAATTCAGTGTACAAGGGCAGGACACACTGAAAGGTGGGGATTGGAGAGGGACAGAGGGACCTCAGTGTACAAGGACAGGACACACACTGTAAGGTGGGGAGTAGGGAGGGACAGAGGGAACTTGGTGTACAAGGGCAGGACACACACTGTAAGGTGGGGAGTAGGGAGGGACAGAGGGAACTTGGTGTATAAGGGCAGGACACACACTGTAAGGTGGGGAGTAGGGAGGGACAGAGGGAACTTGGTGTACAAGGTCAGGACACACTGTAAGGTGGGGAGCAGGGAGGGACAGAGGAAATTCAGTGTAAAAGGGCAGGACACACACTGTAAGGTGGGGAGTAGGGAGGGACAGAGGGAACTTGGTGTATAAGGGCAGGACACACTCTGTAAGGTGGGGAGTAGGGAGGGACTGAGGGAACTTGGTGTACAAGGGCAGGACACACACTGTAAGGTGGGGACTAGGGATGGACTGAGGGAACTTGGTGTACAAAGTCAGGACACACACTGTAAGGTGGGGAGCAGGGAGGAACAGAGGGAATTCAGTGTAAAAGGGCAGGACACACACTGTAAGGTGGGGAGTAGGGAGGGACAGAGGTAATGGTGTACAAGGGCAGGTCACACACTGTAAAGTGGGGAGTAGGGAGGGACTGAGGGAACTTGGTGTACAAGGGCAGGTCACACACTGTAAAGTGGGGAGTAGGGAGGGACTGAGGGAACTTGGTGTACAAGGGCAGGTCACACACTGTAAGGTGGGGAGTAAGGAGGGACAGAGGGAACAGAGTACAAGGGCAGGACACACACTGAAAGGTGGGGAGTAGGGAGGGACAGATCGAATTCAGTGTACAAGGACAGGACACACACTGTAAGGTGAGGAGTAGGGAGGAACAGAGGGAATTCAGTGTACAAGGGCAGTACACACACTGTAAGGTGGGGAGCAGGGAGGGACAGAGGGAATTCAGTGTACAAGGGCAGGACACACTGTAAGGTGGGGAGTTGGGAGGGACAGAGGGAATTCAGTGTACAAGGGCAGGACACACTGTAAGGTGGGGAGTTGGGAGGGACAGAGGGAATTCAGTGTACAAGGGCAGAACACACACTGTAAGGTGGGGAGTAGAGAGGGACAGAGCGAACTTGCTGTACAAGGGCAGGACACACACTGTAAGGTGGGGAGGTGGGAGGGACAGAGGGAATTCAGTGTACAAGGGCAGGGCATACACTGTAAGGTGGGGAGCAGGGAGGGACAGAGGGAATTCAGTGTAAAAGGGCAGGACACACACTGTAAGGTGGGGAGTAGGGAGGGACAGAAGGAACAGTGTACAAGGGCAGGGCATACACTGTAAGGTGGGGAGTAGGGAGGGACAGAGGGAATTCAGTGTAAAAGGGCAGGACACACACTGTAAGGTGGGGAGCAGGGAGGGACAGAGCGAACTTGATGTACAAGGGCAGGACACACACTGTAAGGTGGGGATTGGAGAGGGACAGAGGGACCTCAGTGTACAAGGACAGGACACACACTGTAAGGTGGGGAGTAGGGAGGGACAGAGGGAACTTGGTGTACAAGGGCAGGACACACACTGTAAGGTGGGGAGTAGGGAGGGACAGAGGGAACTTGGTGTACAAGGGCAGGACACACACTGTAAGGTGGGGAGTAGGGAGGGACAGAGGGAACTTGGTGTATAAGGGCAGGACACACACTGTAAGGTGGGGAGTAGGGAGGGACAGAGGGAACTTGGTGTACAAGGTCAGGACACACTGTAAGGTGGGGAGCAGGGAGGGACAGAGGGAATTCAGTGTAAAAGGGCAGGACACACACTGTAAGGTGGGGAGTAGGGAGGGACAGAGGGAACTTTGTGTATAAGGGCAGGACACACACTGTAAGGTGGGGAGTAGGGAGGGACTGAGGGAACTTGGTGTACAAGGGCAGGACACACACTGTAAGGTGGGGACTAGGGATGGACTGAGGGAACTTGGTGTACAAAGTCAGGACACACACTGTAAGGTGGGGAGCAGGGAGGAACAGAGGGAATTCAGTGTAAAAGGGCAGGAAACACACTGTAAGGTGGGGAGTAGGGAGGGACAGAGGGAACGGTGTACAAGGGCAGGTCACACACTGTAAAGTGGGGAGTAGGGAGGGACTGAGGGAACTTGGTGTACAAGGGCAGGTCACACACTGTAAAGTGGGGAGTAGGGAGGGACTGAGGGAACTTGGTGTACAAGGGCAGGTCACACACTGTAAGGTGGGGAGTAGGGAGGGACAGAGGGAACAGAGTACAAGGGCAGGACACACACTGTAAGGTGGGGAGCAGGGAGGGACAGAGGGAATTCAGTGTACAAGGGCAGGACACACACTGTAAGGTGGGGAGTAGGGAGGGACAGAGGGAACTTGGTGTACAAGGGCAGGACACACACTGTAAGGTGGGGAGTAGGGAGGGACAGAGGGAACTTGGTGTATAAGGGCAGGACACACACTGAAAGGTGGGGAGTAGGGAGGGACAGAGCGAATTCAGTGTACAAGGACAGGACACACACTGTAAGGTGAGGAGTAGGGAGGAACAGAGGGAATTCAGTGTACAAGGGCAGGACACACACTGTAAGGTGGGGAGCAGGGAGGGACAGAGGGAATTCAGTGTACAAGGGCAGGACACACTGTAAGGTGGGGAGTTGGGAGGGACAGAGGGAATTCAGTGTACAAGGGCAGGACACACTGTAAGGTGGGGAGTTGGGAGGGACAGAGGGAATTCAGTGTACAAGGGCAGAACACACACTGTAAGGTGGGGAGTAGAGAGGGACAGAGCGAACTTGGTGTATAAGGGCAGGACACACACTGTAAGGTGGGGAGGTGGGAGGGACAGAGGGAATTCAGTGTACAAGGGCAGGGCATACACTGTAAGGTGGGGAGCAGGGAGGGACAGAGGGAATTCAGTGTAAAAGGGCAGGACACACACTGTAAGGTGGGGAGTAGGGAGGGACAGAAGGAACAGTGTACAAGGGCAGGGCATACACTGTAAGGTGGGGAGTAGGGAGGGACAGAGGGAATTCAGTGTAAAAGGGCAGGACACACACTGTAAGGTGGGGAGCAGGGAGGGACAGAGCGAACTTGGTGTACAAGGGCAGGACACACACTGTAAGGTGGGGAGGTGGGAGAGACAGAGGGAATTCAGTGTAAAAGGGCAGGACACACACTGTAAGGTGGGGAGTAGGGAGGGGCAGAGGGAATTCAGTGTACAAGGGCAGGACACACTGAAAGGTGGGGAGTAGAGGGGGACAGAGGGAACTCAGAGTACAAGGACAGGACACACACTGTAAGGTGGGGAGTGGGGAGGGACAGAGGGAACTTGGTGTACAAGTGCAGGACACACACTGTAAGGTGGGGAGTAGGGAAGGACAGAGGGAACTTGGTGTATAAGGGCAGGACACACACTGTAAGGTGGGGAGTAGGGAGGGACTGAGGGAACTTGGTGTACAAGGGCAGGACATACACTGTAAGGTGGGGAGTAGGGAGGGATAGAGGGAATTCAGTGTAAAAGGGCAGGACACACACTGTAAGGTGGGGAGTAGGGAGGGACAGAGCGAACTTGGTGTACAATGGCAGGACACACTGTAAGGTGGGGAGGTAGGAGGGACAGAGGGAATTCAGTGTAAAAGGGCAGGACACACACTGTAAGGTGGGGAGTAGGGAGAGACAGAGGGAACTTGGTGTACAAGGGCAGGACACTCACTGTAAGGTGGGGAGCAGGGAGGGACAGAGGGAATTCAGTGTACAAGGGCAGGACACACTGAAAGGTGGGGATTGGAGAGGGACAGAGGGACCTCAGTGTACAAGGACAGGACACACACTGTAAGGTGGGGAGTAGGGAGGGACAGAGGGAACTTGGTGTACAGGGGCAGGACACACACTGTAAGGTGGGGAGTAGGGAGGGACAGAGGGAACTTGGTGTACAAGGGCAGGACACACACTGTAAGGTGGGGAGTAGGGAGGGACAGAGGGAACTTGGTGTATAAGGGCAGGACACACACTGTAAGGTGGAGAGTAGGGAGGGACAGAGGGAACTTGGTGTACAAGGTCAGGACACACTGTAAGGTGGGGAGCAGGGAGGGACAAAGGGAATTCAGTGTAAAAGGGCAGGACACACACTGTAAGGTGGGGAGTAGGGAGGGACAGAGGGAACTTGGTGTATAAGGGCAGGACACACACTGTAAGGTGGGGAGTAGGGAGGGACTGAGGGAACTTGGTGTACAAGGGCAGGACACACACTGTAAGGTGGGGACTAGGGATGGACTGAGGGAACTTGGTGTACAAAGTCAGGACACACACTGTAAGGTGGGGAGCAGGGAGGAACAGAGGGAATTCAGTGTAAAAGGGCAGGACACACACTGTAAGGTGGGGAGTAGGGAGGGACAGAGGGAACGGTGTACAAGGGCAGGTCACACACTGTAAAGTGGGGAGTAGGGAGGGACTGAGGGAACTTGGTGTACAAGGGCAGGTCACACACTGTAAAGTGGGGAGGGACTGAGGGAACTTGGTGTACAAGGGCAGGTCACACACTGTAAGGTGGGGAGTAAGGAGGGACAGAGGGAACAGAGTACAAGGGCAGGACACACACTGAAAGGTGGGGAGTAGGGAGGGACAGAGCGAATTCAGTGTACAAGGACAGGACACACACTGTAAGGTGAGGAGTAGGGAGGAACAGAGGGAATTCAGTGTACAAGGGCAGGACACACACTGTAAGGTGGGGAGCAGGGAGGGACAGAGGGAATTCAGTGTACAAGGGCAGGACACACTGTAAGGTGGGGAGTTGGGAGGGACAGAGGGAATTCAGTGTACAAGGGCAGGACACACTGTAAGGTGGGGAGTTGGGAGGGACAGAGGGAATTCAGTGTACAAGGGCAGAACACACACTGTAAGGTGGGGAGTAGAGAGGGACAGAGCGAACTTGGTGTACAAGGGCAGGACACACACTGTAAGGTGGGGAGGTGGGAGGGACAGAGGGAATTCAGTGTACAAGGGCAGGGCATACACTGTAAGGTGGGGAGCAGGGAGGGACAGAGGGAATTCAGTGTAAAAGGGCAGGACACACACTGTAAGGTGGGGAGTAGGGAGGGACAGAAGGAACAGTGTAAAAGGGCAGGGCATACACTGTAAGGTGGGGAGTAGGGAGGGACAGAGGGAATTCAGTGTAAAAGGGCAGGACACACACTGTAAGGTGGGGAGCAGGGAGGGACAGAGCGAACTTGATGTACAAGGGCAGGACACACACTGTAAGGTGGGGAGGTGGGAGAGACAGAGGGAATTCAGTGTAAAAGGGCAGGACACACACTGTAAGGTGGGGAGTAGGGAGGGGCAGAGGGAATTCAGTGTACAAGGGCAGGACACACTGAAAGGTGGGGAGTAGAGGGGGACAGAGGGAACTTGGTGTACAAGGACAGGACACACACTGTAAGGTGGGGAGTAGGGAAGGACAGAGGGAACTTGGTGTATAAGGGCAGGACACACACTGTAAGGTGGGGAGTAGGGAGGGACTGAGGGAACTTGGTGTACAAGGGCAGGACATACACTGTAAGGTGGGGAGTAGGGAGGGATAGAGGGAATTCAGTGTAAAAGGGCAGGACACACACTGTAAGGTGGGGAGTAGGGAGGGACAGAGCGAACTTGGTGTACAAGGGCAGGACACACTGTAAGGTGGGGAGGTAGGAGGGACAGAGGGAATTCAGTGTAAAAGGGCAGGACACACACTGTAAGGTGGGGAGTAGGGAGAGACAGAGGGAACTTGGTGTACAAGGGCTGGACACTCACTGTAAGGTGGGGAGCAGGGAGGGACAGAGGGAATTCAGTGTACAAGGGCAGGACACACTGAAAGGTGGGGATTGGAGAGGGACAGAGGGACCTCAGTGTACAAGGACAGGACACACACTGTAAAGTGGGGAGTAGGGAGGGACAGAGGGAACTTGGTGTACAAGGGCAGGACACACACTGTAAGGTGGGGAGTAGGGAGGGACAGAGGGAACTTGGTGTATAAGGGCAGGACACACACTGTAAGGTGGGGAGTAGGGAGGGACAGAGGGAACTTGGTGTACAAGGTCAGGACACACTGTAAGGTGGGGAGCAGGGAGGGACAGAGGGAATTCAGTGTAAAAGGGCAGGACACACACTGTAAGGTGGGGAGTAGGGAGGGACAGAGGGAACTTGGTGTATAAGGGCAGGACACACACTGTAAGGTGGGGAGTAGGGAGGGACTGAGGGAACTTGGTGTACAAGGGCAGGACACACACTGTAAGGTGGGGACTAGGGATGGACTGAGGGAACTTGGTGTACAAAGTCAGGACACACACTGTAAGGTGGGGAGCAGGGAGGAACAGAGGGAATTCAGTGTAAAAGGGCAGGACACACACTGTAAGGTGGGGAGTAGGGAGGGACAGAGGTAACGGTGTACAAGGGCAGGTCACACACTGTAAAGTGGGGAGTAGGGAGGGACTGAGGGAACTTGGTGTACAAGGGCAGGTCACACACTGTAAAGTGGGGAGTAGGGAGGGACTGAGGGAACTTGGTGTACAAGGGCAGGTCACACACTGTAAGGTGGGGAGTAAGGAGGGACAGAGGGAACAGAGTACAAGGGCAGGACACACACTGAAAGGTGGGGAGTAGGGAGGGACAGAGCGAATTCAGTGTACAAGGACAGGACACACACTGTAAGGTGAGGAGTAGGGAGGAACAGAGGGAATTCAGTGTACAAGGGCAGGACACACACTGTAAGGTGGGGAGCAGGGAGGGACAGAGGGAATTCAGTGTACAAGGGCAGGACACACTGTAAGGTGGGGAGTTGGGAGGGACAGAGGGAATTCAGTGTACAAGGGCAGGACACACTGTAAGGTGGGGAGTTGGGAGGGACAGAGGGAATTCAGTGTACAAGGGCAGAACACACACTGTAAGGTGGGGAGTAGAGAGGGACAGAGCGAACTTGCTGTACAAGGGCAGGACACACACTGTAAGGTGGGGAGGTGGGAGTGACAGAGGGAATTCAGTGTACAAGGGCAGGGCATACACTGTAAGGTGGGGAGCAGGGAGGGACAGAGGGAATTCAGTGTAAAAGGGCAGGACACACACTGTAAGGTGGGGAGTAGGGAGGGACAGAAGGAACAGTGTACAAGGGCAGGGCATACACTGTAAGGTGGGGAGTAGGGAGGGACAGAGGGAATTCAGTGTAAAAGGGCAGGACACACACTGTAAGGTGGGGAGCAGGGAGGGACAGAGCGAACTTGATGTACAAGGGCAGGACACACACTGTAAGGTGGGGAGGTGGGAGAGACAGAGGGAATTCAGTGTAAAAGGGCAGGACACACACTGTAAGGTGGGGAGTAGGGAGGGGCAGAGGGAATTCAGTGTACAAGGGCAGGACACACTGAAAGGTGGGGAGTAGAGGGGGACAGAGGGAACTCAGAGTACAAGGACAGGACACACACTGTAAGGTGGGGAGTGGGGAGGGACAGAGGGAAATTGGTGTACAAGGGCAGGACACACACTGTAAGGTGGGGAGTAGGGAAGGACAGAGGGAACTTGGTGTATAAGGGCAGGACACACACTGTAAGGTGGGGAGTAGGGAGGGACTGAGGGAACTTGGTGTACAAGGGCAGGACATACACTGTAAGGTGGGGAGTAGGGAGGGATAGAGGGAATTCAGTGTAAAAGGGCAGGACACACACTGTAAGGTGGGGAGTAGGGAGGGACAGAGCGAACTTGGTGTACAAGGGCAGGACACACTGTAAGGTGGGGAGGTAGGAGGGACAGAGGGAATTCAGTGTAAAAGGGCAGGACACACACTGTAAGGTGGGGAGTAGGGAGAGACAGAGGGAACTTGGTGTACAAGGGCAGGACACTCACTGTAAGGTGGGGAGCAGGGAGGGACAGAGGGAATTCAGTGTACAAGGGCAGGACACACTGAAAGGTGGGGATTGGAGAGGGACAGAGGGACCTCAGTGTACAAGGACAGGACACACACTGTAAGGTGGGGAGTAGGGAGGGACAGAGGGAACTTGGTGTACAAGGGCAGGACACACACTGTAAGGTGGGGAGTAGGGAGGGACAGAGGGAACTTGGTGTACAAGGGCAGGACACACACTGTAAGGTGGGGAGTAGGGAGGGACAGAGGGAACTTGGTGTATAAGGGCAGGACACACACTGTAAGGTGGGGAGTAGGGAGGGACAGAGGGAACTTGGTGTACAAGGTCAGGACACACTGTAAGGTGGGGAGCAGGGAGGGACAGAGGGAATTCAGTGTAAAAGGGCAGGACACACACTGTAAGGTGGGGAGTAGGGAGGGACAGAGGGAACTTGGTGTATAAGGGCAGGACACACACTGAAAGGTGGGGAGTAGGGAGGGACAGAGCGAATTCAGTGTACAAGGACAGGACACACACAGTAAGGTGAGGAGTAGGGAGGAACAGAGGGAATTCAGTGTACAAGGGCAGGACACACACTGTAAGGTGGGGAGCAGGGAGGGACAGAGGGAATTCAGTGTACAAGGGCAGGACACACTGTAAGGTGGGGAGTTGGGAGGGACAGAGGGAATTCAGTGTACAAGGGCAGGACACACTGTAAGGTGGGGAGTTGGGAGGGACAGAGGGAATTCAGTGTACAAGGGCAGAACACACACTGTAAGGTGGGGAGTAGAGAGGGACAGAGCGAACTTGGTGTACAAGGGCAGGACACACACTGTAAGGTGGGGAGGTGGGAGGGACAGAGGGAATTCAGTGTACAAGGGCAGGGCATACACTGTAAGGTGGGGAGCAGGGAGGGACAGAGGGAATTCAGTGTAAAAGGGCAGGACACACACTGTAAGGTGGGGAGTAGGGAGGGACAGAAGGAACAGTGTACAAGGGCAGGGCATACTCTGTAAGGTGGGGAGTAGGGAGGGACAGAGGGAATTCAGTGTAAAAGGGCAGGACACACACTGTAAGGTGGGGAGCAGGGAGGGACAGAGCGAACTTGGTGTACAAGGGCAGGACACACGCTGTAAGGTGGGGAGGTGGGAGAGACAGAGGGAATTCAGTGTAAAAGGGCAGGACACACACTGTAAGGTGGGGAGTAGGGAGGGGCAGAGGGAATTCAGTGTACAAGGGCAGGACACACTGAAAGGTGGGGAGTAGAGGGGGACAGAGGGAACTCAGAGTACAAGGACAGGACACACACTGTAAGGTGGGGAGTGGGGAGGGACAGAGGGAACTTGGTGTACAAGGGCAGGACACACACTGTAAGGTGGGGAGTAGGGAAGGACAGAGGGAACTTGGTGTATAAGGGCAGGACACACACTGTAAGGTGGGGAGTAGGGAGGGACTGAGGGAACTTGGTGTACAAGAGCAGGACATACACTGTAAGGTGGGGAGCAGGGAGGGACAGAGGGAATTCAGTGTAAAAGGGCAGGACACACACTATAAGGTGGGGAGTAGGGAGGGACTGAGGGAACTTGGTGTACAAGGGCAGGACACACACTGTAAGGTGGGGACTAGGGAGGGACTGAGGGAACTTGGTGTACAAAGTCAGGACACACACTGTAAGGTGGGGAGTAGGGAGGGACAGAGGGAATTCAGTGTAAAAGGGCAGGACACACACTGTAAGGTGGGGAGTAGGGAGGGACAGAGGGAACGGTGTACAAGGACAGGTCACACTGTAAAGTGGGGAGTAGGGAGGGACAGAGCGAATTCAGTGTACAAGGACAGGACACACACTGTAAGGTGAGGAGTAGGGAGGAACAGAGGGAATTCAGTGTACAAGGGCAGGACACACACTGTAAGGTGGGGAGCAGGGAGGGACAGAGGGAATTCAGTGTACAAGGGCAGGACACACTGTAAGGTGGGGAGTTGGGAGGGACAGAGGGAATTCAGTGTACAAGGGCAGGACACACTGTAAGGTGGGGAGTTGGGAGGGACAGAGGGAATTCAGTGTACAAGGGCAGAACACACACTGTAAGGTGGGGAGTAGAGAGGGACAGAGCGAACTTGGTGTACAAGGGCAGGACACACACTGTAAGGTGGGGAGGTGGGAGGGACAGAGGGAATTCAGTGTACAAGGGCAGGGCATACACTGTAAGGTGGGGAGCAGGGAGGGACAGAGGGAATTCAGTGTAAAAGGGCAGGACACACACTGTAAGGTGGGGAGTAGGGAGGGACAGAAGGAACAGTGTACAAGGGCAGGGCATACACTGTAAGGTGGGGAGTAGGGAGGGACAGAGGGAATTCAGTGTAAAAGGGCAGGACACACACTGTAAGGTGGGGAGCAGGGAGGGACAGAGCGAACTTGGTGTACAAGGGCAGGACACACACTGTAAGGTGGGGAGGTGGGAGAGACAGAGGGAATTCAGTGTAAAAGGGCAGGACACACACTGTAAGGTGGGGAGTAGGGAGGGGCAGAGGGAATTCAGTGTACAAGGGCAGGACACACTGAAAGGTGGGGAGTAGAGGGGGACAGAGGGAACTCAGAGTACAAGGACAGGACACACACTGTAAGGTGGGGAGTGGGGAGGGACAGAGGGAACTTGGTGTACAAGGGCAGGACACACACTGTAAGGTGGGGAGTAGGGAAGGACAGAGGGAACTTGGTGTATAAGGGCAGGACACACACTGTAAGGTGGGGAGTAGGGAGGGACTGAGGGAACTTGGTGTACAAGGGCAGGACATACACTGTAAGGTGGGGAGCAGGGAGGGACAGAGGGAATTCAGTGTAAAAGGGCAGGACACACACTATAAGGTGGGGAGTAGGGAGGGACTGAGGGAACTTGGTGTACAAGGGCAGGACACACACTGTAAGGTGGGGACTAGGGAGGGACTGAGGGAACTTGGTGTACAAAGTCAGGACACACACTGTAAGGTGGGGAGTAGGGAGGGACAGGGGAATTCAGTGTAAAAGGGCAGGACACACACTGTAAGGTGGGGAGTAGGGAGGGACAGAGGGAACGGTGTACAAGGGCAGGTCACACTGTAAAGTGGGGAGTAGGGAGGGACAGAGCGAATTCAGTGTACAAGGACAGGACACACACTGTAAGGTGAGGAGTAGGGAGGAACAGAGGGAATTCAGTGTACAAGGGCAGGACACACACTAAGGTGGGTAGCAGGGAGGGACAGAGGGAATTCAGTGTACAAGGGCAGGACACACTGTAAGGTGGGGAGTTGGGAGGGACAGAGGGAATTCAGTGTACAAGGGCAGGACACACTGTAAGGTGGGGAGTTGGGAGGGACAGAGGGAATTCAGTGTACAAGGGCAGAACACACACTGTAAGGTGGGGAGTAGAGAGGGACAGAGCGAACTTGGTGTACAAGGGCAGGACACACACTGTAAGGTGGGGAGGTGGGAGGGACAGAGGGAATTCAGTGTACAAGGGCAGGGCATACACTGTAAGGTGGGGAGCAGGGAGGGACAGAGGGAATTCAGTGTAAAAGGGCAGGACACACACTGTAAGGTGGGGAGTAGGGAGGGACAGAAGGAACAGTGTACAAGGGCAGGGCATACACTGTAAGGTGGGGAGTAGGGAGGGACAGAGGGAATTCAGTGTAAAAGGGCAGGACACACACTGTAAGGTGGGGAGCAGGGAGGGACAGAGCGAACTTGGTGTACAAGGGCAGGACACACACTGTAAGGTGGGGAGGTGGGAGAGACAGAGGGAATTCAGTGTAAAAGGGCAGGACACACACTGTAAGGTGGGGAGTAGGGAGGGACAGAGGGAACTTGGTGTATAAGGGCAGGACACACACTGAAAGGTGGGGAGTAGGGAGGGACAGAGCGAATTCAGTGTACAAGGACAGGACACACACTGTAAGGTGAGGAGTACGGAGGAACAGAGGGAATTCAGTGTACAAGGGCAGGACACACACTGTAAGGTGGGGAGCAGGGAGGGACAGAGGGAATTCAGTGTACAAGGGCAGGACACACTGTAAGGTGGGGAGTTGGGAGGGACAGAGGGAATTCAGTGTACAAGGGCAGGACACACTGTAAGGTGGGGAGTTGGGAGGGACAGAGGGAATTCAGTGTACAAGGGCAGAACACACACTGTAAGTTGGGGAGTAGAGAGGGACAGAGCGAACTTGGTGTACAAGGGCAGGACACACACTGTAAGGTGGGGAGGTGGGAGGGACAGAGGGAATTCAGTGTACAAGGGCAGGGCATACACTGTAAGGTGGGGAGCAGGGAGGGACAGAGGGAATTCAGTGTAAAAGGGCAGGACACACACTGTAAGGTGGGGAGTAGGGAGGGACAGAAGGAACAGTGTACAAGGGCAGGGCATACACTGTAAGGTGGGGAGTAGGGAGGGACAGAGGGAATTCAGTGTAAAAGGGCAGGACACACACTGTAAGGTGGGGAGCAGGGAGGGACAGAGCGAACTTGGTGTACAAGGGCAGGACACACACTGTAAGGTGGGGAGGTGGGAGAGACAGAGGGAATTCAGTGTAAAAGGGCAGGACACACACTGTAAGGTGGGGAGTAGGGAGGGGCAGAGGGAATTCAGTGTACAAGGGCAGGACACACTGAAAGGTGGGGAGTAGAGGGGGACAGAGGGAACTCAGAGTACAAGGACAGGACACACACTGTAAGGTGGGGAGTGGGGAGGGACAGAGGGAACTTGGTGTACAAGGGCAGGACACACACTGTAAGGTGGGGAGTAGGGAAGGACAGAGGGAACTTGGTGTATAAGGGCAGGACACACACTGTAAGGTGGGGAGTAGGGAGGGACTGAGGGAACTTGGTGTACAAGGGCAGGACATACACTGTAAGGTGGGGAGCAGGGAGGGACAGACGGAATTCAGTGTAAAAGGGCAGGACACACACTATAAGGTGGGGAGTAGGGAGGGACTGAGGGAACTTGGTGTACAAGGGCAGGACACACACTGTAAGGTGGGGACTAGGGAGGGACTGAGGGAACTTGGTGTACAAAGTCCGGACACACACTGTAAGGTGGGGAGTAGGGAGGGACAGAGGGAATTCAGTGTAAAAGGGCAGGACACACACTGTAAGGTGGGGAGTAGGGAGGGACAGAGGGAACGGTGTACAAGGACAGGTCACACTGTAAAGTGGGGAGTAGGGAGGGACAGAGCGAATTCAGTGTACAAGGACAGGACACACACTGTAAGGTGAGGAGTAGGGAGGAACAGAGGGAATTCAGTGTACAAGGGCAGGACACACACTGTAAGGTGGGGAGCAGGGAGGGACAGAGGGAATTCAGTGTACAAGGGCAGGACACACTGTAAGGTGGGGAGTTGGGAGGGACAGAGGGAATTCAGTGTACAAGGGCAGGACACACTGTAAGGTGGGGAGTTGGGAGGGACAGAGGGAATTCAGTGTACAAGGGCAGAACACACACTGTAAGGTGGGGAGTAGAGAGGGACAGAGCGAACTTGGTGTACAAGGGCAGGACACACACTGTAAGGTGGGGAGGTGGGAGGGACAGAGGGAATTCAGTGTACAAGAGCAGGGCATACACTGTAAGGTGGGGAGCAGGGAGGGACAGAGGGAATTCAGTGTAAAAGGGCAGGACACACACTGTAAGGTGGGGAGTAGGGAGGGACAGAAGGAACAGTGTACAAGGGCAGGGCATACACTGTAAGGTGGGGAGTAGGGAGGGACAGAGGGAATTCAGTGTAAAAGGGCAGGACACACACTGTAAGGTGGGGAGCAGGGAGGGACAGAGCGAACTTGGTGTACAAGGGCAGGACACACACTGTAAGGTGGGGAGGTGGGAGAGACAGAGGGAATTCAGTGTAAAAGGGCAGGACACACACTGTAAGGTGGGGAGTAGGGAGGGGCAGAGGGAATTCAGTGTACAAGGGCAGGACACACTGAAAGGTGGGGAGTAGAGGGGGACAGAGGGAACTCAGAGTACAAGGACAGGACACACACTGTAAGGTGGGGAGTGGGGAGGGACAGAGGGAACTTGGTGTACAAGGGCAGGACACACACTGTAAGGTGGGGAGTAGGGAAGGACAGAGGGAACTTGGTGTATAAGGGCAGGACACACACTGTAAGGTGGGGAGTAGGGAGGGACTGAGGGAACTTGGTGTACAAGGGCAGGACATACACTGTAAGGTGGGGAGCAGGGAGGGACAGAGGGAATTCAGTGTAAAAGGGCAGGACACACACTATAAGGTGGGGAGTAGGGAGGGACTGAGGGAACTTGGTGTACAAGGGCAGGACACACACTGTAAGGTGGGGACTAGGGAGGGACTGAGGGAACTTGGTGTACAAAGTCAGGACACACACTGTAAGGTGGGGAGTAGGGAGGGACAGAGGGAATTCAGTGTAAAAGGGCAGGACACACACTGTAAGGTGGGGAGTAGGGAGGGACAGAGGGAACGGTGTACAAGGGCAGGTCACACTGTAAAGTGGGGAGTAGGGAGGGACAGAGCGAATTCAGTGTACAAGGACAGGACACACACTGTAAGGTGAGGAGTAGGGAGGAACAGAGGGAATTCAGTGTACAAGGGCAGGACACACACTGTAAGGTGGGTAGCAGGGAGGGACAGAGGGAATTCAGTGTACAAGGGCAGGACACACTGTAAGGTGGGGAGTTGGGAGGGACAGAGGGAATTCAGTGTACAAGGGCAGGACACACTGTAAGGTGGGGAGTTGGGAGGGACAGAGGGAATTCAGTGTACAAGGGCAGAACACACACTGTAAGGTGGGGAGTAGAGAGGGACAGAGCGAACTTGGTGTACAAGGGCAGGACACACACTGTAAGGTGGGGAGGTGGGAGGGACAGAGGGAATTCAGTGTACAAGGGCAGGGCATACACTGTAAGGTGGGGAGCAGGGAGGGACAGAGGGAATTCATTGTAAAAGGGCAGGACACACACTGTAAGGTGGGGAGTAGGGAGGGACAGAAGGAACAGTGTACAAGGGCAGGGCATACACTGTAAGGTGGGGAGTAGGGAGGGACAGAGGGAATTCAGTGTAAAAGGGCAGGACACACACTGTAAGGTGGGGAGCAGGGAGGGACAGAGCGAACTTGGTGTACAAGGGCAGGACACACACTGTAAGGTGGGGAGGTGGGAGAGACAGAGGGAATTCAGTGTAAAAGGGCAGGACACACACTGTAAGGTGGGGAGTAGGGAGGGGCAGAGGGAATTCAGTGTACAAGGGCAGGACACACTGAAAGGTGGGGAGTAGAGGGGGACAGAGGGAACTCAGAGTACAAGGACAGGACACACACTGTAAGGTGGGGAGTGGGGAGGGACAGAGGGAACTTGGTGTACAAGGGCAGGACACACACTGTAAGGTGGGGAGTAGGGAAGGACAGAGGGAACTTGGTGTATAAGGGCAGGACACAGACTGTAAGGTGGGGAGTAGGGAGGGACTGAGGGAACTTGGTGTACAAGGGCAGGACATACACTGTAAGGTGGAGGAGCAGGGAGGGACAGAGGGAATTCAGTGTAAAAGGGCAGGACACACACTATAAGGTGGGGAGTAGGGAGGGACTGAGGGAACTTGGTGTACAAGGGCAGGACACACACTGTAAGGTGGGGACTAGGGAGGGACTGAGGGAACTTGGTGTACAAAGTCAGGACACACACTGTAAGGTGGGGAGTAGGGAGGGACAGAGGGAATTCAGTGTAAAAGGGCAGGACACACACTGTAAGGTGGGGAGTAGGGAGGGACAGAGGGAACGGTGTACAAGGGCAGGTCACACTGTAAAGTGGGGTGTAGGGAGGGACTGAGGGAACTTGGTGTACAAGGGCAGGTCACACACTGTAAGGTGGGGAGTAGGGAGGGACAGCGGGAACAGAGTACAAGGGCAGGACACACACTGTAAGGTGGGGAGCAGGGAGGGACAGAGGGAATTCAGTGTACAAGGGCAGGACACACAC
The DNA here is from genome assembly GCF_030144855.1 of Hypanus sabinus. Taxonomy (NCBI): domain Eukaryota; kingdom Metazoa; phylum Chordata; class Chondrichthyes; order Myliobatiformes; family Dasyatidae; genus Hypanus; species Hypanus sabinus. The sequence continues at coordinate 263,328 of NW_026778913.1, forward strand.
TGTAAGGTGGGGAGTAGGGAGGGACAGAGGGAACTTGGTGTACAAGGGCAGGACACACACTGTAAGGTGGGGAGTAGGGAGGGACAGAGGGAACTTGGTGTATAAGGGCAGGACACACACTGAAAGGTGTGGAGTAGGGATGGACAGAGCGAATTCAGTGTACAAGGACAGGACACACACTGTAAGGTGAGGAGTAGGGAGGAACAGAGGGAATTCAGTGTACAAGGGCAGGACACACACTGTAAGGTGGGGAGCAGGGAGGGACAGAGGGAATTCAGTGTACAAGGGCAGGACACACTGTAAGGTGGGGAGTTGGGAGGGACAGAGGGAATTCAGTGTACAAGGGCAGGACACACTGTAAGTTGGGGAGTTGGGAGGGACAGAGGGAATTCAGTGTACAAGGGCAGAACACACACTGTAAGGTGGGGAGTAGAGAGGGACAGAGCGAACTTGGTGTACAAGGGCAGGACACACACTGTAAGGTGGGGAGGTGGGAGGGACAGAGGGAATTCAGTGTACAAGGGCAGGGCATACACTGTAAGGTGGGGAGCAGGGAGGGACAGAGGGAATTCAGTGTAAAAGGGCAGGACACACACTGTAAGGTGGGGAGTAGGGAGGGACAGAAGGAACAGTGTACAAGGACAGGGCATACACTGTAAGGTGGGGAGTAGGGAGGGACAGAGGGAATTCAGTGTAAAAGGGCAGGACACACACTGTAAGGTGGGGAGCAGGGAGGGACAGAGCGAACTTGGTGTACAAGGGCAGGACACACACTGTAAGGTGGGGAGGTGGGAGAGACAGAGGGAATTCAGTGTAAAAGGGCAGGACACACACTGTAAGGTGGGGAGTAGGGAGGGGCAGAGGGAATTCAGTGTACAAGGGCAGGACACACTGAAAGGTGGGGAGTAGAGGGGGACAGAGGGAACTCAGAGTACAAGGACAGGACACACACTGTAAGGTGGGGAGTGGGGAGGGACAGAGGGAACTTGGTGTACAAGGGCAGGACACACACTGTAAGGTGGGGAGTAGGGAAGGACAGAGGGAACTTGGTGTATAAGGGCAGGACACAGACTGTAAGGTGGGGAGTAGGGAGGGACTGAGGGAACTTGGTGTACAAGGGCAGGACATACACTGTAAGGTGGGGAGCAGGGAGGGACAGACGGAATTCAGTGTAAAAGGGCAGGACACACACTATAAGGTGGGGAGTAGGGAGGGACTGAGGGAACTTGGTGTACAAGGGCAGGACACACACTGTAAGGTGGGGACTAGGGAGGGACTGAGGGAACTTGGTGTACAAAGTCAGGACACACACTGTAAGGTGGGGAGTAGGGAGGGACAGAGGGAATTCAGTGTAAAAGGGCAGGACACACACTGTAAGGTGGGGAGTAGGGAGGGACAGAGGGAACGGTGTACAAGGACAGGTCACACTGTAAAGTGGGGAGTAGGGAGGGACAGAGAGAATTCAGTGTACAAGGACAGGACACACACTGTAAGGTGAGGAGTAGGGAGGAACAGAGGGAATTCAGTGTACAAGGGCAGGACACACACTGTAAGGTGGGGAGCAGGGAGGGACAGAGGGAATTCAGTGTACAAGGGCAGGACACACTGTAAGGTGGGGAGTTGGGAGGGACAGAGGGAATTCAGTGTAAAAGGGCAGGACACACACTGTAAGGTGGGGAGTAGAGAGGGACAGAGCGAACTTGGTGTACAAGGGCAGGACACACACTGTAAGGTGGGGAGGTGGGAGGGACAGAGGGAATTCAGTGTACAAGGGCAGGGCATACACTGTAAGGTGGGGAGCAGGGAGGGACAGAGGGAATTCAGTGTAAAAGGGCAGGACACACACTGTAAGGTGGGGAGTAGGGAGGGACAGAAGGAACAGTGTACAAGGGCAGGGCATACACTGTAAGGTGGGGAGTAGGGAGGGACAGAGGGAATTCAGTGTAAAAGGGCAGGACACACACTGTAAGGTGGGGAGCAGGGAGGGACAGAGCGAACTTGGTGTACAAGGGCAGGACACACACTGTAAGGTGGGGAGGTGGGAGAGACAGAGGGAATTCAGTGTAAAAGGGCAGGACACACACTGTAAGGTGGGGAGTAGGGAGGGGCAGAGGGAATTCAGTGTACAAGGGCAGGACACACTGAAAGGTGGGGAGTAGAGGGGGACAGAGGGAACTCAGAGTACAAGGACAGGACACACACTGTAAGGTGGGGAGTGGGGAGGGACAGAGGGAACTTGGTGTACAAGGGCAGGACACACACTGTAAGGTGGGGAGTAGGGAAGGACAGAGGGAACTTGGTGTATAAGGGCAGGACACAGACTGTAAGGTGGGGAGTAGGGAGGGACTGAGGGAACTTGGTGTACAAGGGCAGGACATACACTGTAAGGTGGAGGAGCAGGGAGGGACAGAGGGAATTCAGTGTAAAAGGGCAGGACACACACTATAAGGTGGGGAGTAGGGAGGGACTGAGGGAACTTGGTGTACAAGGGCAGGACACACACTGTAAGGTGGGGACTAGGGAGGGACTGAGGGAACTTGGTGTACAAAGTCAGGACACACACTGTAAGGTGGGGAGTAGGGAGGGACAGAGGGAATTCAGTGTAAAAGGGCAGGACACACACTGTAAGGTGGGGAGTAGGGAGGGACAGAGGGAACGGTGTACAAGGGCAGGTCACACTGTAAAGTGGGGTGTAGGGAGGGACTGAGGGAACTTGGTGTACAAGGGCAGGTCACACACTGTAAGGTGGGGAGTAGGGAGGGACAGAGGGAACAGAGTACAAGGGCAGGACACACACTGTAAGGTGGGGAGCAGGGAGGGACAGAGGGAATTCAGTGTACAAGGGCAGGACACACACTGTAAGGTGGGGAGTAGGGAGGGACAGAGGGAACTTGGTGTATAAGGGCAGGACACACACTGAAAGGTGTGGAGTAGGGAGGGACAGAGCGAATTCAGTGTACAAGGACAGGACACACACTGTAAGGTGAGGAGTAGGGAGGAACAGAGGGAATTCAGTGTACAAGGGCAGGACACACACTGTAAGGTGGGGAGCAGGGAGGGACAGAGGGAATTCAGTGTACAAGGGCAGGACACACTGTAAGGTGGGGAGTTGGGAGGGACAGAGGGAATTCAGTGTACAAGGGCAGGACACACTGTAAGGTGGGGAGTTGGGAGGGACAGAGGGAATTCAGTGTACAAGGGCAGAACACACACTGTAAGGTGGGGAGTAGAGAGGGACAGAGCGAACTTGGTGTACAAGGGCAGGACACACACTGTAAGGTGGGGAGGTGGGAGGGACAGAGGGAATTCAGTGTACAAGGGCAGGGCATACACTGTAAGGTGGGGAGCAGGGAGGGACAGAGGGAATTCAGTGTAAAAGGGCAGGACACACACTGTAAGGTGGGGAGTAGGGAGGGACAGAAGGAACAGTGTACAAGGACAGGGCATACACTGTAAGGTGGGGAGTAGGGAGGGACAGAGGGAATTCAGTGTAAAAGGGCAGGACACACACTGTAAGGTGGGGAGCAGGGAGGGACAGAGCGAACTTGGTGTACAAGGGCAGGACACACACTGTAAGGTGGGGAGGTGGGAGAGACAGAGGGAATTCAGTGTAAAAGGGCAGGACACACACTGTAAGGTGGGGAGTAGGGAGGGGCAGAGGGAATTCAGTGTACAAGGGCAGGACACACTGAAAGGTGGGGAGTAGAGGGGGACAGAGGGAACTCAGAGTACAAGGACAGGACACACACTGTAAGGTGGGGAGTGGGGAGGGACAGAGGGAACTTTGTGTACAAGGGCAGGACACACACTGTAAGGTGGGGAGTAGGGAAGGACAGAGGGAACTTGGTGTATAAGGGCAGGACACACACTGTAAGGTGGGGAGTAGGGAGGGACTGAGGGAACTTGGTGTACAAGGGCAGGACATACACTGTAAGGTGGGGAGCAGGGAGGGACAGACGGAATTCAGTGTAAAAGGGCAGGACACACACTATAAGGTGGGGAGTAGGGAGGGACTGAGGGAACTTGGTGTACAAGGGCAGGACACACACTGTAAGGTGGGGACTAGGGAGGGACTGAGGGAACTTGGTGTACAAAGTCAGGACACACACTGTAAGGTGGGGAGTAGGGAGGGACAGAGGGAATTCAGTGTAAAAGGGCAGGACACACACTGTAAGGTGGGGAGTAGGGAGGGACAGAGGGAACGGTGTACAAGGACAGGTCACACTGTAAAGTGGGGAGTAGGGAGGGACAGAGCGAATTCAGTGTACAAGGACAGGACACACACTGTAAGGTGAGGAGTAGGGAGGAACAGAGGGAATTCAGTGTACAAGGGCAGGACACACACTGTAAGGTGGGGAGCAGGGAGGGACAGAGGGAATTCAGTGTACAAGGGCAGGACACACTGTAAGGTGGGGAGTTGGGAGGGACAGAGGGAATTCAGTGTACAAGGGCAGGACACACTGTAAGGTGGGGAGTTGGGAGGGACAGAGGGAATTCAGTGTACAAGGGCAGAACACACACTGTAAGGTGGGGAGTAGAGAGGGACAGAGCGAACTTGGTGTACAAGGGCAGGACACACACTGTAAGGTGGGGAGGTGGGAGGGACAGAGGGAATTCAGTGTACAAGGGCAGGGCATACACTGTAAGGTGGGGAGCAGGGAGGGACAGAGGGAATTCAGTGTAAAAGGGCAGGACACACACTGTAAGGTGGGGAGTAGGGAGGGACAGAAGGAACAGTGTACAAGGGCAGGGCATACACTGTAAGGTGGGGAGTAGGGAGGGACAGAGGGAATTCAGTGTAAAAGGGCAGGACACACACTGTAAGGTGGGGAGCAGGGAGGGACAGAGCGAACTTGGTGTACAAGGGCAGGACACACACTGTAAGGTGGGGAGGTGGGAGAGACAGAGGGAATTCAGTGTAAAAGGGCAGGACACACACTGTAAGGTGGGGAGTAGGGAGGGGCAGAGGGAATTCAGTGTACAAGGGCAGGACACACTGAAAGGTGGGGAGTAGAGGGGGACAGAGGGAACTCAGAGTACAAGGACAGGACACACACTGTAAGGTGGGGAGTGGGGAGGGACAGAGGGAACTTGGTGTACAAGGGCAGGACACACACTGTAAGGTGGGGAGTAGGGAAGGACAGAGGGAACTTGGTGTATAAGGGCAGGACACACACTGTAAGGTGGGGAGTAGGGAGGGACTGAGGGAACTTGGTGTACAAGGGCAGGACATACACTGTAAGGTGGGGAGCAGGGAGGGACAGAGGGAATTCAGTGTAAAAGGGCAGGACACACACTATAAGGTGGGGAGTAGGGAGGGACTGAGGGAACTTGGTGTACAAGGGCAGGACACACACTGTAAGGTGGGGACTAGGGAGGGACTGAGGGAACTTGGTGTACAAAGTCAGGACACACACTGTAAGGTGGGGAGTAGGGAGGGACAGAGGGAATTCAGTGTAAAAGGGCAGGACACACACTGTAAGGTGGGGAGTAGGGAGGGACAGAGGGAACGGTGTACAAGGGCAGGTCACACTGTAAAGTGGGGAGTAGGGAGGGACAGAGCGAATTCAGTGTACAAGGACAGGACACACACTGTAAGGTGAGGAGTAGGGAGGAACAGAGGGAATTCAGTGTACAAGGGCAGGACACACACTGTAAGGTGGGTAGCAGGGAGGGACAGAGGGAATTCAGTGTACAAGGGCAGGACACACTGTAAGGTGGGGAGTTGGGAGGGACAGAGGGAATTCAGTGTACAAGGGCAGGACACACTGTAAGGTGGGGAGTTGGGAGGGACAGAGGGAATTCAGTGTACAAGGGCAGAACACACACTGTAAGGTGGGGAGTAGAGAGGGACAGAGCGAACTTGGTGTACAAGGGCAGGACACACACTGTAAGGTGGGGAGGTGGGAGGGACAGAGGGAATTCAGTGTACAAGGGCAGGGCATACACTGTAAGGTGGGGAGCAGGGAGGGACAGAGGGAATTCAGTGTAAAAGGGCAGGACACACACTGTAAGGTGGGGAGTAGGGAGGGACAGAAGGAACAGTGTACAAGGGCAGGGCATACACTGTAAGGTGGGGAGTAGGGAGGGACAGAGGGAATTCAGTGTAAAAGGGCAGGACACACACTGTAAGGTGGGGAGCAGGGAGGGACAGAGCGAACTTGGTGTACAAGGGCAGGACACACACTGTAAGGTGGGGAGGTGGGAGAGACAGAGGGAATTCAGTGTAAAAGGGCAGGACACACACTGTAAGGTGGGGAGTAGGGAGGGGCAGAGGGAATTCAGTGTACAAGGGCAGGACACACTGAAAGGTGGGGAGTAGAGGGGGACAGAGGGAACTCAGAGTACAAGGACAGGACACACACTGTAAGGTGGGGAGTGGGGAGGGACAGAGGGAACTTGGTGTACAAGGGCAGGACACACACTGTAAGGTGGGGAGTAGGGAAGGACAGAGGGAACTTGGTGTATAAGGGCAGGACACAGACTGTAAGGTGGGGAGTAGGGAGGGACTGAGGGAACTTGGTGTACAAGGGCAGGACATACACTGTAAGGTGGGGGAGCAGGGAGGGACAGAGGGAATTCAGTGTAAAAGGGCAGGACACACACTATAAGGTGGGGAGTAGGGAGGGACTGAGGGAACTTGGTGTACAAGGGCAGGACACACACTGTAAGGTGGGGACTAGGGAGGGACTGAGGGAACTTGGTGTACAAAGTCAGGACACACACTGTAAGGTGGGGAGTAGGGAGGGACAGAGGGAATTCAGTGTAAAAGGGCAGGACACACACTGTAAGGTGGGGAGTAGGGAGGGACAGAGGGAACGGTGTACAAGGGCAGGTCACACTGTAAAGTGGGGAGTAGGGAGGGACTGAGGGAACTTGGTGTACAAGGGCAGGTCACACACTGTAAGGTGGGGAGTAGGGAGGGACAGAGGGAACAGAGTACAAGGGCAGGACACACACTGTAAGGTGGGGAGCAGGGAGGGACAGAGGGAATTCAGTGTACAAGGGCAGGACACACACTGTAAGGTGGGGAGTAGGGAGGGACAGAGGGAACTTGGTGTACAAGGGCAGGACACACACTGTAAGGTGGGGAGTAGGGAGGGACAGAGGGAACTTGGTGTATAAGGGCAGGACACACACTGAAAGGTGTGGAGTAGGGAGGGACAGAGCGAATTCAGTGTACAAGGACAGGACACACACTGTAAGGTGAGGAGTAGGGAGGAACAGAGGGAATTCAGTGTACAAGGGCAGGACACACACTGTAAGGTGGGGAGCAGGGAGGGACAGAGGGAATTCAGTGTACAAGGGCAGGACACACTGTAAGGTGGGGAGTTGGGAGGGACAGAGGGAATTCAGTGTACAAGGGCAGGACACACTGTAAGGTGGGGAGTTGGGAGGGAAGAGGGAATTCAGTGTACAAGGGCAGAACACACACTGTAAGGTGGGGAGTAGAGAGGGACAGAGCGAACTTGGTGTACAAGGGCAGGACACACACTGTAAGGTGGGGAGGTGGGAGGGACAGAGGGAATTCAGTGTACAAGGGCAGGGCATACACTGTAAGGTGGGGAGCAGGGAGGGACAGAGGGAATTCAGTGTAAAAGGGCAGGACACACACTGTAAGGTGGGGAGTAGGGAGGGACAGAAGGAACAGTGTACAAGGGCAGGGCATACACTGTAAGGTGGGGAGTAGGGAGGGACAGAGGGAATTCAGTGTAAAAGGGCAGGACACACACTGTAAGGTGGGGAGCAGGGAGGGACAGAGCGAACTTGGTGTACAAGGGCAGGACACACACTGTAAGGTGGGGAGGTGGGAGAGACAGAGGGAATTCAGTGTAAAAGGGCAGGACACACACTGTAAGGTGGGGAGTAGGGAGGGGCAGAGGGAATTCAGTGTACAAGGGCAGGACACACTGAAAGGTGGGGAGTAGAGGGGGACAGAGGGAACTCAGAGTACAAGGACAGGACACACACTGTAAGGTGGGGAGTGGGGAGGGACAGAGGGAACTTGGTGTACAAGGGCAGGACACACACTGTAAGGTGGGGAGTAGGGAAGGACAGAGGGAACTTGGTGTATAAGGGCAGGACACAGACTGTAAGGTGGGGAGTAGGGAGGGACTGAGGGAACTTGGTGTACAAGGGCAGGACATACACTGTAAGGTGGGGAGCAGGGAGGGACAGAGGGAATTCAGTGTAAAAGGGCAGGACACACACTATAAGGTGGGGAGTAGGGAGGGACTGAGGGAACTTGGTGTACAAGGGCAGGACACACACTGTAAGGTGGGGACTAGGGAGGGACTGAGGGAACTTGGTGTACAAAGTCAGGACACACACTGTAAGGTGGGGAGTAGGGAGGGACAGAGGGAATTCAGTGTAAAAGGGCAGGACACACACTGTAAGGTGGGGAGTAGGGAGGGACAGAGGGAACGGTGTACAAGGGCAGGTCACACTGTAAAGTGGGGAGTAGGGAGGGACTGAGGGAACTTGGTGTACAAGGGCAGGTCACACACTGTAAGGTGGGGAGTAGGGAGGGACAGAGGGAACAGAGTAGAAGGGCAGGACACACACTGTAAGGTGGGGAGTAGGGAGGGACAGAGGGAACAGAGTACAAGGGCTGGACACACACTGTAAAGTGGGGAGTAGGGAGGGACAGAGGGAACTTGGTGTATAAGGGCAGGACACACTGTAAGATGGGGAGTTGGGAGGGACAGAGGGAATTCAGTGTACAAGGGCAGGACACACTGTAAGGTGGGGAGTTGGGAGGGACAGAGGGAATTCAGTGTACAAGGGCAGGACACACTGTAAGGTGGGGAGTTGGGACAGAGGGAATTCAGTGTACAAGGGCAGAAAACACACTGTAAGGTGGGGAGTAGGGAGGGACAGAAGGAACAGTGTACAAGGGCAGGGCATACACTGTAAGGTGGGGAGTAGGGAGGGATAGAGGGAATTCAGTGTAAAATGGCAGGACACACACTGTAAGGTGGGGAGTAGGGAGGGACAGAGCGAACTTGGTGTACAAGGGCAGGACACACTGTAAGGTGGGGAGGTAGGAGGGACAGAGGGAATTCAGTGTAAAAGGGCAGGACACACACTGTAAGGTGGGGAGTAGGGAGAGACAGAGGGAATTCAGTGTACAAGGGCAGGACACACTGAAAGGTGGGGAGTAGAGAGGGACAGAGGGAACTCAGTGTACAAGGACAGGACACACACTGTAAGGTTGGGAGTAGGGAGGGACAGAAGGAACTTGGTGTACAAGGGCAGGACACACACTGTAAGGTGGGGAGTAGGGAGGGACAGAGGGAACTTGGTGTACAAGGGCAGGACACACACTGTAAGGTGGGGAGTAGGGAGGGACAGAGGGAACTTGGTGTATAAGGGCAGGACACACACTGTAAGGTGGGGAGTAGGGAGGGACAGAGGGAACTTGGTGTACAAGGTCAGGACACAGTGTAAGGTGGGGAGCAGGGAGGGACAGAGGGAATTCAGTGTAAAAGGGCAGGACACACACTGTAAGGTGGGGAGTAGGGAGGGACAGAGGGAACTTGGTGTATAAGGGCAGGACACACACTGTAAGGTGGGGAGTAGGGAGGGACTGAGGGAACTTGGTGTACAAGGGCAGGACACACACTGTAAGGTGGGGACTAGGGAGGGACTGAGGGAACTTGGTGTACAAAGTCAGGACACACACTGTAAGGTGGGGAGCAGGGAGGGACAGAGGGAATTCAGTGTAAAAGGGCAGGACACACACTGTAAGGTGGGGAGTAGGGAGGGACAGAAGGAACAGTGTACAAGGGCAGGGCATACACTGTAAGGTGGGGAGTAGGGAGGGACAGAGGGAATTCAGTGTAAAAGGGCAGGACACACACTGTAAGGTGGGGAGCAGGGAGGGACAGAGCGAACTTGGTGTACAAGGGCAGGACACACACTGTAAGGTGGGGAGGTGGGAGAGACAGAGGGAATTCAGTGTAAAAGGGCAGGACACACACTGTAAGGTGGGGAGTAGGGAGGGGCAGAGGGAATTCAGTGTACAAGGGCAGGACACACTGAAAGGTGGGGAGTAGAGGGGGACAGAGGGAACTCAGAGTACAAGGACAGGACACACACTGTAAGGTGGGGAGTGGGGAGGGACAGAGGGAACTTGGTGTACAAGGGCAGGACACACACTGTAAGGTGGGGAGTAGGGAAGGACAGAGGGAACTTGGTGTATAAGGGCAGGACACACACTGTAAGGTGGGGAGTAGGGAGGGACTGAGGGAACTTGGTGTACAAGGGCAGGACATACACTGTAAGGTGGGGAGCAGGGAGGGACAGAGGGAATTCAGTGTAAAAGGGCAGGACACACACTATAAGGTGGGGAGTAGGGAGGGACTGAGGGAACTTGGTGTACAAGGGCAGGACACACACTGTAAGGTGGGGACTAGGGAGGGACTGAGGGAACTTGGTGTACAAAGTCAGGACACACACTGTAAGGTGGGGAGTAGGGAGGGACAGAGGGAATTCAGTGTAAAAGGGCAGGACACACACTGTAAGGTGGGGAGTAGGGAGGGACAGAGGGAACGGTGTACAAGGGCAGGTCACACTGTAAAGTGGGGAGTAGGGAGGGACAGAGCGAATTCAGTGTACAAGGACAGGACACACACTGTAAGGTGAGGAGTAGGGAGGAACAGAGGGAATTCAGTGTACAAGGGCAGGACACACACTGTAAGGTGGGTAGCAGGGAGGGACAGAGGGAATTCAGTGTACAAGGGCAGGACACACTGTAAGGTGGGGAGTTGGGAGGGACAGAGGGAATTCAGTGTACAAGGGCAGGACACACTGTAAGGTGGGGAGTTGGGAGGGACAGAGGGAATTCAGTGTACAAGGGCAGAACACACACTGTAAGGTGGGGAGTAGAGAGGGACAGAGCGAACTTGGTGTACAAGGGCAGGACACACACTGTAAGGTGGGGAGGTGGGAGGGACAGAGGGAATTCAGTGTACAAGGGCAGGGCATACACTGTAAGGTGGGGAGCAGGGAGGGACAGAGGGAATTCAGTGTAAAAGGGCAGGACACACACTGTAAGGTGGGGAGTAGGGAGGGACAGAAGGAACAGTGTACAAGGGCAGGGCATACACTGTAAGGTGGGGAGTAGGGAGGGACAGAGGGAATTCAGTGTAAAAGGGCAGGACACACACTGTAAGGTGGGGAGCAGGGAGGGACAGAGCGAACTTGGTGTACAAGGGCAGGACACACACTGTAAGGTGGGGAGGTGGGAGAGACAGAGGGAATTCAGTGTAAAAGGGCAGGACACACACTGTAAGGTGGGGAGTAGGGAGGGGCAGAGGGAATTCAGTGTACAAGGGCAGGACACACTGAAAGGTGGGGAGTAGAGGGGGACAGAGGGAACTCAGAGTACAAGGACAGGACACACACTGTAAGGTGGGGAGTGGGGAGGGACAGAGGGAACTTGGTGTACAAGGGCAGGACACACACTGTAAGGTGGGGAGTAGGGAAGGACAGAGGGAACTTGGTGTATAAGGGCAGGACACAGACTGTAAGGTGGGGAGTAGGGAGGGACTGAGGGAACTTGGTGTACAAGGGCAGGACATACACTGTAAGGTGGGGGAGCAGGGAGGGACAGAGGGAATTCAGTGTAAAAGGGCAGGACACACACTATAAGGTGGGGAGTAGGGAGGGACTGAGGGAACTTGGTGTACAAGGGCAGGACACACACTGTAAGGTGGGGACGAGGGAGGGACTGAGGGAACTTGGTGTACAAAGTCAGGACACACACTGTAAGGTGGGGAGTAGGGAGGGACAGAGGGAATTCAGTGTAAAAGGGCAGGACACACACTGTAAGGTGGGGAGTAGGGAGGGACAGAGGGAACGGTGTACAAGGGCAGGTCACACTGTAAAGTGGGGAGTAGGGAGGGACTGAGGGAACTTGGTGTACAAGGGCAGGTCACACACTGTAAGGTGGGGAGTAGGGAGGGACAGAGGGAACAGAGTACAAGGGCAGGACACACACTGTAAGGTGGGGAGCAGGGAGGGACAGAGGGAATTCAGTGTACAAGGGCAGGACACACACTGTAAGGTGGGGAGTAGGGAGGGACAGAGGGAACTTGGTGTACAAGGGCAGGACACACACTGTAAGGTGGGGAGTAGGGAGGGACAGAGGGAACTTGGTGTATAAGGGCAGGACACACACTGAAAGGTGTGGAGTAGGGAGGGACAGAGCGAATTCAGTGTACAAGGACAGGACACACACTGTAAGGTGAGGAGTAGGGAGGAACAGAGGGAATTCAGTGTACAAGGGCAGGACACACACTGTAAGGTGGGGAGCAGGGAGGGACAGAGGGAATTCAGTGTACAAGGGCAGGACACACTGTAAGGTGGGGAGTTGGGAGGGACAGAGGGAATTCAGTGTACAAGGGCAGGACACACTGTAAGGTGGGGAGTTGGGAGGGAAGAGGGAATTCAGTGTACAAGGGCAGAACACACACTGTAAGGTGGGGAGTAGAGAGGGACAGAGCGAACTTGGTGTACAAGGGCAGGACACACACTGTAAGGTGGGGAGGTGGGAGGGACAGAGGGAATTCAGTGTACAAGGGCAGGGCATACACTGTAAGGTGGGGAGCAGGGAGGGACAGAGGGAATTCAGTGTAAAAGGGCAGGACACACACTGTAAGGTGGGGAGTAGGGAGGGACAGAAGGAACAGTGTACAAGGGCAGGGCATACACTGTAAGGTGGGGAGTAGGGAGGGACAGAGGGAATTCAGTGTAAAAGGGCAGGACACACACTGTAAGGTGGGGAGCAGGGAGGGACAGAGCGAACTTGGTGTACAAGGGCAGGACACACACTGTAAGGTGGGGAGGTGGGAGAGACAGAGGGAATTCAGTGTAAAAGGGCAGGACACACACTGTAAGGTGGGGAGTAGGGAGGCGCAGAGGGAATTCAGTGTACAAGGGCAGGACACACTGAAAGGTGGGGAGTAGAGGGGGACAGAGGGAACTCAGAGTACAAGGACAGGACACACACTGTAAGGTGGGGAGTGGGGAGGGACAGAGGGAACTTGGTGTACAAGGGCAGGACACACACTGTAAGGTGGGGAGTAGGGAAGGACAGAGGGAACTTGGTGTATAAGGGCAGGACACAGACTGTAAGGTGGGGAGTAGGGAGGGACTGAGGGAACTTGGTGTACAAGGGCAGGACATACACTGTAAGGTGGGGAGCAGGGAGGGACAGAGGGAATTCAGTGTAAAAGGGCAGGACACACACTATAAGTTGGGGAGTAGGGAGGGACTGAGGGAACTTGGTGTACAAGGGCAGGACACACACTGTAAGGTGGGGACTAGGGAGGGACTGAGGGAACTTGGTGTACAAAGTCAGGACACACACTGTAAGGTGGGGAGTAGGGAGGGACAGAGGGAATTCAGTGTAAAAGGGCAGGACACACACTGTAAGGTGGGGAGTAGGGAGGGACAGAGGGAACGGTGTACAAGGGCAGGTCACACTGTAAAGTGGGGAGTAGGAGGACTGAGGGAACTTGGTGTACAAGGGCAGGTCACACACTGTAAGGTGGGGAGTAGGGAGGGACAGAGGGAACAGAGTAGAAGGGCAGGACACACACTGTAAGGTGGGGAGTAGGGAGGGACAGAGGGAACAGAGTACAAGGGCTGGACACACACTGTAAAGTGGGGAGTAGGGAGGGACAGAGGGAACTTGGTGTATAAGGGCAGGACACACTGTAAGATGGGGAGTTGGGAGGGACAGAGGGAATTCAGTGTACAAGGGCAGGACACACTGTAAGGTGGGGAGTTGGGAGGGACAGAGGGAATTCAGTGTACAAGGGCAGGACACACTGTAAGGTGGGGAGTTGGGACAGAGGGAATTCAGTGTACAAGGGCAGAAAAACACACTGTAAGGTGGGGAGTAGGGAGGGACAGAAGGAACAGTGTACAAGGGCAGGGCATACACTGTAAGGTGGGGAGTAGGGAGGGATAGAGGGAATTCAGTGTAAAATGGCAGGACACACACTGTAAGGTGGGGAGTAGGGAGGAGGGACAGAGCGAACTTGGTGTACAAGGGCAGGACACACTGTAAGGTGGGGAGGTAGGAGGGACAGAGGGAATTCAGTGTAAAAGGGCAGGACACACACTGTAAGGTGGGGAGTAGGGAGAGACAGAGGGAATTCAGTGTACAAGGGCAGGACACACTGAAAGGGTGGGGAGTAGAGAGGGACAGAGGGAACTCAGTGTACAAGGACAGGACACACACTGTAAGGTTGGGAGTAGGGAGGGACAGAGGGAACTTGGTGTACAAGGGCAGGACACACACTGTAAGGTGGGGAGTAGGAGGGGACAGAGGGAACTTGGTGTATAAGGGCAGGACACACACTGTAAGGTGGGGAGTAGGGAGGGACAGAGGGAACTTGGTGTACAAGGTCAGGACACACTGTAAGGTGGGGAGCAGGGAGGGACAGAGGGAATTCAGTGTAAAAGGGCAGGACACACACTGTAAGGTGGGGAGTAGGGAGGGACAGAGGGAACTTGGTGTATAAGGGCAGGACACACACTGTAAGGTGGGGAGTAGGGAGGGACTGAGGGAACTTGGTGTACAAGGCAGGACACACACTGTAAGGTGGGGACTAGGGAGGGACTGAGGGAACTTGGTGTACAAAGTCAGGGACACACACTGTAAGGTGGGGAGCAGGGAGGGACAGAGGGAATTCAGTGTAAACGGGCAGGACACACACTGTAAGGTGGGGGAGTAGGGAGGGACAGAGGGAACGGTGTACAAGGGCAGGTCACACACTGTAAAGTGGGGAGTAGGAGGGACTGAGGGAACTTGGTGTACAAGGGCAGGTCACACAATGTAAGGTGGGGAGTAGGAAGGGACAGAGGGAACAGAGTACAAGGGCAGGACACACACTGTAAGGTGGGGAGTAGGGCGGGACAGAGGGAACAGAGTACAAGGGCAGGACACACACTGTAAGGTGGGGAGCAGGGAGGGACAGAGGGAACAGAGTACAAGGGCTGGACACACACTGTAAAGTGGGGAGTAGGGAGGGACAGAGGGAACTTGGTGTATATGGGCAGGACACACTGTAAGGTGGGGAGTTGGGAGGGACAGAGGGAATTCAGTGTACAAGGGCAGGACACACTGTAAGGTGGGGAGTTGGGAGGGACAGAGGGAATTCAGTGTACAAGGGCAGGACACACTGTAAGGTGGTGAGTTGGGAGGGACAGAGGGAATTCAGTGTACAAGGGCAGAACACACACTGTAAGGTGGGGAGTAGGGAGGGACAGAAGGAACAGTGTACAAGGGCAGGGCATACACTGTAAGGTGGGGAGTAGGGAGGGACAGAGGGAATTCTGTGTAAAAGGGCAGGACACACACTGTATGCTGGGGAGTAGGGAGGGACAGAGCGAACTTGGTGTACAAGGGCAGGACACACTGTAAGGTGGGGAGGTAGGAGGGACAGAGGGAATTCAGTGTAAAAGGGCAGGACACACACTGTAAGGTGGGGAGTAGGGAGAGACAGAGGGAACTTGGTGTACAAGAGCAGGACTCACACTGTAAGGTGTGGAGCAGGGAGGGACAGAGGGAATTCAGTGTACAAGGGCAGGACACACTGAAAGGTGGGGAGTAGAGAGGGACAGAGGGAACTCAGTGTACAAGGACAGGACACACACTGTAAGGTGGGGAGTAGGGAGGGACAGAGGGAACTTGGTGTACAAGGGCAGGACACACACTGTAAGGTGGGGAGTAGTGAGGGACAGAGGGAACTTGGTGTATCAGGGCAGGACACACATTGTAAGGTGGGGAGTAGGGAAGGACAGAGGGAACTGGGTGTACAAGGGCAGGACACACACTGTAAGGTGGGGAGTCGGGAGGGACTGAGGGAATTTGGTGTACAAGGGCAGGACACACACTGTAAGGTGGGGAGCAGGGAGGGACAGAGGGAATACAGTGTAAAAGGGCAGGACACACACTGTAAGGTGGGGAGTCGGGAGGGACTGAGGGAACTTGGTGTGCAAGGGCAGGACACACACTGTAAGGTGGGGAGCAGGGAGGGACAGAGGGAATACAGTGTAAAAGGGCAGGACACACACTGTAAGGTGGGGAGTCGGGAGGGACTGAGGGAACTTGGTGTACAAGGGCAGGACACACACTGTAAGGTGGGGAGTAGGGAGGGAGAGAGGGAACTTGGTGTATAAGGGCAGGACACACACTGTAAGGTGGGGAGTAGGGAGGGACTGAGGGAACTTGGTGTACAAGGGCAGGACACACAGTGTAAGGTGGAGAGTAGGGAGGGACTGAGGGAACTTGGTGTACAAGGTCAGGACACACACTGTAAGGTGGGGAGCAGGGAGGGACAGAGGGAATTCAGTGTAAAAGGGCAGGACACATACTGTAAGGTGGGGAGTAGGGAGGGACAGAGGGAACTTGGTGTACAAGGGCAGGTCACACACTGTAAAGTGGGGAGTAGGGAGGGACTGAGGGAACTTGGTGTACAAGGGCAGGTCACACACTGTAAGGTGGGGAGTAGGGAGGGACAGAGGGAACAGAGTACAAGGGCAGGACACAGACTGTAAGGTGGGGAGCAGGGAGGGACAGAGGGAATTCAGTGTACAAGGGCAGGACACACACTGTAAGGTGGGGAGTAGGGAGGGACAGAGGGAACTTGGTGTACAAGGGCAGGACACACACTGTAAGATGGGGAGTAGGGAGGGACAGAGGGAAAGTGGTGTATCAGGGCAGGACACACACTGAAAGGTGGGGAGTAGGGAGGGACAGAGGGAATTCAGTGTACAAGGACAGGACACACACTGTAAGGTGAGGAGTAGGGAGGAACAGAGGGAATTCAGTGTACAAGGGCAGGACACACACTGTAAGGTGGGGAGCAGGGAGGGACAGAGGGAATTCAGTGTACAAGGGCAGGACACACTGTAAGGTGGGGAGTTGGGAGGGACAGAGGGAATTCAGTGTACAAGGGCAGAACACACACTGTAAGGTGGTGAGTAGGGAGGGACAGAAGGAACAGTGTACAAGTACAGGGCATACACTGTAAGGTGGGGAGTAGGGAGGGACAGAGGGAATTCAGTGTAAAAGGGCAGGACACACACTGTAAGGTGGGGAGTAGGGAGGGACTGAAGGAACTTGGTGTACAAGGGCAGGACACACACTGTAAGGTGGGCAGCAGGGAGAGTCAGAGGGAATTCAGTGTACAAGGACAGGACACACATTGCAAGGTGGTGAGTAGGGAGGGACTGAGGGAACTTGGTGTACAAGGTCAGGACACACACTGTAAGGTGGGGAGCAGGGAGGGACAGAGGGAATTCAGTGTAAAAGGGCAGGACACACACTGTAAGGTGGGGAGTAGGGAGGGACAGAGGGAACTTGGTGTATAAGGGCAGGACACACACTGTAAGGTGGGGAGTAGGGAGGGACAGAGGGAACTTGGTGTACAAGGGCAGGACACACACTGTAAGGTGGGGAGTAGGGAGGGACAGAGGGAACTTGGTGTATCAGGGCAGGACACACATTGTAAGGTGGGGAGTAGGGAAGGACAGAGGGAACTGGGTGTACAAGGGCAGGACACACACTGTAAGGTGGGGAGTCGGGAGGGACTGAGGGAATTTGGTGTACAAGGGCAGGACACACACTGTAAGGTGGGGAGTAGGGAGGGACTGAGGGAACTTGGTGTACAAGGTCAGGACACACACTGTAAGGTGGGGAGCAGGGAGGGACAGAGGGAATTCAGTGTAAAAGGGCAGGACACATACTGTAAGGTGGGGAGTAGGGAGGGACAGAGGGAACATGGTGTACAAGGGCAGGTCACACACTGTAAAGTGGGGAGTAGGGAGGGACTGAGGGAACTTGGTGTACAAGGGCAGGTCACACACTGTAAGGTGGGGAGTAGGGAGGGACAGAGGGAACAGAGTACAAGGGCAGGACACACACTGTAAGGTGGGGAGCAGGGAGGGACAGAGGGAATTCAGTGTACAAGGGCAGGACACACACTGTAAGGTGGGGAGTAGGGAGGGACAGAGGGAACTTGGTGTACAAGGGCAGGACACACACTGTAAGATGGGGAGTAGGGAGGGACAGAGGGAAAGTGGTGTATCAGGGCAGGACACACACTGAAAGGTGGGGAGTAGGGAGGGACAGAGGGAATTCAGTGTACAAGGACAGGACACACACTGTAAGGTGAGGAGTAGGGAGGAACAGAGGGAATTCAGTGTACAAGGGCAGGACACACACTGTAAGGTGGGGAGCAGGGAGGGACAGAGGGAATTCAGTGTACAAGGGCAGGACACACTGTAAGGTGGGGAGTAGGGAGGGACAGAGGGAATTCAGTGTAAAAGGGCAGGACACACACTGTAAGGTGGGGAGTAGGGAGGGACTGAAGGAACTTGGTGTACAAGGGCAGGACACACACTGTAAGGTGGGCAGCAGGGAGAGTCAGAGGGAATTCAGTGTACAAGGACAGGACACACATTGCAAGGTGGTGAGTAGGGAGGGACTGAGGGAACTTGGTGTACAAGGTCAGGACACACACTGTAAGGTGGGGAGCAGGGAGGGACAGAGGGAATTCAGTGTAAAAGGGCAGGACACACACTGTAAGGTGGGGAGTAGGGAGGGACAGAGGGAACTTGGTGTATAAGGGCAGGACACACACTGTAAGGTGGGGAGTAGGGAGGGACTGAGGGAACTTGGTGTACAAGGGCATGACACACACTGTAAGTTGGGGACTAGGGAGGGACTGAGGGAACTTGGTGTACAAGGTCAGGACACACACTGTAAGGTGGGGAGCAGAGAGGGACAGAGGGAACTCAGTGTACAAGGGCAGGACACACTGCAAGGTGGGGAGTAGGGAGGGACAGAGGGAATTCAGTGTAAAAGGGCAGGACAGACACTGTAAGGTGGGTAGTAGGGAGGGACAGAGGGAACTTGGTGTATAAGGGCAGGTCACACACTGTAAAGTGGGGAGTTGGGAGGGACTGAGGGAACTTGGTGTACAAGGGCAGGTCACACACTGTAAGGTGGGGAGTAGGGAGGGACAGAGGGAACAGAGTACAAGGGCAGGACACACAGTGTAAGGTGGGGAGTAGGGAGGGAGAGAGGGAACAGAGTACAAGGGCAGGGCACACACTGTAAGGTGGGGAGCAGGGAGGGACAGAGGGAACAGAGTACAAGGGCAGGACACACACTGTAAAGTGGGGAGTAGGGAGGGACAGAGGGAATTCAGTGTAAAAGGGCAGGACACACACTGTAAGGTGGGGAGTAGGGAGGGACAGAGGGAACTTGGTGTATAAGGGCAGGACACACACTGTAAGGTGGGGAGTAGGGAGGGACTGAGGGAACTTGGTGTACAAGGGCATGACACACACCGTAAGGTGGGGACTAGGGAGGGACTGAGGGAACTTGGTGTACAAGGTCAGGAAACACACTGTAAGGTGGGGAGCAGGGAGGGACAGAGGGAACTCAGTGTACAAGTGCAGGACACACTGTAAGGTGGGGAGTAGGGAGGGACAGAGGGAATTCAGTGTAAAAGGGCAGGACAGACACTGTAAGGTGGGGAGTAGGGAGGGACAGAGGGAACTTGGTGTACAAGGGCAGGTCACACACTGTAAAGTGGGGAGTTGGGAGGGACTGAGGGAACTTGGTGTACAAGGGCAGGTCACACACTGTAAGGTGGGGAGTAGGGAGGGACAGAGGGAACAGAGTACAAGGGCAGGACACACAGTGTAAGGTGGGGAGTAGGGAGGGAGAGAGGGAACAGAGTACAAGGGCAGGGCACACACTGTAAGGTGGGGAGCAGGGAGGGACAGAGGGAACAGAGTACAAGGGCAGGACACACACTGTAAAATGGGGAGTAGGGAGGGACAGAGGGAACTTGGTGTATAAGGGCAGGACACACTGTAAGGTGGGGAGTTGGGAGGGACAGAGGGAATTCAGTGTACAAGGGCAGGACACACTGTAAGGTGGGGAGTTGGGAGGGACAGAGGGAATTCACTGTACAAGGGCAGGACACACTGTAAGGTGGGGAGTTGGGAGGGACAGAGGGAATTCAGTGTACAAGGGCAGAACACACACTGTAAGGTGGGGAGTAGGGAGGGACAGAAGGAACAGTGTACAAGGGCAGGGCATACACTGTAAGGTGGGGAGTAGTGAGGGACAGAGGGAATTCAGTGTAAAAGGGCAGGACACACACTGTAAGGTGGGGAGTAGGGAGGGACAGAGCGAACTTGGTGTACAAGGGCAGGACACACTGTAAGGTGGGGAGGTTGGAGGGACAGAGGGAATTCAGTGTAAAAGGGCAGGACACACACTGTAAGGTGGGGAGTAGGGAAGGACAGAGGGAACTTGGTGTACAAGTACAGGACACACACTGTAAGGTGGGGAGCAGGGAGGGACAGAGGGAATTCAGTGTACAAGGGCAGGACACACTGAAAGGTGGGGAGTAGAGAGGGACAGAGGGAACTCAGTGTACAAGGACAGGACACACACTGTAAGGTGGGGAGTAGGGAGGGACAGAGGGAACTTGGTGTACAAGGGCAGGACACACACTGTAAGGTGGGGAGTAGGGAGGGACAGAGGGAACTTGGTGTATAAGGGCAGGACACACACTGTAAGGTGGGGAGCAGGGAGGGATAGAGGGAACTCAGTGTACAAGGGCAGGACACACTGTAAGGTGGGGAGTAGGGAGGGACAGAGGGAATTCAGTGTACAAGGGCAGGACACACTGAAAGGTGGGGAGTAGAGAGGGACAGAGGGAACTCTGTGTACAAGGGCAGGACACACACTGTAAGGTGGGGAGTAGGGAGGGACAGAGGGAACTTGGGGTACAAGGGCAGGACACACACTGTAAGGTGGGGAGCAGGGAGGGACAGAGGGAACTTGGTGTATAAGGGCAGGTCACACACTGTAAGGTGGGGAGCAGGGAGGGACAGAGGGAACTCAGTGTACAAGGGCAGGAGACACTGTAAGGTGGGGAGTAGGGAGGGACAGAGGGAATTCAGTGTACAAGGGCAGGACACACACTGTAAGGTGGGGAGTAGGGAGGGACAGAGGGAACTTGGTGCATAAGGGCAGGACACACACTGTAAGGTGGGGAGCAGGGAGGGACAGAGGGAACTGGGTGTAGAAGGGCAGTACACACACTGTAAGGTGGGGAGTAGGGAGGGACTGAGGGAACTGGGTGTACAAGTGCAGGACACACACTGTAAGGTGGGGAGTAGGGAGGGACTGAGGGAACTTGGTGTACAAGGGCAGGACACACACTGTAAGGTGGGGAGCAGGGAGGGACAGAGGGAATACAGTGTAAAAGGGCAGGACACACACAGCAAGGTGGGGAGTCGGGAGGGACTGAGGGAACTTGGTGTACAAGGGCAGGACACACACTGTAAGGTGGGGAGCAGGGAGAGTCAGAGGGAATTCAGTGTACAAGGGCAGGACACACACTGTAAGGTGGTGAGTAGGGAGGGACTGAGGGAACTTGGTGTACAAGGTCAGGACACACACTGTAAGGTGGGGATCAGGGAGGGACAGAGGGAATTCAGTGTAAAAGGGCAGGACACACACTGTAAGGTGGGGAGTAGGGAGAGACAGAGGGAACTTCGTGTATAAGGGCAGGACACACACTGTAAGGTGGGGAGTAGGGAGGGACTGAGGGAACTTGGTGTACAAGGGCAGGACACACAATGTAAGGTGGAGAGTAGGGAGGGACTGAGGGAACTTGGTGTACAAGGTCAGGACACACACTGTAAGGTGGGGAGCAGGGAGGGACAGAGGGAATTCAGTGTAAAAGGGCAGGACACACACTGTAAGGTGGGGAGTAGGGAGGGACAGAGGGAACTTGGTGTACAAGGGCAGGTCACACACTGTAAAGTGGGGAGTAGGGAGGGACTGAGGGAACTTGGTGTACAAGGGCAGGTCACACACTGTAAGGTGGGGAGTAGGGACGGACAGAGGGAACAGAGTACAAGGGCAGGACACACACTGTAAGGTGGGGAGCAGGGAGGGACAGAGGGAATTCAGTGTTCAAGGGCAGGACACACACTGTAAGGTGGGGAGTAGGGAGGGACAGAGGGAACTTGGTGTACAAGGTCAGGACACACACTGTAAGGTGGGGAGCAGGGAGGGACAGAGGGAATTCAGTGTAAAAGGGCAGGACACACACTGTAAGGTGGGGAGTAGGGAGGGACAGAGGGAACTTGGTGTATAAGGGCAGGACACACACTGTAAGGTGGGGATTAGGGAGGGACTGAGGGAACTTGGTGTACAAGGGCATGACACACACTGTAAGTTGGGGACTAGGGAGGGACTGAGGGAACTTGGTGTACAAGGTCAGGACACACACTGTAAGGTGGGGAGCAGAGAGGGACAGAGGGAACTCAGTGTACAAGGGCAGGACACACTGTAAGGTGGGGAGTAGGGAGGGACAGAGGGAATTCAGTGTAAAAGGGCAGGACAGACACTGTAAGGTGGGTAGTAGGGAGGGACAGAGGGAACTTGGTGTATAAGGGCAGGTCACACACTGTAAAGTGGGGAGTTGGGAGGGACTGAGGGAACTTGGTGTACAAGGGCAGGTCACACACTGTAAGGTGGGGAGTAGGGAGGGACAGAGGGAACAGAGGACAAGGGCAGGACACACAGTGTAAGGTGGGGAGTAGGGAGGGAGAGAGGGAACAGAGTACAAGGGCAGGGCACACACTGTAAGGTGGGGAGCTGGGAGGGACAGAGGGAACAGAGTACAAGGGCAGGACACACACTGTAAAGTGGGGAGTAGGGAGGGACAGAGGGAATTCAGTGTAAAAGGGCAGGACACACACTGTAAGGTGGGGAGTAGGGAGGGACAGAGGGAACTTGGTGTATAAGGGCAGGACACACACTGTAAGGTGGGGAGTAGGGAGGGACTGAGGGAACTTGGTGTACAAGGGCATGACACACACTGTAAGGTGGGGACTAGGGAGGGACTGAGGGAACTTGGTGTACAAGGTCAGGAAACACACTGTAAGGTGGGGAGCAGGGAGGGACAGAGGGAACTCAGTGTACAAGTGCAGGACACACTGTAAGGTGGGGAGTAGGGAGGGACAGAGGGAATTCAGTGTAAAAGGGCAGGACAGACACTGTAAGGTGGGGAGTAGGGAGGGACAGAGGGAACTTGGTGTACAAGGGCAGGTCACACACTGTAAAGTGGGGAGTTGGGAGGGACTGAGGGAACTTGGTGTACAAGGGCAGGTCACACACTGTAAGGTGGGGAGTAGGGAGGGACAGAGGGAACAGAGTACAAGGGCAGGACACACAGTGTAAGGTGGGGAGTAGGGAGGGAGAGAGGGAACAGAGTACAAGGGCAGGGCACACACTGTAAGGTGGGGAGCAGGGAGGGACAGAGGGAACAGAGTACAAGGGCAGGACACACACTGTAAAATGGGGAGTAGGGAGGGACAGAGGGAACTTGGTGTATAAGGGCAGGACACACTGTAAGGTGGGGAGTTGGGAGGGACAGAGGGAATTCAGTGTACAAGGGCAGGACACACTGTAAGGTGGGGAGTTGGGAGGGACAGAGGGAATTCACTGTACAAGGGCAGGACACACTGTAAGGTGGGGAGTTGGGAGGGACAGAGGGAATTCAGTGTACAAGGGCAGAACACACACTGTAAGGTGGGGAGTAGGGAGGGACAGAAGGAACAGTGTACAAGGGCAGGGCATACACTGTAAGGTGGGGAGTAGTGAGGGACAGAGGGAATTCAGTGTAAAAGGGCAGGACACACACTGTAAGGTGGGGAGTAGGGAGGGACAGAGCGAACTTGGTGTACAAGGGCAGGACACACTGTAAGGTGGGGAGGTTGGAGGGACAGAGGGAATTCAGTGTAAAAGGGCAGGACACACACTGTAAGGTGGGGAGTAGGGAAGGACAGAGGGAACTTGGTGTACAAGTACAGGACACACACTGTAAGGTGGTGAGCAGGGAGGGACAGAGGGAATTCAGTGTACAAGGGCAGGACACACTGAAAGGTGGGGAGTAGAGAGGGACAGAGGGAACTCAGTGTACAAGGACAGGACACACACTGTAAGGTGGGGAGTAGGGAGGGACAGAGGGAACTTGGTGTACAAGGGCAGGACACACACTGTAAGGTGGGGAGTAGGGAGGGACAGAGGGAACTTGGTGTATAAGGGCAGGACACACACTGTAAGGTGGGGAGCAGGGAGGGATAGAGGGAACTCAGTGTACAAGGGCAGGACACACTGTAAGGTGGGGAGTAGGGAGGGACAGAGGGAATTCAGTGTACAAGGGCAGGACACACTGAAAGGTGGGGAGTAGAGAGGGACAGAGGGAACTCTGTGTACAAGGGCAGGACACACACTGTAAGGTGGGGAGTAGGGAGGGACAGAGGGAACTTGGGGTACAAGGGCAGGACACACACTGTAAGGTGGGGAGCAGGGAGGGACAGAGGGAACTTGGTGTATAAGGGCAGGACACACACTGTAAGGTGGGGAGCAGGGAGGGACAGAGGGAACTCAGTGTACAAGGGCAGGAGACACTGTAAGGTGGGGAGTAGGGAGGGACAGAGGGAATTCAGTGTACAAGGGCAGGACACACACTGTAAGGTGGGGAGTAGGGAGGGACAGAGGGAACTTGGTGCATAAGGGCAGGACACACACTGTAAGGTGGGGAGTAGGGAGGGACAGAGGGAACTGGGTGTAGAAGGGCAGTACACACACTGTAAGGTGGGGAGTAGGGAGGGACTGAGGGAACTGGGTGTACAAGTGCAGGACACACACTGTAAGGTGGGGAGTAGGGAGGGACTGAGGGAACTTGGTGTACAAGGGCAGGACACACACTGTAAGGTGGGGAGCAGGGAGGGACAGAGGGAATACAGTGTAAAAGGGCAGGACACACACAGCAAGGTGGGGAGTCGGGAGGGACTGAGGGAACTTGGTGTACAAGGGCAGGACACACACTGTAAGGTGGGGAGCAGGGAGAGTCAGAGGGAATTCAGTGTACAAGGGCAGGACACACACTGTAAGGTGGTGAGTAGGGAGGGACTGAGGGAACTTGGTGTACAAGGTCAGGACACACACTGTAAGGTGGGGATCAGGGAGGGACAGAGGGAATTCAGTGTAAAAGGGCAGGACACACACTGTAAGGTGGGGAGTAGGGAGGGACAGAGGGAACTTCGTGTATAAGGGCAGGACACACACTGTAAGGTGGGCAGTAGGGAGGGACTGAGGGAACTTGGTGTACAAGGGCAGGACACACAATGTAAGGTGGAGAGTAGGGAGGGACTGAGGGAACTTGGTGTACAAGGTCAGGACACACACTGTAAGGTGGGGAGCAGGGAGGGACAGAGGGAATTCAGTGTAAAAGGGCAGGACACACACTGTAAGGTGGGGAGTAGGGAGGGACAGAGGGAACTTGGTGTACAAGGGCAGGTCACACACTGTAAAGTGGGGAGTAGGGAGGGACTGAGGGAACTTGGTGTACAAGGGCAGGTCACACACTGTAAGGTGGGGAGTAGGGACGGACAGAGGGAACAGAGTACAAGGGCAGGACACACACTGTAAGGTGGGGAGCAGGGAGGGACAGAGGGAATTCAGTGTTCAAGGGCAGGACACACACTGTAAGGTGGGGAGTAGGGAGGGACAGAGGGAACTTGGTGTACAAGGGCAGGACACACTCTGTAAGGTGGGGAGTAGGGAGGGACAGAGGGAACTTGGTGTATAAGGGCAGGACACACACTGAAAGGTGGGGAGTAGGGAGGGACAGAGGGAATTCAGTGTACAAGGACAGGACACACACTGTAAGGTGAGGAGTAGGGAGGAACAGAGGGAATTCAGTGTACAAGGGCAGGACACACACTGTAAGGTGGGGAGCAGGGAGGGACAGAGGGAATTCTGTGTACAAGGGCAGGACACACTGTAAGGTGGGGAGTTGGGAGGGACAGAGGGAATTCAGTGTACAAGGGCTGGACACACTGTAAGGTGGGGAGTTGGGAGGGACAGAGGGAATTCAGTGTTCAAGGGCAGAACACACACTGTAAGGTGGGGAGTAGAGAGGGACAGAGCGAACTTGGTGTACAAGGGCAGGACACACACTGTAAGGTGGGGAGGTGGGAGGGACAGAGGGAATTCAGTGTACAAGGGCAGGGCATACACTGTAAGGTGGGGAGCAGGGAGGGACAGAGGGAATTCAGTGTAAAAGGGCAGGACACACACTGTAAGGTGGGGAGTAGGGAGGGACAGAAGGAACAGTGTACAAGGGCAGGGCATACACTGTAAGGTGGGGAGTAGGGAGGGACAGAGGGAATTCAGTGTAAAAGGGCAGGACACACACTGTAAGGTGGGGAGTAGGGAGGGACAGAGGGAACTTGGTGTACAAGGGCAGGACACACACTGTAAGGTGTGCAGCAGGGAGAGTCAGAGGGAATTCAGTGTACAAGGACAGGACACACACTGCAAGGTGGTGAGTAGGGAGGGACTGAGGGAACTTGGTGTAGAAGGTCAGGACACACACTGTAAGTTGGGGAGCAGGGAGGGACAGAGGGAATTCAGTGTAAAAGGGCAGGACACACACTGTAAGGTGGGGAGTAGGGAGGGACAGAGGGAACTTGGTGTATAAGGGCAGGACACACACTGTAAGGTGGGGAGCAGGGAGGGACTGAGGGAACTTGGTGTACAAGGGCAGGACACACACTGTAAGGTGGGGACTAGGGAGGGACTGGGGGAACTTGGTGTACAAGGTCAGGACACACACTGTAAGGTGAGGAGTAGGGAGGAACAGAGGGAATTCAGTGTACAAGGGCAGGACACACACTGTAAGGTGGGGAGCAGGGAGGGACAGAGGGAATTCTGTGTACAAGGGCAGGACACACTGTAAGGTGGGGAGTTGGGAGGGACAGAGGGAATTCAGTGTACAAGGGCTGGACACACTGTAAGGTGGGGAGTTGGGAGGGACAGAGGGAATTCAGTGTACAAGGGCAGAACACACACTGTAAGGTGGGGAGTAGAGAGGGACAGAGCGAACTTGGCGTACAAGGGCAGGACACACACTGTAAGGTAGGGAGGTGGGAGGGACAGAGGGAATTCAGTGTACAAGGGCAGGGCATACACTGTAAGGTGGGGAGCAGGGAGGGACAGAGGGAATTCAGTGTAAAAGGGCAGGACACACACTGTAAGGTGGGGAGTAGGGAGGGACAGAAGGAACAGTGTACAAGGGCAGGGCATACACTGTAAGGTGGGGAGTAGAGAGGGACAGAGGGAATTCAGTGTAAAAGGGCAGGACACACACTGTAAGGTGGGGAGTAGGGAGGGACAGAGGGAACTTGGTGTACAAGGGCAGGACACACACTGTAAGGTGGGCAGCAGGGAGAGTCAGAGGGAATTCAGTGTACAAGGACAGGACACACACTGCAAGGTGGTGAGTAGGGAGGGACTGAGGGAACTTGGTGTAGAAGGTCAGGACACACACTGTAAGTTGGGGAGCAGGGAGGGACAGAGGGAATTCAGTGTAAAAGGGCAGGACACACACTGTAAGGTGGGGAGTAGGGAGGGACAGAGGGAACTTGGTGTATAAGGGCAGGACACACACTGTAAGGTGGGGAGCAGGGAGAGACTGAGGGAACTTGGTGTACAAGGGCAGGACACACACTGTAAGGTGGGGACTAGGGAGGGACTGGGGGAACTTGGTGTACAAGGTCAGGACACACACTGTAAGGTGGGGAGTTGGGAGGGACAGCGGGAATTCAGTGTACAAGGGCAGAACACACACTGTAAGGTGGGGAGTAGGGAGGGACAGAAGGAACAGTGTACAAGGGCAGGGCATACACTGTAAGGTGGGGTGTAGGGAGGGACAGAGGGAATTCAGTGTAAAAGGGCAGGACACACACTGTAAGGTGGGGAGTAGGGAGGGACAGAGCGAACTTGGTGTACAAGGGCAGGACACACTGTAAGGTGGGGAGTAGGGAAGGACAGAGGGAACTTGGTGTACAAGTACAGGACACACACTGTAAGGTGGGGAGCAGGGAGGGACAGAGGGAATTCAGTGTACAAGGGCAGGACACACTGAAAGGTGGGGAGTAGAGAGGGACAGAGGGAACTCAGTGTACAAGGACAGGACACACACTGTAAGGTGGGGAGTAGGGAGGGACAGAGGCAACTTGGTGTACAAGGGCAGGACACACACTGTAAGGTGGGGAGTAGGGAGGGACAGAGGGAACTTGGTGTACAAGGGCAGGACACACACTGTAAGGTGGGGAGTAGGGAGGGACAGAGGTAACTTGGTGTATAAGGGCAGGATACACACTGTAAGGTTGGGAGCAGGGAGGGACAGAGGGAACTCAGTGTACAAGGGCAGGACACACTGTAAGGTGGGGAGTAGGGAGGGACAGAGGGAATTCAGTGTACAAGGGCAGGACACACACTGTAAGGTGGGGAGTAGGGAGGGACAGAGGGAACTTGGTGTATAAGGGCTGGACACACACTGTAAGGTGGGGAGTAGGGAGGGACAGAGGGAACTGGGTGTAGAAGGGCAGGACACACACTGTAAGGTGGGGAGTAGGGTGGGACTGATGGAACTGGTTGTACAAGGGCAGGACACACACTGTAAGGTGGGGAGTAGGGAGTGACTGAGGGAACTTGGTGTACAAGGGCAGGACACACAGTGTAAGGTGGGGAGCAGGGAGGGACAGAGGGAATACAGTGTAAAAGGGCAGGACACACACTGTAAGGTGGGGAGTCGGGAGGGACTGAGGGAACTTGGTGTACAAGGGCAGGACACACACTGTAAGGTGGGGAGCAGGGAGAGTCAGAGGGAATTCAGTGTACAAGGGCAGGACACACACTGTAATGTGGTGAGTAGGGAGGGACTGAGGGAACTTGGTGTACAAGGTCAGGACACACACTGTAAGGTGGGGATCAGGGAGTGACTGAGGGAATTCAGTGTAAAAGGGCAGGAAACACACTGTAAGGTGGAGAGTAGGGAGGGACAGAGGGAACTTGGTGTATAAGGGCAGGACACACACTGTAAGGTGGGGAGTAGGGAGGGACTGAGGGAATTCAGTGTAAAAGGGCAGGACACACACTGTAAGGTGGGGAGTAGGGAGGGACAGAAGGAACAGTGTACAAGGGCAGGGCATACACTGTAAGGTGGGGAGTAGGGAGGGACAGAGGGAATTCAGTGTAAAAGGGCAGGACACACACTGTAAGGTGGGGAGTAGGTAGGGACAGAGGGAACTTGGTGTACAAGGGCAGGACACACACTGTAAGGTGGGCAGCAGGGAGAGTCAGAGGGAATTCAGTGTACAAGGACAGGACACACACTGCAAGGTGGTGAGTAGGGAGGGACTGAGGGAACTTGGTGTAGAAGGTCAGGACACACACTGTAAGTTGGGGAGCAGGGAGGGACAGAGGGAATTCAGTGTAAAAGGGCAGGACACACACTGTAAGGTGGGGAGTAGGGAGGGACAGAGGGAACTTGGTGTATAAGGGCAGGACACACACTGTAAGGTGGGGAGCAGGGAGGGACTGAGGGAACTTGGTGTACAAGGGCAGGACACACACTGTAAGGTGGGGACTAGGGAGGGACTGGGGGAACTTGGTGTACAAGGTCAGGACACACACTGTAAGGTGGGGAGTTGGGAGGGACAGCGGGAATTCAGTGTACAAGGGCAGAACACACACTGTAAGGTGGGGAGTAGGGAGGGACAGAAGGAACAGTGTACAAGGGCAGGGCATACACTGTAAGGTGGGGTGTAGGGAGGGACAGAGGGAATTCAGTGTAAAAGGGCAGGACACACACTGTAAGGTGGGGAGTAGGGAAGGACAGAGGGAACTTGGTGTACAAGTACAGGACACACACTGTAAGGTGGGGAGCAGGGAGGGACAGAGGGAATTCAGTGTACAAGGGCAGGACACACTGAAAGGTGGGGAGTAGAGAGGGACAGAGGGAACTCAGTGTACAAGGACAGGACACACACTGTAAGGTGGGGAGTAGGGAGGGACAGAGGCAACTTGGTGTACAAGGGCAGGACACACACTGTAAGGTGGGGAGTAGGGAGGGACAGAGGGAACTTGGTGTACAAGGGCAGGACACACACTGTAAGGTGGGGAGTAGGGAGGGACAGAGGTAACTTGGTGTATAAGGGCAGGATACACACTGTAAGGTGGGGAGCAGGGAGGGACAGAGGGAACTCAGTGTACAAGGGCAGGACACACTGTAAGGTGGGGAGTAGGGAGGGACAGAGGGAATTCAGTGTACAAGGGCAGGACACACACTGTAAGGTGGGGAGTAGGGACGGACAGAGGGAACTTGGTGTATAAGGGCTGGACACACACTGTAAGGTGGGGAGTAGGGAGGGACAGAGGGAACTGGGTGTAGAAGGGCAGGACACACACTGTAAGGTGGGGAGTAGGGTGGGACTGAGGGAACTGGTTGTACAAGGGCAGGACACACACTGTAAGGTGGGGAGTAGGGAGTGACTGAGGGAACTTGGTGTACAAGGGCAGGACACACACTGTAAGGTGGGGAGCAGGGAGGGACAGAGGGAATACAGTGTAAAAGGGCAGGACACACACTGTAAGGTGGGGAGTCGGGAGGGACTGAGGGAACTTGGTGTACAAGGGCAGGACACACACTGTAAGGTGGGGAGCAGGGAGAGTCAGAGGGAATTCAGTGTACAAGGTCAGGACACACACTGTAAGGTGGGGATCAGGGAGTGACTGAGGGAATTCAGTGTAAAAGGGCAGGAAACACACTGTAAGGTGGAGAGTAGGGAGGGACAGAGGGAACTTGGTGTATAAGGGCAGGACACACACTGTAAGGTGGGGAGTAGGGAGGGACTGAGGGAACTTGGTGTACAAGGGCAGGACACACACTGTAAGGTGGAGAGTAGGGAGGGACTGAGGGAACTTGGTGTACAAGGTCAGGACACACACTGTAAGGTGGGGAGCAGGGAGGGACAGAGGGAATTCAGTGTAAAAGGGCAGGACACACACTGTAAGGTGGGGAGTAGGGAGGGACAGAGGGAACTTGGTGTACAAGGGCAGGGCACACACTGTAAAGTGGGGAGCAGGGAGGGACTGAGGGAACTTGGTGTACAATGGCAGGTCACACACTGTAAGGTGGGGAGTAGGGAGGGACAGAGGGAACAGAGTACAAGGGCAGGACACACACTGTAAGGTGGGGAGCAGGGAGGGACAGAGGGAATTCAGTGTTCAAGGGCAGGACACACACTGTAAGGTGGGGAGTAGGGAGGGACAGAGGGAATTCAGTGTACAAGGACAGGACACACACTGTAAGGTGAGGAGTAGGGAGGAACAGAGGGAATTCAGTGTACAAGGGCAGGACACACACTGTAAGGTGGGGAGCAGGGAGGGACAGAGGGAATTCAGTGTACAAGGGCAGGACAGACTGTAAGGTGGGGAGTTGGGAGGGACAGAGGGAATTCAGTGTACAAGGGCAGGACACACTGTAAGGTGGGGAGTTGGGAGGGACAGAGGGAATTCAATGTACAAGGGCAGAACACACACTGTAAGGTGGGGAGTAGGGAGGGACAGAAGGAACAGTGTACAAGGGCAGGGCATACACTGTAAGGTGGGGAGTAGGGAGGGACAGAGGGAATTCAGTGTAAAAGGGCAGGACACACACTGTAAGGTGGGGAGTAGGGAGGGACTGAGGGAACTTGGTGTACAAGGTCAGGACACACACTGTAAGGTGGGCAGCAGGGAGAGTCAGAGGGAATTCAGTGTACAAGGACTGGACACACACTGCAAGGTGGTGAGTAGGGAGGGACTGAGGGAACTTGGTGTACAAGGTCAGGACACACAGTGTAAGGTGGGGAGCAGGGATGGACAGAGGGAATTCAGTGTAAAAGGGCAGGACACACACTGTAAGGTGGAGAGTAGGGAGGGACAGAGGGAACTTGGTGTATAAGGGCAGGACACACACTGTAAGGTGGGGAGTAGGGAGGGACAGAGGGAACTTGGTGTATAAGGGCAGGACACACACTGTAAGGTGGGGAGCAGGGAGGGACTGAGGGAACTTGGTGTACAAGGGCAGGACACACACTGTAAGGTGGGGACTAGGGAGGGACTGGGGGAACTTGGTGTACAAGGTCAGGACACACACTGTAAGGTGGGGAGTTGGGAGGGACAGCGGGAATTCAGTGTACAAGGGCAGAACACACACTGTAAGGTGGGGAGTAGGGAGGGACAGAAGGAACAGTGTACAAGGGCAGGGCATACACTGTAAGGTGGGGTGTAGGGAGGGACAGAGGGAATTCAGTGTAAAAGGGCAGGATACACACTGTAAGGTGGGGAGTAGGGAGGGACAGAGCGAACTTGGTGTACAAGGGCAGGACACACTGTAAGGTGGGGAGTAGGGAAGGACAGAGGGAACTTGGTGTACAAGTACAGGACACACACTGTAAGGTGGGGAGCAGGGAGGGACAGAGGGAATTCAGTGTACAAGGGCAGGACACACTGAAAGGTGGGGAGTAGAGAGGGACAGAGGGAACTCAGTGTACAAGGACAGGACACACACTGTAAGGTGGGGAGTAGGGAGGGACAGAGGCAACTTGGTGTACAAGGGCAGGACACACACTGTAAGGTGGGGAGTAGGGAGGGACAGAGGGAACTTGGTGTACAAGGGCAGGACACACACTGTAAGGTGGGGAGTAGGGAGGGACAGAGGTAACTTGGTGTATAAGGGCAGGATACACACTGTAAGGTGGGGAGCAGGGAGGGACAGAGGGAACTCAGTGTACAAGGGCAGGACACACTGTAAGGTGGGGAGTAGGGAGGGACAGAGGGAATTCAGTGTACAAGGGCAGGACACACACTGTAAGGTGGGGAGTAGGGAGGGACAGAGGGAACTTGGTGTATAAGGGCTGGACACACACTGTAAGGTGGGGAGTAGGGAGGGACAGAGGGAACTGGGTGTAGAAGGGCAGGACACACACTGTAAGGTGGGGAGTAGGGTGGGACTGAGGGAACTGGTTGTACAAGGGCAGGACACACACTGTAAGGTGGGGAGTAGGGAGTGACTGAGGGAACTTGGTGTACAAGGGCAGGACACACACTGTAAGGTGGGGAGCAGGGAGGGACAGAGGGAATACAGTGTAAAAGGGCAGGACACACACTGTAAGGTGGGGAGTCGGGAGGGACTGAGGGAACTTGGTGTACAAGGGCAGGACACACACTGTAAGGTGGGGAGCAGGGAGAGTCAGAGGGAATTCAGTGTACAAGGGCAGGACACACACTGTAATGTGGTGAGTAGGGAGGGACTGAGGGAACTTGGTGTATAAGGGCTGGACACACACTGTAAGGTGGGGAGTAGGGAGGGACAGAGGGAACTGGGTGTAGAAGGGCAGGACACACACTGTAAGGTGGGGAGTAGGGAGGGACTGAGGGAACTTGGTGTACAAGGGCAGGACACACACTGTAAGGTGGAGAGTAGGGAGGGACTGAGGGAAAATGGTGTACAAGGTCAGGACACACACTGTAAGGTGGGGAGCAGGGAGGGACAGAGGGAATTCAGTGTAAAAGGGCAGGACACACACTGTAAGGTGGGGAGTAGGGAGGGACAGAGGGAACTTGGTGTACAAGGGCAGGTCACACACTGTAAAGTGGGGAGCAGGGAGGGACTGAGGGAACTTGGTGTACAATGGCAGGTCACACACTGTAAGGTGGGGAGTAGGGAGGGACAGAGGGAACAGAGTACAAGGGCAGGACACACACTGTAAGGTGGGGAGCAGGGAGGGACAGAGGGAATTCAGTGTTCAAGGGCAGGACACACACTGTAAGGTGGGGAGTAGGGAGGGACAGAGGGAATTCAGTGTACAAGGACAGGACACACACTGTAAGGTGAGGAGTAGGGAGGAACAGAGGGAATTCAGTGTACAAGGGCAGGACACACACTGTAAGGTGGGGAGCAGGGAGGGACAGAGGGAATTCAGTGTACAAGGGCAGGACAGACTGTAAGGTGGGGATTTGGGAGGAACAGAGGGAATTCAGTGTACAAGGGCAGGACACACTGTAAGGTGGGGAGTTGGGAGGGACAGAGGGAATTCAATGTACAAGGGCAGAACACACACTGTAAGGTGGGGAGTAGGGAGGGACAGAAGGAACAGTGTACAAGGGCAGGGCATACACTGTAAGGTGGGGAGTAGGGAGGGACAGAGGGAATTCAGTGTAAAAGGGCAGGATACACACTGTAAGGTGGGGAGTAGGGAGGGACTGAGGGAACTTGGTGTACAAGGTCAGGACACACACTGTAAGGTGGGCAGCAGGGAGAGTCAGAGGGAATTCAGTGTACAAGGACTGGACACACACTGCAAGGTGGTGAGTAGGGAGGGACTGAGGGAACTTGGTGTACAAGGTCAGGACACACAGTGTAAGGTGGGGAGCAGGGATGGACAGAGGGAATTCAGTGTAAAAGGGCAGGACACACACTGTAAGGTGGAGAGTAGGGAGGGACAGAGGGAACTTGGTGTATAAGGGCAGGATACACACTGTAAGGTGGGGAGTAGGGAGGGACTGAGGGAACTTGGTGTACAAGGGCAGGACACACACTGTAAGGTGGAGAGTCGGGAGGGACTGAGGGAACTTGGTGTACAAGGTCAGGACACACACTGTAAGGTGGGGAGCAGGGAGGGACAGAGGGAATTCAGTGTAAAAGGGCAGGACACACACTGTAAGGTGGGGAGTAGGAAGGGACAGAGGGAACTTGGTGTACAAGGGCAGGTCACACACTGTAAAGTGGGGAGCAGGGAGGGACTGAGGGAACTTAGTGTACAATGGCAGGTCACACACTGTAAGGTGGGGAGTAGGGAGGGACAGAGGGAACAGAGTACAAGGGCAGGACACACACTGTAAGGTGGGGAGCAGGGAGGGACAGAGGGAATTCAGTGTTCAAAGGCAGGACACACACTGTAAGGTGGGGAGTAGGGAGGGACAGAGGGAATTCAGTGTACAAGGACAGGACACACACTGTAAGGTGAGGAGTAGGGAGGAACAGAGGGAATTCAGTGTACAAGGGCAGGACACACACTGTAAGGTGGGGAGCAGGGAGGGACAGAGGGAATTCAGTGTACAAGGGCAGGACAGACTGTAAGGTGGGGAGTTGGGAGGGACAGAGGGAATTCAGTGTACAAGGGCAGGACACACTGTAAGGTGGGGAGTTGGGAGGGACAGAGGGAATTCAATGTACAAGGGCAGAACACACACTGTAAGGTGGGGAGTAGGGAGGGACAGAAGGAACAGTGTACAAGGGCAGGGCATACACTGTAAGGTGGGGAGTAGGGAGGGACAGAGGGAATTCAGTGTAAAAGGGCAGGACACACACTGTAAGGTGGGGAGTAGGGAGGGACTGAGGGAACTTGGTGTACAAGGTCAGGACACACAGTGTAAGGTGGGGAGCAGGGAGGGACAGAGGGAACTTGGTGTATAAGGGCAGGACACACACTGTAAGGTGGGGAGTAGGGAGGGACTGAGGGAACTTGGTGTACAAGGGCAGAACACACACTGTAAGGTGGGGACTAGGGAGGGACTGAGGGAACTTGGTGTACAAGGTCAGGACACACACTGTAAGGTGGGGAGCAGGGAGGGACAGATGGAACTCAGTGTAAAAGGGCAGGGCACACTGTAAGGTGGGGAGTAGGGAGGGACAGAGGGAATTCAGTGTAAAAGGGCAGGACACACACTGTAAGGTGGGGAGTAGGGAGGGACAGAGGGAACTTGGTGTACAAGGGCAGGTCACACACTGTAAAGTGGGGAGTTGGGAGGGACTGAGGGAACTTGGTGTACAAGGGCAGGTCACACAGTGTAAGGTGGGGAGTAGGGAGGGACAGAGGGAACAGAGTACAAGGGCAGGACACACACTGTAAGGTGGGGAGTAGGGAGGGACAGAGGGAACAGAGTACAAGGGCAGGACACACACTGTAAGGTGGGGAGCAGGGAGGGACAGAGGGAACAGAGTACAAGGGCAGGACACACACTGTAAAGTGGGGAGTAGGGAGGGACAGAGGGAACTCAGTGTACAAGGGCAGGACACACTGTAAGGTGGGGAGTTGGGATGGACAGAGGGAATTCAGTGTACAAGGGCAGGACACACTGTAAGGTGGGGAGTTGGGAGGGACAGAGGGAATTCAGTGTACAAGGGCAGAACACACACTGTAAGGTGGGGAGTAGGGAGAAACAGAAGGAACAGTGTACAAGGGCAGGGCATACACTGTCAGGTGGGGAGTAGGGAGGGACAGGGAATTCAGTGTAAAAGGGCAGGACACACACTGTAAGGTGGGGAGTAGGGAGGGACAGAGCGAACTTGGTGTACAAGGGCAGGACACACTGTAAAGTGGGGAGGTACGAGGGACAGAGGGAATTCAGTGTAAAAGGGCAGGACACACACTGTAAGGTGGGGAGTAGGGAGGGACAGAGGGAAGTTGGTGTACAAGTACAGGACACACACTGTAAGGTGGGGAGCAGGGAGGGACAGAGGGAATTCAGTGTACAAGGGCAGGACACACTGAAAGGTGGGGAGTAGAGAGGGACAGAGGGAACTCTGTGTACAAGGACAGGACACACACTGTAAGGTGGGGAGTAGGGAGAGACAGAGGGAACTTGGTGTATAAGGGCAGGACACACACTGAAAGGTGGGGAGTAGGGAGGGACAGAGGGAATTCAGTGTACAAGGACAGGACACACACTGTAAGGTGAGGAGTAGGGAGGAACAGAGGGAATTCAGTGTACAAGGGCAGGACACACACTGTAAGGTGGGGAGCAGGGAGGGACAGAGGGAATTCAGTGTACAAGGGCAGGACACACTGTAAGGTGGGGAGTTGGAAGGGACAGAGGGAATTCATTGTACAAGGGCAGAACACACACTGTAAGGTGGGGAGTAGGCAGGGACAGAAGGAACAGTGTACAAGGGCAGGGCATACACTGTCAGGTGGGGAGTAGGGAGGGACAGGGAATTCAGTGTAAAAGGGCAGGACACACTGTAAGGTGGGGAGTTGGGAGGGACAGATTGAATTCAGTGTACAAGGGCAGGACACACTGTAAGGTGGGGAGTTGGGAGGGACAGAGGGAATTCAGTGTACAAGGGCAGAACACACACTGTAAGGTGGGGAGGTGGGAGGGACAGAGGGAATTCAGTGTACAAGGGCAGGGCATACACTGTAAAGTGGGGAGCAGGGAGGGACAGAGGGAATTCAGTGTAAAAGGGCAGGACACACACTGTAAGGTGGGGAGTAGGGAGGGACAGAAGGAACAGTGTACAAGGGCAGGGCATACACTGTAAGGTGGGGAGTAGGGAGGGACAGAGGGAATTCAGTGTAAAAGGGCAGGACACACACTGTAAGGTGGGGAGTAGGGAGGGACAGAGGGAACTTGGTGTACAAGGGCAGGACACACACTGTAAGGTGGGCAGCAGGGAGAGTCAGAGGGAATTCAGTGTACAAGGACAGGACACACACTGCAAGGTGGTGAGTAGGGAGGGACTGAGGGAACTTGGTGTACAAGGTCAGGACACACACTGTAAGGTGGGGAGCAGGGATGGACAGAGGGAATTCAGTGTAAAAGGGCAGGACACACACTGTAAGGTGGGGAGTAGGGAGGGACAGAGGGAACTTGGTGTATAAGGACAGGACACACACTGTAAGGTGGGGAGCAGGGAGGGACTGAGGGAACTTGGTGTACAAGGGCAGGACACACACTGTAAGGTGGGCAATAGGGAGGGACTGAGGGAACTTGGTGTACAAGGTCAGGATACACACTGTAAGATGGGGAGCAGGGAGGGACAGAGGGAACTCAGTGTACAAGGGCAGGTCACACTGTAAGGTGGGGAGTAGGGAGGGACAGAGGGAATTCAGTGTAAAAGGGCAGGACACACACTGTAAGGTGGGGAGTAGGGAGGGACAGAGGGAACTTGGTGTACAAGGGCAGGTCACACACTGTAAAGTGGGGAGTTGGGAGGGACTGAGGGAACTTGGTGTACAAGGGCAGGTCACACACTGTAAGGTGGGGAGTAGGGAGGGACAGAGGGAACAGAGTACAAGGGCAGGACACACACTGTAAGGTGGGGAGTAGGGAGGGACAGAGGGAACAGAGTACAAGGGCTGGACACTCACTGTAAGGTGGGGAGCAGGGAGGGACAGAGGGAACAGAGTACAAGGGCAGGACACACTGTAAGGTGGGGAGTTGGGAGGGACAGAGGGAATTCAGTGTACAAGGGCAGGACACACACTGTAAGGTGGGGAGCAGGGAGGGACAGAGGGAATTCAGTGTACAAGGGCAGGACACACTGTAAGGTGGGGAGTTGGAAGGGACAGAGGGAATTCATTGTACAAGGGCAGAACACACACTGTAAGGTGGGGAGTAGGCAGGGACAGAAGGAACAGTGTACAAGGGCAGGGCATACACTGTCAGGTGGGGAGTAGGGAGGGACAGGGAATTCAGTGTAAAAGGGCAGGACACACTGTAAGGTGGGGAGTTGGGAGGGACAGATTGAATTCAGTGTACAAGGGCAGGACACACTGTAAGGTGGGGAGTTGGGAGGGACAGAGGGAATTCAGTGTACAAGGGCAGAACACACACTGTAAAGTGGGGAGCAGGGAGGGACAGAGGGAATTCAGTGTAAAAGGGCAGGACACACACTGTAAGGTGGGGAGTAGGGAGGGACAGAAGGAACAGTGTACAAGGGCAGGGCATACACTGTAAGGTGGGGAGTAGGGAGGGACAGAGGGAATTCAGTGTAAAAGGGCAGGACACACACTGTAAGGTGGGGAGTAGGGAGGGACAGAGGGAACTTAGTGTACAAGGGCAGGACACACACTGTAAGGTGGGCAGCAGGGAGAGTCAGAGGGAATTCAGTGTACAAGGACAGGACACACACTGCAAGGTGGTGAGTAGGGAGGGACTGAGGGAACTTGGTGTACAAGGTCAGGACACACACTGTAAGGTGGGGAGCAGGGATGGACAGAGGGAATTCAGTGTAAAAGGGCAGGACACACACTGTAAGGTGGGGAGTAGGGAGGGACAGAGGGAACTTGGTGTATAAGGACAGGACACACACTGTAAGGTGGGGAGCAGGGAGGGACTGAGGGAACTTGGTGTACAAGGGCAGGACACACACTGTAAGGTGGGCAATAGGGAGGGACTGAGGGAACTTGGTGTACAAGGTCAGGATACACACTGTAAGATGGGGAACAGGGAGGGACAGAGGGAACTCAGTGTACAAGGGCAGGTCACACTGTAAGGTGGGGAGTAGGGAGGGACAGAGGGAATTCAGTGTAAAAGGGCAGGACACACACTGTAAGGTGGGGAGTAGGGAGGGACAGAGGGAACTTGGTGTACAAGGGCAGGTCACACACTGTAAAGTGGGGAGTTGGGAGGGACTGAGGGAACTTGGTGTACAAGGGCAGGTCACACACTGTAAGGTGGGGAGTAGGGAGGGACAGAGGGAACAGAGTACAAGGGCAGGACACACACTGTAAGGTGGGGAGTAGGGAGGGCAGAGGGAACAGAGTACAAGGGCTGGACACTCACTGTAAGGTGGGGAGCAGGGAGGGACAGAGGGAACAGAGTACAAGGGCAGGACACACTGTAAGGTGGGGAGTTGGGAGGGACAGAGGGAATTCAGTGTACAAGGGCAGGACACACTGTAAGGTGGG
Source organism: Hypanus sabinus (assembly GCF_030144855.1). Classification (NCBI taxonomy): domain Eukaryota; kingdom Metazoa; phylum Chordata; class Chondrichthyes; order Myliobatiformes; family Dasyatidae; genus Hypanus; species Hypanus sabinus. The sequence continues at coordinate 302,982 of NW_026778913.1, forward strand.
GAGTTGGGAGGGACAGAGGGAATTCAGTGTACAAGGGCAGGACACACTGTAAGGTGGGGAGTTGGGTGGGACAGAGGGAATTCAGTGTACAAGGGCAGAACACACACTGTAAGGTGGGGAGTAGGGAGGGACAGAGGGAACTTGGTGTACAAAGGCAGGACACACACTGTAAGGTGGGCAGCAGGGAGAGTCAGAGGGAATTCAGTGTACAAGGACAGGACACACACTGCAAGGTGGTGAGTAGGGAGGGACTGAGGGAACTTGGTGTACAAGGTCAGGACACACACTGTAAGGTGGGGAGCAGGGATGGACAGAGGGAATTCAGTGTAAAAGGGCAGGACACACACTGTAAGGTGGGGAGTAGGGAGGGACAGAGGGAACTTGGTGTATAAGGGCAGGACACACACTGTAAGGTGGGGAGCAGGGAGGGACTGAGGGAACTTGGTGTACAAGGGCAGGACACACACTGTAAGGTGGGCAATAGGGAGTGACTGAGGGAACTTGGTGTACAAGGTCAGGATACAAACTGTAAGATGGGGAGCAGGGAGGGACAGAGGGAACTCAGTGTACAAGGGCAGGTCACACTGTAAGGTGGGGAGTAGGGAGGGACAGAGGGAATTCAGTGTAAAAGGGCAGGACACACACTGTAAGGTGGGGAGTAGGGAGGGACAGAGGGAACTTGGTGTACAAGGGCAGGACACACACTGTAAGGTGGGCAGCAGGGAGAGTCAGAGGGAATTCAGTGTACAAGGACAGGACACACACTGCAAGGTGGTGAGTAGGGAGGGACTGAGGGAACTTGGTGTACAAGGTCAGGACACACACTGTAAGGTGGGGAGCAGGGATGGACAGAGGGAATTCAGTGTAAAAGGGCAGGACACACACTGTAAGGTGGGGAGTAGGGAGGGACAGAGGGAACTTGGTGTATAAGGGCAGGACACACACTGTAAGGTGGGGAGCAGGGAGGGACTGAGGGAACTTGGTGTACAAGGGCAGGACACACACTGTAAGGTGGGCAATAGGGAGGGACTGAGGGAACTTGGTGTACAAGGTCAGGATACACACTGTAAGATGGGGAGCAGGGAGGGACAGAGGGAACTAAGTGTACAAGGGCAGGTCACACTGTAAGGTGGGGAGTAGGGAGGGACAGAGGGAATTCAGTCTAAAAGGGCAGGACACACACTGTAAGGTGGGGAGTAGGGAGGGATAGAGGGAATTTGGTGTACAAGGGCAGGTCACACACTGTAAAGTGGGGAGTTGGGAGGGACTGAGGGAACTTGGTGTACAAGGGCAGGTCACACACTGTAAGGTGGGGAGTAGGGAGGGACAGAGGGAACAGAGTACAAGGGCAGGACACACACTGTAAGGTGGGGAGTAGGGAGGGACAGAGGGAACAGAGTACAAGGGCAGGACACTCACTGTAAGGTGGGGAGCAGGGAGGGACAGAGGGAACAGAGTACAAGGGCAGGACACACACTGTAAAGTGGGGAGTAGGGAGGGACAGAGGGAACTTGGTGTATAAGGGCAGGACACACTGTAAGGTGGGGAGTTGGGAGGGACAGAGGGAATTCAGTGTACAAGGGCAGGACACACTGTAAGGTGGGGAGTTGGGAGGGACAGAGGGAATTCAGTGTACAAGGGCAGGACACACTGTAAGGTGGGGAGTTGGGTGGGACAGAGGGAATTCAGTGTACAAGGGCAGAACACACACTGTAAGGTGGGCAGCAGGGAGAGTCAGAGGGAATTCAGTGTACAAGGACAGGACACACACTGCAAGGTGGTGAGTAGGGAGGGACTGAGGGAACTTGGTGTACAAGGTCAGGACACACACTGTAAGGTGGGGAGCAGGGATGGACAGAGGGAATTCAGTGTAAAAGGGCAGGACACACACTCTAAGGTGGGGAGTAGGGAGGGACAGAGGGAACTTGGTGTATAAGGGCAGGACACACACTGTAAGGTGGGGAGCAGGGAGGGACTGAGGGAACTTGGTGTACAAGGGCAGGACACACACTGTAAGGTGGGCAATAGGGAGAGACTGAGGGAACTTGGTGTACAAGGTCAGGATGCACACTGTAAGATGGGGAGCAGGGAGGGACAGAGGGAACTCAGTGTACAAGGGCAGGTCACACTGTAAGGTGGGGAGTAGGGAGGGACAGTGTAAAAGGGCAGGACACACACTGTAAGGTGGGGAGTAGGGAGGGACAGAGGGAACTTGGTGTACAAGGGCAGGTCACACACTGTAAAGTGGGGAGTTGGGAGGGACTGAGGGAACTTGGTGTACAAGGGCAGGTCACACACTGTAAGGTGGGGAGTAGGGAGGGACAGAGGGAACAGAGTACAAGGGCAGGACACACACTGTAAGGTGGGGAGTAGGGAGGGACAGAGGGAACAGAGTACAAGGGCAGGACACTCACTGTAAGGTGGGGAGCAGGGAGGGACAGAGGGAACAGAGTACAAGGGCAGGACACACACTGTAAAGTGGGGAGTAGGGAGGGACAGAGGGAACTTGGTGTATAAGGGCAGGACACACTGTAAGGTGGGGAGTTGGGAGGGACAGAGGGAATTCAGTGTACAAGGGCAGGACACACTGTAAGGTGGGGAGTTGGGAGGGACAGAGGGAATTCAGTGTACAAGGGCAGGACACACTGTAAGGTGGGGAGTTGGGAGGGAAAGAGGGAATTCAGTGTACAAGGGCAGGACACACTGTAAGGTGGGGAGTTGGGTGGGACAGAGGGAATTCAGTGTACAAGGGCAGAACACACACTGTAAGGTGGGGAGTAGGGAGGGACAGAGGGAATTCAGTGTAAAAGGGCAGGACACACACTGTAAGGTGGGGAGTAGGGAGGGACAGAGCGAACTTGGTGTACAAGGGCAGGACACACTGTAAGGTGGGGAGGTAGGAGGGACAGACGGAATTCAGTGTAAAAGGGCAGGACACACACTGTAAGGTGGGGAGTAGGAAAGGACAGAGGGAACTTGGTGTACAAGTACAGGACACACACTGTAAGGTGGGGAGTAGGGAAGGACAGAGGGAACTTGGTGTACAAGTACAGGACACACACTGTAAGGTGGGGAGCAGGGAGGGACAGAGGGAATTCAGTGTACAAGTGCAGGACACACTGAAAGGTGGGGAGTAGAGAGGGACAGAGGGAACTCAGTGTACAAGGACAGGACACACACTGCAAGGTGGGGAGTAGGGAGGGACAGAGGGAACAGAGTACAAGGGCAGGACACACACTGTAAGGTGGGGAGTAGGGAGGGACAGAGGGAACAGAGTACAAGGGCAGGACACACACTGTAAGGTGGGGAGCAGGGAGGGACAGAGGGAACAGAGTACAAGGGCAGGACACACACTGTAAAGTGGGGAGTAGGGAGGGACAGACGGAACTTGGTGTACAAGGTCAGGACACACACTGTAAGGTGGGGAGCAGGGATGGACAGAGGGAATTCAGTGTAAAAGGGCAGGACACACACTGTAAGGTGGGGAGTAGGGAGGGACAGAGGGAACTTGGTGTATAAGGGCAGGACACACACTGTAAGGTGGGGAGCAGGGAGGGACTGAGGGAACTTGGTGTACAAGGGCAGGACACACACTGTAAGGTGGGCAATAGGGAGGGACTGAGGGAACTTGGTGTACAAGGTCAGGATACACACTGTAAGATGGGGAGCAGGGAGGGACAGAGGGAACTCAGTGTACAAGGGCAGGTCACACTGTAAGGTGGGGAGTAGGGAGGGACAGAGGGAATTCAGTGTAAAAGGGCAGGACACACACTGTAAGGTGGGGAGTAGGGAGGGACAGAGGGAACTTGGTGTACAAGGGCAGGACACACACTGTAAGGTGGGCAGCAGGGAGAGTCAGAGGGAATTCAGTGTACAAGGACAGGACACACACTGCAAGGTGGTGAGTAGGGAGGGACTGAGGGAACTTGGTGTACAAGGTCAGGACACACACTGTAAGGTGGGGAGCAGGGATGGACAGAGGGAATTCAGTGTAAAAGGGCAGGACACACACTGTAAGGTGGGGAGTAGGGAGGGACAGAGGGAACTTGGTGTATAAGGGCAGGACACACACTGTAAGGTGGGGAGCAGGGAGGGACTGAGGGAACTTGGTGTACAAGGGCAGGACACACACTGTAAGGTGGGCAATAGGGAGGGACTGAGGGAACTTGGTGTACAAGGTCAGGATACACACTGTAAGATGGGGAGCAGGGAGGGACAGAGGGAACTAAGTGTACAAGGGCAGGTCACACTGTAAGGTGGGGAGTAGGGAGGGACAGAGGGAATTCAGTCTAAAAGGGCAGGACACACACTGTAAGGTGGGGAGTAGGGAGGGACAGAGGGAATTTGGTGTACAAGGGCAGGTCACACACTGTAAAGTGGGGAGTTGGGAGGGACTGAGGGAACTTGGTGTACAAGGGCAGGTCACACACTGTAAGGTGGGGAGTAGGGAGGGACAGAGGGAACAGAGTACAAGGGCAGGACACACACTGTAAGGTGGGGAGTAGGGAGGGACAGAGGGAACAGAGTACAAGGGCAGGACACTCACTGTAAGGTGGGGAGCAGGGAGGGACAGAGGGAACAGAGTACAAGGGCAGGACACACACTGTAAAGTGGGGAGTAGGGAGGGACAGAGGGAACTTGGTGTATAAGGGCAGGACACACTGTAAGGTGGGGAGTTGGGAGGGACAGAGGGAATTCAGTGTACAAGGGCAGGACACACTGTAAGGTGGGGAGTTGGGAGGGACAGAGGGAATTCAGTGTACAAGGGCAGGACACACTGTAAGGTGGGGAGTTGGGTGGGACAGAGGGAATTCAGTGTACAAGGGCAGAACACACACTGTAAGGTGGGGAGTAGGGAGGGACAGAGGGAACTTGGTGTACAAGGGCAGGACACACACTGTAAGGTGGGCAGCAGGGAGAGTCAGAGGGAATTCAGTGTACAAGGACAGGACACACACTGCAAGGTGGTGAGTAGGGAGGGACTGAGGGAACTTGGTGTACAAGGTCAGGACACACACTGTAAGGTGGGGAGCAGGGATGGACAGGGAATTCAGTGTAAAAGGGCAGGACACACACTCTAAGGTGGGGAGTAGGGAGGGACAGAGGGAACTTGGTGTATAAGGGCAGGACACACACTGTAAGGTGGGGAGCAGGGAGGGACTGAGGGAACTTGGTGTACAAGAGCAGGACACACACTGTAAGGTGGGCAATAGGGAGAGACTGAGGGAACTTGGTGTACAAGGTCAGGATACACACTGTAAGATGGGGAGCAGGGAGGGACAGAGGGAACTCAGTGTACAAGGGCAGGTCACACTGTAAGGTGGGGAGTAGGGAGGGACAGAGGGAATTCAGTGTAAAAGGGCAGGACACACACTGTAAGGTGGGGAGTAGGGAGGGACAGAGGGAACTTGGTGTACAAGGGCAGGTCACACACTGTAAAGTGGGGAGTTGGGAGGGACTGAGGGAACTTGGTGTACAAGGGCAGGTCACACACTGTAAGGTGGGGAGTAGGGAGGGACAGAGGGAACAGAGTACAAGGGCAGGACACACACTGTAAGGTGGGGAGTAGGGAGGGACAGAGGGAACAGAGTACAAGGGCAGGACACTCACTGTAAGGTGGGGAGCAGGGAGGGACAGAGGGAACAGAGTACAAGGGCAGGACACACACTGTAAAGTGGGGAGTAGGGAGGGACAGAGGGAACTTGGTGTACAAGGGCAGGACACACTGTAAGGTGGGGAGTTGGGTGGGACAGAGGGAATTCAGTGTACAAGGGCAGAACACACACTGTAAGGTGGGGAGTAGGGAGGGACAGAGGGAATTCAGTGTAAAAGGGCAGGACACACACTGTAAGGTGGGGAGTAGGGAGGGACAGAGCGAACTTGGTGTACAAGGGCAGGTCACACACTGTAAGGTGGGGAGTAGGGAGGGACAGAGGGAACAGAGTACAAGGGCAGGACCCACACTGTAAGGTGGGGAGTAGGGAGGGACAGAGGGAACAGAGTACAAGGGAAGGACACTCACTGTAAGGTGGGGAGCAGGGAGGGACAGAGGGAACAGAGTACAAGGGCAGGACACACACTGTAAAGTGGGGAGTAGGGAGGGACAGAGGGAACTTGGTGTATAAGGGCAGGACACACTGTAAGGTGGGGAGTTGGGAGGGACAGAGGGAATTCAGTGTACAAGGGCAGGACACACTGTAAGGTGGGGAGTTGGGAGGGACAGAGGGAATTCAGTGTACAAGGGCAGGACACACTGTAAAGTGGGGAGTAGGGAGGGACAGAGGGAACTCAGTGTACAAGGGCAGGACCCACTGTAAGGTGGGGAGTTGGGATGGACAGAGGGAATTCAGTGTACAAGGGCAGGACACACTGTAAGGTGGGGAGTTGGGAGGGACAGAGGGAATTCAGTGTAAAAGGGCAGGTCACACACTGTAAGGTGGGGAGTAGGGAGGGACAGAGGGAACAGAGTACAAGGGCAGGACACACACTGTAAGGTGGGGAGTAGGGAGGGACAGAGGGAACAGAGTACAAGGGCAGGACACTCACTGTAAGGTGGGGAGCAGGGAGGGACAGAGGGAACAGAGTACAAGGGCAGGACACACACTGTAAAGTGGGGAGTAGGGAGGGACAGAGGGAACTTGGTGTATAAGGGCAGGACACACTGTAAGGTGGGGAGTTGGGAGGGACAGAGGGAATTCAGTGTACAAGGGCAGGACACACTGTAAGGTGGGCAATAGGGAGAGACTGAGGGAACTTGGTGTACAAGGGCAGGACACACACTGTAAGGTGGGCAATAGGGAGGGACTGAGGGAACTTGGTGTACAAGGTCAGGATACACACTGTAAGATGGGGAGCAGGGAGGGACAGAGGGAACTAAGTGTACAAGGGCAGGTCACACTGTAAGGTGGGGAGTAGGGAGGGACAGAGGGAATTCAGTCTAAAAGGGCAGGACACACACTGTAAGGTGGGGAGTAGGGAGGGACAGAGGGAATTTGGTGTACAAGGGCAGGTCACACACTGTAAAGTGGGGAGTTGGGAGGGACTGAGGGAACTTGGTGTACAAGGGCAGGTCACACACTGTAAGGTGGGGAGTAGGGAGGGACAGAGGGAACAGAGTACAAGGGCAGGACACACACTGTAAGGTGGGGAGTAGGGAGGGACAGAGGGAACAGAGTACAAGGGCAGGACACTCACTGTAAGGTGGGGAGCAGGGAGGGACAGAGGGAACAGAGTACAAGGGCAGGACACACACTGTAAAGTGGGGAGTAGGGAGGGACAGAGGGAACTTGGTGTATAAGGGCAGGACACACTGTAAGGTGGGGAGTTGGGAGGGACAGAGGGAATTCAGTGTACAAGGGCAGGACACACTGTAAGGTGGGGAGTTGGGAGGGACAGAGGGAATTCAGTGTACAAGGGCAGGACACACTGTAAGGTGGGGAGTTGGGTGGGACAGAGGGAATTCAGTGTACAAGGGCAGAACACACACTGTAAGGTGGGGAGTAGGGAGGGACAGAGGGAACTTGGTGTACAAGGGCAGGACACACACTGTAAGGTGGGCAGCAGGGAGAGTCAGAGGGAATTCAGTGTACAAGGACAGGACACACACTGCAAGGTGGTGAGTAGGGAGGGACTGAGGGAACTTGGTGTACAAGGTCAGGACACACACTGTAAGGTGGGGAGCAGGGATGGACAGAGGGAATTCAGTGTAAAAGGGCAGGACACACACTCTAAGGTGGGGAGTAGGGAGGGACAGAGGGAACTTGGTGTATAAGGGCAGGACACACAGTGTAAGGTGGGGAGCAGGGAGGGACTGAGGGAACTTGGTGTACAAGGGCAGGACACACACTGTAAGGTGGGCAATAGGGAGAGACTGAGGGAACTTGGTGTACAAGGTCAGGATACACACTGTAAGATGGGGAGCAGGGAGGGACAGAGGGAACTCAGTGTACAAGGGCAGGTCACACTGTAAGGTGGGGAGTAGGGAGGGACAGAGGGAATTCAGTGTAAAAGGGCAGGACACACACTGTAAGGTGGGGAGTAGGGAGGGACAGAGGGAACTTGGTGTACAAGGGCAGGTCACACACTGTAAAGTGGGGAGTTGGGAGGGACTGAGGGAACTTGGTGTACAAGGGCAGGTCACACACTGTAAGGTGGGGAGTAGGGAGGGACAGAGGGAACAGAGTACAAGGGCAGGACACACACTGTAAGGTGGGGAGTAGGGAGGGACAGAGGGAACAGAGTACAAGTGCAGGACACTCACTGTAAGGTGGGGAGCAGGGAGGGACAGAGGGAACAGAGTACAAGGGCAGGACACACACTGTAAAGTGGGGAGTAGGGAGGGACAGAGGGAACTTGGTGTATAAGGGCAGGACACACTGTAAGGTGGGGAGTTGGGAGGGACAGAGGGAATTCAGTGTACAAGGGCAGGACACACTGTAAGGTGGGGAGTTGGGAGGGACAGAGGGAATTCAGTGTACAAGGGCAGGACACACTGTAAGGTGGGGAGTTGGGAGGGAAAGAGGGAATTCAGTGTACAAGGGCAGGACACACTGTAAGGTGGGGAGTTGGGTGGGACAGAGGGAATTCAGTGTACAAGGGCAGAACACACACTGTAAGGTGGGGAGTAGGGAGGGACAGAGGGAATTCAGTGTAAAAGGGCAGGACACACACTGTAAGGTGGGGAGTAGGGAGGGACAGAGCGAACTTGGTGTACAAGGGCAGGTCACACACTGTAAGGTGGGGAGTAGGGAGGGACAGAGGGAACAGAGTACAAGGGCAGGACACACACTGTAAGGTGGGGAGTAGGGAGGGACAGAGGGAACAGAGTACAAGGGCAGGACACTCACTGTAAGGTGGGGAGCAGGGAGGGACAGAGGGAACAGAGTACAAGGGCAGGACACACACTGTAAAGTGGGGAGTAGGGAGGGACAGAGGGAACTTGGTGTATAAGGGCAGGACACACTGTAAGGTGGGGAGTTGGGAGGGACAGAGGGAATTCAGTGTACAAGGGCAGGACACACTGTAAGGTGGGGAGTTGGGAGGGACAGAGGGAATTCAGTGTACAAGGGCAGGACACACTGTAAAGTGGGGAGTAGGGAGGGACAGAGGGAACTCAGTGTACAAGGGCAGGACCCACTGTAAGGTGGGGGGAGTTGGATGGACAGAGGAATTCAGTGTACAAGGGCAGGACACACTGTAAGGTGGGGAGTTGGGAGGGACAGAGGGAATTCAGTGTAAAAGGGCAGGTCACACACTGTAAGGTGGGGAGTAGGGAGGGACAGAGGGAACAGAGTACAAGGGCAGGACCCACACTGTAAGGTGGGGAGTAGGGAGGGACAGAGGGAACAGAGTACAAGGGAAGGACACTCACTGTAAGGTGGGAGCAGGGAGGGACAGAGGGAACAGAGTACAAGGGCAGGACACACACTGTAAAGTGGGGAGTAGGGAGGGACAGAGGGAACTTGGTGTATAAGGGCAGGACACACAGTAAGGTGGGGAGTTGGGAGGGACAGAGGGAATTCAGTGTACAAGGGCAGGACACACTGTAAGGTGGGGAGTTGGGAGGGACAGAGGGAATTCAGTGTACAAGGGCAGGACACACTGTAAAGTGGGGAGTAGGGAGGGACAGAGGGAACTCAGTGTACAAGGGCAGGACCCACTGTAAGGTGGGGAGTTGGGATGGACAGAGGGAATTCAGTGTACAAGGGCAGGACACACTGTAAGGTGGGGAGTTGGGAGGGACAGAGGGAATTCAGTGTAAAAGGGCAGGTCACACACTGTAAGGTGGGGAGTAGGGAGGGACAGAGGGAACAGAGTACAAGGGCAGGACACACACTGTAAGGTGGGGAGTAGGGAGGGACAGAGGGAACAGAGTACAAGGGCAGGACACTCACTGTAAGGTGGGGGAGCAGGGAGGGACAGAGGGAACAGAGTACAAGGGCAGGACACACACTGTAAAGTGGGGAGTAGGGAGGGACAGAGGGAACTTGGTGTATAAGGGCAGGACACACTGTAAGGTGGGGAGTTGGGAGGGACAGAGGGAATTCAGTGTACAAGGGCAGGACACACTGTAAGGTGGGCAATAGGGAGAGACTGAGGGAACTTGGTGTACAAGGGCAGGACACACACTGTAAGGTGGGCAATAGGGAGGGACTGAGGGAACTTGGTGTACAAGGTCAGGATACACACTGTAAGATGGGGAGCAGGGAGGGACAGAGGGAACTAAGTGTACAAGGGCAGGTCACACTGTAAGGTGGGGAGTAGGGAGGGACAGAGGGAATTCAGTCTAAAAGGGCAGGACACACACTGTAAGGTGGGGAGTAGGGAGGGACAGAGGGAATTTGGTGTACAAGGGCAGGTCACACACTGTAAAGTGGGGAGTTGGGAGGGACTGAGGGAACTTGGTGTACAAGGGCAGGTCACACACTGTAAGGTGGGGAGTAGGGAGGGACAGAGGGAACAGAGTACAAGGGCAGGACACACACTGTAAGGTGGGGAGTAGGGAGGGACAGAGGGAACAGAGTACAAGGCAGGACACTCACTGTAAGGTGGGGAGCAGGGAGGGACAGAGGGAACAGAGTACAAGGGCAGGACACACACTGTAAAGTGGGGAGTAGGGAGGGACAGAGGGAACTTGGTGTATAAGGGCAGGACACACTGTAAGGTGGGGAGTTGGGAGGGACAGAGGGAATTCAGTGTACAAGGGCAGGACACACTGTAAGGTGGGGAGTTGGGAGGGACAGAGGGAATTCAGTGTACAAGGGCAGGACACACTGTAAGGTGGGGAGTTGGGTGGGACAGAGGGAATTCAGTGTACAAGGGCAGAACACACACTGTAAGGTGGGGAGTAGGGAGGGACAGAGGGAACTTGGTGTACAAGGGCAGGACACACACTGTAAGGTGGGCAGCAGGGAGAGTCAGAGGGAATTCAGTGTACAAGGACAGGACACACACTGCAAGGTGGTGAGTAGGGAGGGACTGAGGGAACTTGGTGTACAAGGTCAGGACACACACTGTAAGGTGGGGAGCAGGGATGGACAGAGGGAATTCAGTGTAAAAGGGCAGGACACACACTCTAAGGTGGGGAGTAGGGAGGGACAGAGGGAACTTGGTGTATAAGGGCAGGACACACAGTGTAAGGTGGGGAGCAGGGAGGGACTGAGGGAACTTGGTGTACAAGGGCAGGACACACACTGTAAGGTGGGCAATAGGGAGAGACTGAGGGAACTTGGTGTACAAGGTCAGGATACACACTGTAAGATGGGGAGCAGGGAGGGACAGAGGGAACTCAGTGTACAAGGGCAGGTCACACTGTAAGGTGGGGAGTAGGGAGGGACAGAGGGAATTCAGTGTAAAAGGGCAGGACACACACTGTAAGGTGGGGAGTAGGGAGGGACAGAGGGAACTTGGTGTACAAGGGCAGGTCACACACTGTAAAGTGGGGAGTTGGGAGGGACTGAGGGAACTTGGTGTACAAGGGCAGGTCACACACTGTAAGGTGGGGAGTAGGGAGGGACAGAGGGAACAGAGTACAAGGGCAGGACACACACTGTAAGGTGGGGAGTAGGGAGGGACAGAGGGAACAGAGTACAAGTGCAGGACACTCACTGTAAGGTGGGGAGCAGGGAGGGACAGAGGGAACAGAGTACAAGGGCAGGACACACACTGTAAAGTGGGGAGTAGGGAGGGACAGAGGAACTTGGTGTATAAGGGCAGGACACACTGTAAGGTGGGGAGTTGGGAGGGACAGAGGGAATTCAGTGTACAAGGGCAGGACACACTGTAAGGTGGGGAGTTGGGAGGGACAGAGGGAATTCAGTGTACAAGGGCAGGACACACTGTAAGGTGGGGAGTTGGGAGGGAAAGAGGGAATTCAGTGTACAAGGGCAGGACACACTGTAAGGTGGGGAGTTGGGTGGGACAGAGGGAATTCAGTGTACAAGGGCAGAACACACACTGTAAGGTGGGGAGTAGGGAGGGACAGAGGGAATTCAGTGTAAAAGGGCAGGACACACACTGTAAGGTGGGGAGTAGGGAGGGACAGAGCGAACTTGGTGTACAAGGGCAGGTCACACACTGTAAGGTGGGGAGTAGGGAGGGACAGAGGGAACAGAGTACAAGGGCAGGACACACACTGTAAGGTGGGGAGTAGGGAGGGACAGAGGGAACAGAGTACAAGGGCAGGACACTCACTGTAAGGTGGGGAGCAGGGAGGGACAGAGGGAACAGAGTACAAGGGCAGGACACACACTGTAAAGTGGGGAGTAGGGAGGGACAGAGGGAACTTGGTGTATAAGGGCAGGACACACTGTAAGGTGGGGAGTTGGGAGGGACAGAGGGAATTCAGTGTACAAGGGCAGGACACACTGTAAGGTGGGGAGTTGGGAGGGACAGAGGGAATTCAGTGTACAAGGGCAGGACACACTGTAAAGTGGGGAGTAGGGAGGGACAGAGGGAACTCAGTGTACAAGGGCAGGACCCACTGTAAGGTGGGGAGTTGGGATGGACAGAGGGAATTCAGTGTACAAGGGCAGGACACACTGTAAGGTGGGGAGTTGGGAGGGACAGAGGGAATTCAGTGTAAAAGGGCAGGTCACACACTGTAAGGTGGGGAGTAGGGAGGGACAGAGGGAACAGAGTACAAGGGCAGGACACACACTGTAAGGTGGGGAGTAGGGAGGGACAGAGGGAACAGAGTACAAGGGCAGGACACTCACTGTAAGGTGGGGAGCAGGGAGGTACAGAGGGAACAGAGTACAAGGGCAGGACACACACTGTAAAGTGGGGAGTAGGGAGGGACAGAGGGAACTTGGTGTATAAGGGCAGGACACACTGTAAGGTGGGGAGTTGGGAGGGACAGAGGGAATTCAGTGTACAAGGGCAGGACACACTGTAAGGTGGGCAATAGGGAGAGACTGAGGGAACTTGGTGTACAAGGGCAGGACACACACTGTAAGGTGGGCAATAGGGAGAGACTGAGGGAACTTGGTGTACAAGGTCAGGATACACACTGTAAGATGGGGAGCAGGGAGGGACAGAGGGAACTCAGTGTACAATGGCAGGTCACACTGTAAGGTGGGGAGTAGGGAGGGACAGACGGAATTCAGTGTAAAAGGGCAGGACACACACTGTAAGGTGGGGAGTAGGGAGGGACAGAGGGAATTCAGTGTAAAAGGGCAGGTCACACACTGTAAGGTGGGGAGTAGGGAGGGACAGAGGGAACAGAGTACAAGGGCAGGACACACACTGTAAGGTGGGGAGTAGGGAGGGACAGAGGGAACAGAGTACAAGGGCAGGACACTCACTGTAAGGTGGGGAGCAGGGAGGGACAGAGGAAACAGAGTACAAGGGCAGGACACACACTGTAAAGTGGGGAGTAGGGAGGGACAGAGGGAACTTGGTGTATAAGGGCAGGACACACTGTAAGGTGAGGAGTTGGGAGGGACAGAGGGAATTCAGTGTACAAGGGCAGGACACACTGTAAGGTGGGGAGTTGGGAGGGACAGAGGGAATTCAGTGTACAAGGGCAGGACACACTGTAAGGTGGGGAGTTGGGAGGGAAAGAGGGAATTCAGTGTACAAGGGCAGGACACACTGTAAGGTGGGGAGTTGGGTGGGACAGAGGGAATTCAGTGTACAAGGGCAGAACACACACTGTAAGGTGGGGAGTAGGGAGGGACAGAGGGAATTCAGTGTAAAAGGGCAGGACACACACTGTAAGGTGGGGAGTAGGGAGGGACAGAGCGAACTTGGTGTACAAGGGCAGGACACACTGTAAGGTGGGGAGGTAGGAGGGACAGAGGGAATTCAGTGTAAAAGGGCAGGACACACACTGTAAGGTGGGGAGTAGGGAAGGACAGAGGGAACTTGGTGTACAAGTACAGGACACACACTGTAAGGTGGGGAGTAGGGAGGGACAGAGCGAACTTGGTGTACAAGGGCAGGTCACACACTGTAAGGTGGGGAGTAGGGAGGGACAGAGGGAACAGAGTACAAGGGCAGGACCCACACTGTAAGGTGGGGAGTAGGGAGGGACAGAGGGAACAGAGTACAAGGGAAGGACACTCACTGTAAGGTGGGGAGCAGGGAGGGACAGAGGGAACAGAGTACAAGGGCAGGACACACACTGTAAAGTGGGGAGTAGGGAGGGACAGAGGGAACTTGGTGTATAAGGGCAGGACACACTGTAAGGTGGGGAGTTGGGAGGGACAGAGGGAATTCAGTGTACAAGGGCAGGACACACTGTAAGGTGGGGAGTTGGGAGGGACAGAGGGAATTCAGTGTACAAGGGCAGGACACACTGTAAAGTGGGGAGTAGGGAGGGACAGAGGGAACTCAGTGTACAAGGGCAGGACCCACTGTAAGGTGGGGAGTTGGGATGGACAGAGGGAATTCAGTGTACAAGGGCAGGACACACTGTAAGGTGGGGAGTTGGGAGGGACAGAGGGAATTCAGTGTAAAAGGGCAGGTCACACACTGTAAGGTGGGGAGTAGGGAGGGACAGAGGGAACAGAGTACAAGGGCAGGACACACACTGTAAGGTGGGGAGTAGGGAGGGACAGAGGGAACAGAGTACAAGGGCAGGACACTCACTGTAAGGTGGGGAGCAGGGAGGGACAGAGGGAACAGAGTACAAGGGCAGGACACACACTGTAAAGTGGGGAGTAGGGAGGGACAGAGGGAACTTGGTGTATAAGGGCAGGACACACTGTAAGGTGGGGAGTTGGGAGGGACAGAGGGAATTCAGTGTACAAGGGCAGGACACACTGTAAGGTGGGCAATAGGGAGAGACTGAGGGAACTTGGTGTACAAGGGCAGGACACACACTGTAAGGTGGGCAATAGGGAGGGACTGAGGGAACTTGGTGTACAAGGTCAGGATACACACTGTAAGATGGGGAGCAGGGAGGGACAGAGGGAACTAAGTGTACAAGGGCAGGTCACACTGTAAGGTGGGGAGTAGGGAGGGACAGAGGGAATTCAGTCTAAAAGGGCAGGACACACACTGTAAGGTGGGGAGTAGGGAGGGACAGAGGGAATTTGGTGTACAAGGGCAGGTCACACACTGTAAAGTGGGGAGTTGGGAGGGACTGAGGGAACTTGGTGTACAAGGGCAGGTCACACACTGTAAGGTGGGGAGTAGGGAGGGACAGAGGGAACAGAGTACAAGGGCAAGACACACACTGTAAGGTGGGGAGTAGGGAGGGACAGAGGGAACAGAGTACAAGGGCAGGACACTCACTGTAAGGTGGGGAGCAGGGAGGGACAGAGGGAACAGAGTACAAGGGCAGGACACACACTGTAAAGTGGGGAGTAGGGAGGGACAGAGGGAACTTGGTGTATAAGGGCAGGACACACTGTAAGGTGGGGAGTTGGGAGGGACAGAGGGAATTCAGTGTACAAGGGCAGGACACACTGTAAGGTGGGGAGTTGGGAGGGACAGAGGGAATTCAGTGTACAAGGGCAGGACACACTGTAAGGTGGGGAGTTGGGTGGGACAGAGGGAATTCAGTGTACAAGGGCAGAACACACACTGTAAGGTGGGGAGTAGGGAGGGACAGAGGGAACTTGGTGTACAAGGGCAGGACACACACTGTAAGGTGGGCAGCAGGGAGAGTCAGAGGGAATTCAGTGTACAAGGACAGGACACACACTGCAAGGTGGTGAGTAGGGAGGGACTGAGGGAACTTGGTGTACAAGGTCAGGACACACACTGTAAGGTGGGGAGCAGGGATGGACAGAGGGAATTCAGTGTAAAAGGGCAGGACACACACTCTAAGGTGGGGAGTAGGGAGGGACAGAGGGAACTTGGTGTATAAGGGCAGGACACACACTGTAAGGTGGGGAGCAGGGAGGGACTGAGGGAACTTGGTGTACAAGGGCAGGACACACACTGTAAGGTGGGCAATAGGGAGAGACTGAGGGAACTTGGTGTACAAGGTCAGGATACACACTGTAAGATGGGGAGCAGGGAGGGACAGAGGGAACTCAGTGTACAAGGGCAGGTCACACTGTAAGGTGGGGAGTAGGGAGGGACAGAGGGAATTCAGTGTAAAAGGGCAGGACACACACTGTAAGGTGGGGAGTAGGGAGGGACAGAGGGAACTTGGTGTACAAGGGCAGGTCACACACTGTAAAGTGGGGAGTTGGGAGGGACTGAGGGAACTTGGTGTACAAGGGCAGGTCACACACTGTAAGGTGGGGAGTAGGGAGGGACAGAGGGAACAGAGTACAAGGGCAGGACACACACTGTAAGGTGGGGAGTAGGGAGGGACAGAGGGAACAGAGTACAAGTGCAGGACACTCACTGTAAGGTGGGGAGCAGGGAGGGACAGAGGGAACAGAGTACAAGGGCAGGACACACACTGTAAAGTGGGGAGTAGGGAGGGACAGAGGGAACTTGGTGTATAAGGGCAGGACACACTGTAAGGTGGGGAGTTGGAGGGACAGAGGGAATTCAGTGTACAAGGGCAGGACACACTGTAAGGTGGGGAGTTGGGAGGGACAGAGGGAATTCAGTGTACAAGGGCAGGACACACTGTAAGGTGGGGAGTTGGGAGGGAAAGAGGGAATTCAGTGTACAAGGGCAGGACACACTGTAAGGTGGGGAGTTGGGTGGGACAGAGGGAATTCAGTGTACAAGGGCAGAAAACACACTGTAAGGTGGGGAGTAGGGAGGGACAGAGGGAATTCAGTGTAAAAGGGCAGGACACACACTGTAAGGTGGGGAGTAGGGAGGGACAGAGCGAACTTGGTGTACAAGGGCAGGTCACACACTGTAAGGTGGGGAGTAGGGAGGGACAGAGGGAACAGAGTACAAGGGCAGGACACACACTGTAAGGTGGGGAGTAGGGAGGGACAGAGGGAACAGAGTACAAGGGCAGGACACTCACTGTAAGGTGGGGAGCAGGGAGGGACAGAGGGAACAGAGTACAAGGGCAGGACACACACTGTAAAGTGGGGAGTAGGGAGGGACAGAGGGAACTTGGTGTATAAGGGCAGGACACACTGTAAGGTGGGGAGTTGGGAGGGACAGAGGGAATTCAGTGTACAAGGGCAGGACACACTGTAAGGTGGGGAGTTGGGAGGGACAGAGGGAATTCAGTGTACAAGGGCAGGACACACTGTAAAGTGGGGAGTAGGGAGGGACAGAGGGAACTCAGTGTACAAGGGCAGGACCCACTGTAAGGTGGGGAGTTGGGATGGACAGAGGGAATTCAGTGTACAAGGGCAGGACACACTGTAAGGTGGGGAGTTGGGAGGGACAGAGGGAATTCAGTGTAAAAGGGCAGGTCACACACTGTAAGGTGGGGAGTAGGGAGGGACAGAGGGAACAGAGTACAAGGGCAGGACACACACTGTAAGGTGGGGAGTAGGGAGGGACAGAGGGAACAGAGTACAAGGGCAGGACACTCACTGTAAGGTGGGGAGCAGGGAGGTACAGAGGGAACAGAGTACAAGGGCAGGACACACACTGTAAAGTGGGGAGTAGGGAGGGACAGAGGGAACTTGGTGTATAAGGGCAGGACACACTGTAAGGTGGGGAGTTGGGAGGGACAGAGGAATTCAGTGTACAAGGGCAGGACACACTGTAAGGTGGGCAATAGGGAGAGACTGAGGGAACTTGGTGTACAAGGGCAGGACACACACTGTAAGGTGGGCAATAGGGAGAGACTGAGGGAACTTGGTGTACAAGGTCAGGATACACACTGTAAGATGGGGAGCAGGGAGGGACAGAGGGAACTCAGTGTACAATGGCAGGTCACACTGTAAGGTGGGGAGTAGGGAGGGACAGAGGGAATTCAGTGTAAAAGGGCAGGACACACACTGTAAGGTGGGGAGTAGGGAGGGACAGAGGGAATTCAGTGTAAAAGGGCAGGTCACACACTGTAAGGTGGGGAGTAGGGAGGGACAGAGAGAACAGAGTACAAGGGCAGGACACACACTGTAAGGTGGGGAGTAGGGAGGGACAGAGGGAACAGAGTACAAGGGCAGGACACTCACTGTAAGGTGGGGAGCAGGGAGGGACAGAGGAAACAGAGTACAAGGGCAGGACACACACTGTAAAGTGGGGAGTAGGGAGGGACAGAGGGAACTTGGTGTATAAGGGCAGGACACACTGTAAGGTGAGGAGTTGGGAGGGACAGAGGGAATTCAGTGTACAAGGGCAGGACACACTGTAAGGTGGGGAGTTGGGAGGGACAGAGGGAATTCAGTGTACAAGGGCAGGACACACTGTAAGGTGGGGAGTTGGGAGGGAAAGAGGGAATTCAGTGTACAAGGGCAGGACACACTGTAAGGTGGGGAGTTGGGTGGGACAGAGGGAATTCAGTGTACAAGGGCAGAACACACACTGTAAGGTGGGGAGTAGGGAGGGACAGAGGGAATTCAGTGTAAAAGGGCAGGACACACACTGTAAGGTGGGGAGTAGGGAGGGACAGAGCGAACTTGGTGTACAAGGGCAGGACACACTGTAAGGTGGGGAGGTAGGAGGGACAGAGGGAATTCAGTGTAAAAGGGCAGGACACACACTGTAAGGTGGGGAGTAGGGAAGGACAGAGGGAACTTGGTGTACAAGTACAGGACACACACTGTAAGGTGGGGAGTAGGGAAGGACAGAGGGAACTTGGTGTACAAGTACAGGACACACACTGTAAGGTGGGGAGCAGGGAGGGACAGAGGGAATTCAGTGTACAAGGGCAGGACACATTGAAAGGTGGGGAGTAGAGAGGGACAGAGGGAACTCAGTGTACAAGGACAGGACACACACTGCAAGGTGGGGAGTAGGGAGGGACAGAGGAACAGAGTACAACGGCAGGACACACACTGTAAGGTGGGGAGTAGGGAGGGACAGAGGGAACAGAGTACAAGGGCAGGACACACACTGTAAGGTGGGGAGCAGGGAGGGACAGAGGGAACAGAGTACAAGGGCAGGACACACACTGTAAAGTGGGGAGTAGGGAGGGACAGAGGGAACTCAGTGTACAAGGGCAGGACCCACTGTAAGGTGGGGAGTTGGGATGGACAGAGGGAATTCAGTGTACAAGGGCAGGACACACTGTAAGGTGGGGAGTTGGGAGGGACAGAGGGAATTCAGTGTACAAGGGCAGAACACACACTGTAAGGTGGGGAGTAGGGAGGGACAGAAGGAACAGTGTACAAGGGCAGGGCATACACTGTCAGGTGGGGAGTAGGGAGGGACAGGGAATTCAGTGTAAAAGGGCAGGACACACTGTAAGGTGGGGAGTAGGGAGGGACAGAGCGAACTTGGTGTACAAGGGCAGGACACACTGTAAAGTGGGGAGGTACGAGGGACAGAGGGAATTCAGTGTAAAAGGGCAGGACACACACTGTAAGGTGGGGAGTAGGGAGGGACAGAGGGAAGTTGGTGTACAAGTACAGGACACACACTGTAAGGTGGGGAGCAGGGAGGGACAGAGGGAATTCAGTGTACAAGGGCAGGACACAGTGAAAGGTGGGGAGTAGAGAGGGACAGAGGGAACTCTGTGTACAAGGACAGGACACACACTGTAAGGTGAGGAGTAGGGAGGAACAGAGGGAATTCAGTGTACAAGGGCAGGACACACACTGTAAGGTGGGGAGCAGGGAGGGACAGAGGGAATTCAGTGTACAAGGGCAGGACACACTGTAAGGTGGGGAGTTGGAAGGGACAGAGGGAATTCAGTGTACAAGGGCAGAACACACACTGTAAGGTGGGGAGTAGTGAGGGACAGAAGGAACAGTGTACAAGGGCAGGGCATACACTGTCAGGTGGGGAGTAGGGAGGGACAGGGAATTCAGTGTAAAAGGGCAGGACACACTGTAAGGTGGGGAGTTGGGAGGGACAGATTGAATTCAGTGTACAAGGGCAGGACACACTGTAAGGTGGGGAGTTGGGAGGGACAGAGGGAATTCAGTGTACAAGGGCAGAACACACACTGTAAGGTGGGGAGTAGAGAGGGACAGAGCGAACTTGGTGTACAAGGGCAGGACACACACTGTAAGGTGGGGAGGTGGGAGGGACAGAGGGAATTCAGTGTACAAGGGCAGGGCATACACTGTAAGGTGGGGAGCAGGGAGGGACAGAGGGAATTCAGTGTAAAAGGGCAGGACACACACTGTAAGGTGGGGAGTAGGGAGGGACAGAAGGAACAGTGTACAAGGGCAGGGCATACACTGTAAGGTGGGGAGTAGGGAGGGACAGAGGGAATTCAGTGTAAAAGGGCAGGACACACACTGTAAGGTGGGGAGTAGGGAGGGACAGAGGGAACTTGGTGTACAAGGGCAGGACACACACTGTAAGGTGGGCAGCAGGGAGAGTCAGAGGGAATTCAGTGTACAAGGACAGGACACACACTGCAAGGTGGTGAGTAGGGAGGGACTGAGGGAACTTGGTGTACAAGGTCAGGACACACACTGTAAGGTGGGGAGCAGGGATGGACAGAGGGAATTCAGTGTAAAAGGGCAGGACACACACTGTAAGGTGGGGAGTAGGGAGGGACAGAGGGAACTTGGTGTATAAGGGCAGGACACACACTGTAAGGTGGGGAGCAGGGAGGGACTGAGGGAACTTGGTGTACAAGGGCAGGACACACACTGTAAGGTGGGCAATAGGGAGGGACTGAGGGAACTTGGTGTACAAGGTCAGGATACACACTGTAAGATGGGGAGCAGGGAGGGACAGAGGGAACTCAGTGTACAAGGGCAGGTCACACTGTAAAGTGGGGAGTAGGGAGGGACAGAGGGAATTCAGTGTAAAAGGGCAGGACACACACTGTAAGGTGGGGAGTAGGGAGGGACAGAGGGAACTTGGTGTACAAGGGCAGGTCACACACTGTAAAGTGGGGAGTTGGGAGGGACTGAGGGAACTTGGTGTACAAGGGCAGGTCAGACACTGTAAGGTGGGGAGTAGGGAGGGACAGAGGGAACAGAGTACAAGGGCAGGACACACACTGTAAGGTGGGGAGTAGGGAGGGACAGAGGGAACAGAGTACAAGGGCAGGACACTCACTGTAAGGTGGGGAGCAGGGAGGGACAGAGGGAACAGAGTACAAGGGCATCACACACACTGTAAAGTGGGGAGTAGGGAGGGACAGAGGGAACTTGGTGTATAAGGGCAGGACACACTGTAAGGTGGGGAGTTGGGAGGGACAGAGGGAATTCAGTGTACAAGGGCAGGACACACTGTAAGGTGGGGAGTTGGGAGGGACAGAGGGAATTCAGTGTACAAGGGCAGGACACACTGTAAGGTGGGGAGTTGGGAGGGACAGAGGGAATTCAGTGTACAAGGGCAGGACACACTGTAAGGTGGGGAGTTGGGTGGGACAGAGGGAATTCAGTGTACAAGGGCAGAACACACACTGTAAGGTGGGGAGTAGGGAGGGACAGAGGGAACTTGGTGTACAAGGGCAGGACACACACTGTAAGGTGGGCAGCAGGGAGAGTCAGAGGCAATTCAGTGTACAAGGACAGGACACACACTGCAAGGTGGTGAGTAGGGAGGGACTGAGGGAACTTGGTGTACAAGGTCAGGACACACACTGTAAGGTGGGGAGCAGGGATGGACAGAGGGAATTCAGTGTAAAAGGGCAGGACTCACACTGTAAGGTGGGGAGTAGGGAGGGACAGAGGGAACTTGGTGTATAAGGGCAGGACACACACTGTAAGGTGGGGAGCAGGGAGGGACTGAGGGAACTTGGTGTACAAGGGCAGGACACACACTGTAAGGTGGGCAATAGGGAGGGACTGAGGGAACTTGGTGTACAAGGTCAGGATACACACTGTAAGATGGGGAGCAGGGAGGGACAGAGGGAACTCAGTGTACAAGGGCAGGTCACACTGTAAGGTGGGGAGTAGGGAGGGACAGAGGGAATTCAGTGTAAAAGGGCAGGACACACACTGTAAGGTGGGGAGTAGGGAGGGACAGAGGGAACTTGGTGTACAAGGGCAGGACACACACTGTAAGGTGGGCAGCAGGGAGAGTCAGAGGGAATTCAGTGTACAAGGACAGGACACACACTGCAAGGTGGTGAGTAGGGAGGGACTGAGGGAACTTGGTGTACAAGGTCAGGACACACACTGTAAGGTGGGGAGCAGGGATGGACAGAGGGAATTCAGTGTAAAAGGGCAGGACACACACTGTAAGGTGGGGAGTAGGGAGGGACAGAGGGAACTTGGTGTATAAGGGCAGGACACACACTGTAAGGTGGGGAGCAGGGAGGGACTGATGGAACTTGGTGTACAAGGGCAGGACACACACTGTAAGGTGGGCAATAGGGAGGGACTGAGGGAACTTGGTGTACAAGGTCAGGATACACACTGTAAGATGGGGAGCAGGGAGGGACAGAGAGAACTCAGTGTACAAGGGCAGGTCACACTGGAAGGTGGGGAGTAGGGAGGGAGAGAGGGAATTCAGTCTAAAAGGGCAGGACACACACTGTAAGGTGGGGAGTAGGGAGGGACAGAGGGAATTTGGTGTACAAGGGCAGGTCACACACTGTAAAGTGGGGAGTTGGGAGGGCCTGAGGGAACGGTGTACAAGGGCAGGTCACACACTGTAAGGTGGGGAGTAGGGAGGGACAGAGGGAACAGAGTACAAGGGCAGGACACACACTGTAAGGTGGGGAGTAGGGAGGGACAGAGGGAACAGAGTACAAGGGCAGGACACTCACTGTAAGGTGGGGAGCAGGGAGGGACAGAGGGAACAGAGTACAAGGGCAGGACACACACTGTAAAGTGGGGAGTAGGGAGGGACAGAGGGAACTTGGTGTATAAGGGCAGGACACACTGTAAGGTGGGGAGTTGGGAGGGACAGAGGGAATTCAGTGTACAAGGGCAGGACACACTGTAAGGTGGGGAGTTGGGAGGGACAGAGGGAATTCAGTGTACAAGGGCAGGACACACTGTAAGGTGGGGAGTTGGGTGGGACAGAGGGAATTCAGTGTACAAGGGCAGAACACACACTGTAAGGTGGGCAATAGGGAGGGACTGAGGGAACTTGGTGTACAAGGTCAGGATACACACTGTAAGATGGGGAGCAGGGAGGGACAGAGGGAACTCAGTGTACAAGGGCAGGTCACACTGGAAGGTGGGGAGTAGGGAGGGAGAGAGGGAATTCAGTCTAAAAGGGCAGGACACACACTGTAAGGTGGGGAGTAGGGAGGGACAGAGGGAATTTGGTGTACAAGGGCAGGTCACACACTGTAAAGTGGGGAGTTGGGAGGGCCTGAGGGAACGGTGTACAAGGGCAGGTCACACACTGTAAGGTGGGGAGTAGGGAGGGACAGAGGGAACAGAGTACAAGGGCAGGACACACACTGTAAGGTGGGGAGTAGGGAGGGACAGAGGGAACAGAGTACAAGGGCAGGACACTCACTGTAAGGTGGGGAGCAGGGAGGGACAGAGGGAACAGAGTACAAGGGCAGGACACACACTGTAAAGTGGGGAGTAGGGTGGGACAGAGGGAACTTGGTGTATAAAGGCAGGACACACTGTAAGGTGGGGAGTTGGGAGGGACAGAGGGAATTCAGTGTACAAGGGCAGGACACACTGTAAGGTGGGGAGTTGGGTGGGACAGAGGGAATTCAGTGTACAAGGGCAGAACACACACTGTAAGGTGGGGAGTAGGGAGGGACAGAGGGAACTTGGTGTACAAGGGCAGGACACACACTGTAAGGTGGGCAGCAGGGAGAGTCAGAGGGAATTCAGTGTACAAGGACAGGACACACACTGCAAGGTGGTGAGTAGGGAGGGACTGAGGGAACTTGGTGTACAAGGTCAGGACACACACTGTAAGGTGGGGAGCAGGGATGGACAGAGGGAATTCAGTGTAAAAGGGCAGGACACACACTCTAAGGTGGGGAGTAGGGAGGGACAGAGGGAACTTGGTGTATAAGGGCAGGACACACACTGTAAGGTGGGGAGCAGGGAGGGACTGAGGGAACTTGGTGTACAAGGGCAGGACAGACACTGTAAGGTGGGCAATAGGGAGAGACTGAGGGAACTTGGTGTACAAGGTCAGGATACACACTGTAAGATGGGGAGCAGGGAGGGACAGAGGGAACTCAGTGTACAAGGGCAGGTCACACTGTAAGGTGGGGAGTAGGGAGGGACAGAGGGAATTCAGTGTAAAAGGGCAGGACACACACTGTAAGGTGGGGAGTAGGGAGGGACAGAGGGAACTTGGTGTACAAGGGCAGGTCACACACTGTAAAGTGGGGAGTTGGGAGGGACTGAGGGAACTTGGTGTACAAGGGCAGGTCACACACTGTAAGGTGGGGAGTAGGGAGGGACAGAGGGAACAGAGTACAAGGGCAGGACACACACTGTAAGGTGGGGAGTAGGGAGGGACAGAGGGAACAGAGTACAAGGGCAGGACACTCACTGTAAGGTGGGGAGCAGGGAGGGACAGAGGGAACAGAGTACAAGGGCAGGACACACACTGTAAAGTGGGGAGTAGGGAGGGACAGAGGGAACTTGGTGTATAAGGGCAGGACACACTGTAAGGTGGGGAGTTGGGAGGGACAGAAGGAATTCAGTGTACAAGGGCAGGACACACTGTAAGGTGGGGAGTTGGGAGGGACAGAGGGAATTCAGTGTACAAGGGCAGGACACACTGTAAGGTGGGGAGTTGGGTGGGACAGAGGGAATTCAGTGTACAAGGGCAGAACACACACTGTAAGGTGGGGAGTAGGGAGGGACAGAGGGAATTCAGTGTAAAAGGGCAGGACACACACTGTAAGGTGGGGAGTAGGGAGGGACAGAGCGAACTTGGTGTACAAGGGCAGGACACACTGTAAGGTGGGGAGGTAGGAGGGACAGAGGGAATTCAGTGTAAAAGGGCAGGACACACACTGTAAGGTGGGGAGTAGGGAAGGACAGAGGGAACTTGGTGTACAAGTACAGGACACACACTGTAAGGTGGGGAGTAGGGAAGGACAGAGGGAACTTGGTGTACAAGTACAGGACACACACTGTAAGGTGGGGAGCAGGGAGGGACAGAGGGAATTCAGTGTAGAAGGGCAGGACACACTGAAAGGTGGGGAGTAGAGAGGGACAGAGGGAACTCAGTGTACAAGGACAGGACACACACTGCAAGGTGGGGAGTAGGGAGGGACAGAGGGAACAGAGTACAAGGGCAGGACACACACTGTAAGGTGGGGAGTAGGGAGGGACAGAGGGAACAGAGTACAAGGGCAGGACACACACTGTAAGGTGGGGAGCAGGGAGGGACAGAGGGAACAGAGTACAAGGGCAGGACACACACTGTAAAGTGGGGAGTAGGGAGGGACAGAGGGAACTCAGTGTACAAGGGCAGGACCCACTGTAAGGTGGGGAGTTGGGATGGACAGAGGGAATTCAGTGTACAAGGGCAGGACACACTGTAAGGTGGGGGAGTTGGGAGGGACAGAGGGAATTCAGTGTACAAGGGCAGAACACACACTGTAAGGTGGGGAGTAGGGAGGGACAGAAGGAACAGTGTACAAGGGCAGGGCATACACTGTCAGGTGGGGAGTAGGGAGGGACAGGGAATTCAGTGTAAAAGGGCAGGACACACACTGTAAAGTGGGGAGTAGGGAGGGACAGAGCGAACTTGGTGTACAAGGGCAGGACACACTGTAATGTGGGGAGGTACGAGGGACAGAGGGAATTCAGTGTAAAAGGGCAGGACACACACTGTAAGGTGGGGAGTAGGGAGGGACAGAGGGAAGTTGGTGTACAAGTACAGGACACACACTGTAAGGTGGGGAGCAGGGAGGGACAGAGGGAATTCAGTGTACAAGGGCAGGACACACTGAAAGGTGGGGAGTAGAGAGGGACAGAGGGAACTCTGTGTACAAGGACAGGACACACACTGTAAGGTGGGGAGTAGGGAGAGACAGAGGGAACTTGGTGTATAAGGGCAGGACACACACTGAAAGGTGGGGAGTAGGGAGGGACAGAGGGAATTCAGTGTACAAGGACAGGACACACACTGTAAGGTGAGGAGTAGGGAGGAACAGAGGGAATTCAGTGTACAAGGGCAGGACACTCACTGTAAGGTGGGGAGCAGGGAGGGACAGAGGGAATTCAGTGTACAAGGGCAGGACACACTGTAAGGTGGGGAGTTGGAAGGGACAGAGGGAATTCAGTGTACAAGGGCAGAACACACACTGTAAGGTGGGGAGTAGGGAGGGACAGAAGGAACAGTGTACAAGGGCAGGGCATACACTGTCAGGTGGGGAGTAGGGAGGGACAGGGAATTCAGTGTAAAAGGGCAGGACACACTGTAAGGTGGGGAGTTGGGAGGGACCGATTGAATTCAGTGTACAAGGGCAGGACACACTGTAAGGTGGGGAGTTGGGAGGGACAGAGGGAATTCAGTGTACAAGGGCAGAACACACACTGTAAGGTGGGGAGTAGAGAGGGACAGAGCGAACTTGGTGTACAAGGGCAGGACACACACTGTAAGGTGGGGAGGTGGGAGGGACAGAGGGAATTCAGTGTACAAGGGCAGGGCATACACTGTAAGGTGGGGAGCAGGGAGGGACAGAGGGAATTCAGTGTAAAAGGGCAGGACACACACTGTAAGGTGGGGAGTAGGGAGGGACAGAAGGAACAGTGTACAAGGGCAGGGCATACACTGTAAGGTGGGGAGTAGGGAGGGACAGAGGGAATTCAGTGTAAAAGGGCAGGACACACACTGTAAGGTGGGGAGTAGGGAGGGACAGAGGGAACTTGGTGTACAAGGGCAGGACACACACTGTAAGGTGGGCAGCAGGGAGAGTCAGAGGGAATTCAGTGTACAAGGACAGGACACACACTGCAAGGTGGTGAGTAGGGAGGGACTGAGGGAACTTGGTGTACAAGGTCAGGACACACACTGTAAGGTGGGGAGCAGGGATGGACAGAGGGAATTCAGTGTAAAAGGGCAGGACACACACTGTAAGGTGGGGAGTAGGGAGGGACAGAGGGAACTTGGTGTATAACGGCAGGACACACACTGTAAGGTGGGGAGCAGGGAGGGACTGAGGGAACTTGGTGTACAAGGGCAGGACACACACTGTAAGGTGGGCAATAGGGAGGGACTGAGGGAACTTGGTGTACAAGGTCAGGATACACACTGTAAGATGGGGAGCAGGGAGGGACAGAGGGAACTCAGTGTACAAGGGCAGGTCACACTGTAAGGTGGGGAGTAGGGAGGGACAGAGGGAATTCAGTGTAAAAGGGCAGGACACACACTGTAAGGTGGGGAGTAGGGAGGGACAGAGGGAACTTGGTGTACAAGGGCAGGTCACACACTGTAAAGTGGGGAGTTGGGAGGGACTGAGGGAACTTGGTGTACAAGGGCAGGTCAGACACTGTAAGGTGGGGAGTAGGGAGGGACAGAGGGAACAGAGTACAAGGGCAGGACACACACTGTAAGGTGGGGAGTAGGGAGGGACAGAGGGAACAGAGTACAAGGGCAGGACACTCACTGTAAGGTGGGGAGCAGGGAGGGACAGAGGGAACAGAGTACAAGGGCAGGACACACACTGTAAAGTCGGGAGTAGGGAGGGACAGAGGGAACTTGGTGTATAAGGGCAGGACACACTGTAAGGTGGGGAGTTGGGAGGGACAGAGGGAATTCAGTGTACAAGGGCAGGACACACTGTAAGGTGGGGAGTTGGGAGGGACAGAGGGAATTCAGTGTACAAGGGCAGGACACACTGTAAGGTGGGGAGTTGGGAGGGACAGAGGGAATTCAGTGTACAAGGGCAGGACACACTGTAAGGTGGGGAGTTGGGTGAGACAGAGGGAATTCAGTGTACAAGGGCAGAACACACACTGTAAGGTGGGGAGTAGGGAGGGACAGAGGGAACTTGGTGTACAAGGGCAGGACACACACTGTAAGGTGGGCAGCAGGGAGAGTCAGAGGGAATTCAGTGTACAAGGACAGGACACACACTGCAAGGTGGTGAGTAGGGAGGGACTGAGGGAACTTGGTGTACAAGGTCAGGACACACACTGTAAGGTGGGGAGCAGGGATGGACAGAGGGAATTCAGTGTAAAAGGGCAGGACACACACTGTAAGGTGGGGAGTAGGGAGGGACAGAGGGAACTTGGTGTATAAGGGCAGGACACACACTGTAAGGTGGGCAATAGGGAGGGACTGAGGGAACTTGGTGTACAAGGTCAGGATACACACTGTAAGATGGGGAGCAGGGAGGGACAGAGGGAACTCAGTGTTCAAGGGCAGGTCACACTGTAAGGTGGGGAGTAGGGAGGGACAGAGGGAACTTGGTGTATAAGGGCAGGACACACTGTAAGGTGGGGAGTTGGGAGGGACAGAGGGATTTCAGTGTACAAGGGCAGGACACACTGTAAGGTGGGGAGTTGGGAGGGACAGAGGAAATTCAGAGTACAAGGGCAGGACACACTGTAAGGTGGGGAGTTGGGAGGGACAGAGGGAATTCAGTGTACAAGGGCAGGACACACTGTAAGGTGGGGAGTTGGGAGGGACAGAGGGAATTCAGTGTACAAGGGCAGAACACACACTGTAAGGTGGGGAGTAGGGAGGGACAGAGGGAATTCAGTGTAAAAGGGCAGGATACACACTGTAAGGTGGGGAGTAGGGAGGGACAGAGCGAACTTGGTGTACAAGGGCAGGACACACTGTAAGGTGGGGAGGTAGGAGGGACAGAGGGAATTCAGTGTAAAAGGGCAGGACACACACTGTAAGGTGGGGAGTAGGGAAGGACAGAGGGAACTTGGTGTACAAGTACAGGACACACACTGTAAGGTGGGGAGCAGGGAGGGACAGAGGGAATTCAGTGTACAAGGGCAGGACACACTGAAAGGTGGGGAGTAGAGAGGGACAGAGGGAACTCAGTGTACAAGGACAGGACACACACTGTAAGGTGGGGAGTAGGGAGGGACAGAGGCAACTTGGTGTACAAGGGCAGGACACACACTGTAAGATGGGGAGTAGGGAGGGAAAGAAGGAACAGTGTATAAGGGCAGGGCATACACTGTAAGGTGGGGAGTAGGGAGGGACAGAGGGAATTCAGTGTAAAAGGGCAGGACACACACTGTAAGGTGGGGAGTAGGGAGGAACAGAGGGAACTTGGTGTACAAGGGCAGGACACACACTGTAAGGTGGGCAGCAGGGAGAGTCAGAGGGAATTCAGTGTACAAGGACAGGACACACACTGCAAGGTGGTGAGTAGGGAGGGACTGAGGGAACTTGGTGTACAAGGTCAGGACACACACTGTAAGGTGGGGAGCAGGGATGGACAGAGGGAATTCAGTGTAAAAGGGCAGGACACACACTGTAAGGTGGGGAGTAGGGAGGGACAGAGGGAACTTGGTGTATAAGGGCAGGACACACACTGTAAGGTGGGGAGCAGGGAGGGACTGAGGGAACTTGGTGTACAAGGGCAGGACACACACTGTAAGGTGGGGAATAGGGAGGGACTGAGGGAACTTGGTGTACAAGATCAGGACACACACTGTAAGATGGGGAGCAGGGAGGGACACAGGGAACAGAGTACAAGGGCAGGACACACACTGTAAGGTGGGGAGCAGGGAGGGACAGAGGGAACAGAGTACAAGGGCGGGACACACACTGTAAAGTGGGGAGTAGGGAGGGACAGAGGGAACTTGGTGTATAAGGGCAGGACACACTGTAAGGTGGGGAGTTGGGAGGGACAGAGGGAATTCAGTGTACAAGGGCAGGACACACTGTAAGGTGGGGAGTTGGGAGGGACAGAGGGAATTCAGTGTACAAGGGCAGGACACACTGTAAGGTAGGGAGTTGGGAGGGACAGAGGGAATTCAGTGTACAAGGGCAGGACACACTGTAAGGTGGGGAGTTGGGAGGGACAGAGGGAATTCAGTGTACAAGGGCAGAACACACACTGTAAGGTGGGGAGTAGGGAGGGACAGAGGGAATTCAGTGTAAAAGGGCAGGATACACACTGTAAGGTGGGGAGTAGTGAGGGACAGAGCGAACTTGGTGTACAAGGGCAGGACACACTGTAAGGTGGGGAGGTAGGAGGGACAGAGGGAATTCAGTGTAAAAGGGCAGGACACACACTGTAAGGTGGGGAGTAGGGAAGGACAGAGGGAATTCAGTGTAAAAGGGCAGGACACACACTGTAAGGTGGGGAGTAGGGAAGGACAGAGGGAACTTGGTGTACAAGTACAGGACACACACTGTAAGGTGGGGAGCTGGGAGGGACAGAGGGAATTCAGTGTACAAGGGCAGGACACACTGAAAGGTGGGGAGTAGAGAGGGACAGAGGGAACTCAGTGTACAAGGACAGGACACACACTGTAAGGTGGGGAGTAGGGAGGGACAGAGGCAACTTGGTGTACAAGGGCAGGACACACACTGTAAGGTGGGGATTAGGGAGGGACAGAGGGAATTTGGTGCACAAGGGCAGGACACACACTGTAAGATGGGGAGTAGGGAGGGAAAGAAGGAACAGTGTATAAGGGCAGGGCATACACTGTAAGGTGGGGAGTAGGGAGGGACAGAGGGAATTCAGTGTAAAAGGGCAGGACACACACTGTAAGGTGGGGAGTAGGGAGGGACAGAGGGAACTTGGTGTACAAGGGCAGGACACACACTAAGGTGGGCAGCAGGGAGAGTCAGAGGGAATTCAGTGTACAAGGACAGGACACACACTGCAAGGTGGTGAGTAGGGAGGGACTGAGGGAAATTGGTGTACAAGGTCAGGACACACACTGTAAGGTGGGGAGCAGGGATGGACAGAGGGAATTCAGTGTAAAAGGGAAGGACACACACTGTAAGGTGGGGAGTAGGGAGGGACAGAGGGAACTTGGTGTATAAGGGCAGGACACACACTGTAAGGTGGGGAGCAGGGAGGGACTGAGGGAACTTGGTGTACAAGGTCAGGACACACACTGTAAGATGGGGAGCAGGGAGGGACAGAGGGAACTCAGTGTACAAGGGCAGGTCACACTGTAAGGTGGGGAGTAGGGAGGGACAGAGGGAATTCAGTGTAAAAGGGCAGGACACACACTGTAAGGTGGGGAGTTGGGAGGGACAGAGGGAACTTGGTGTACAAGGGCAGGTCACACACTGTAAAGTGGGGGTTGGGAGGGACTGAGGGAACTTGGTGTACAAGGGCAGGTCAGACACTGTAAGGTGGGGAGTAGGGAGGGACAGAGGGAATTCAGTGTACAAGGGCAGGACACACTGAAAGGTGGGGAGTAGAGAGGGACAGAGGGAACTCAGTGTACAAGGACAGGACACACACTGTAAGGTGGGGAGTAGGGAGGGACAGAGGCAACTTGGTGTACAAGGGCAGGACACACACTGTAAGGTGGGGAGTAGGGAGGGACAGAGGGAATTTGGTGCACAAGGGCAGGACACACACTGTAAGATGGGGAGTAGGGAGGGAAAGAAGGAACAGTGTATAAGGGCAGGGCATACACTGTAAGGTGGGGAGTAGGGAGGGACAGAGGGAATTCAGTGTAAAAGGGCAGGACACACACTGTAAGGTGGGGAGTAGGGAGGGACAGAGGGAACTTGGTGTACAAGTGCAGGACACACACTGTAAGGTGGGCAGCAGGGAGAGTCAGAGGGAATTCAGTGTACAAGGACAGGACACACACTGCAAGGTGGTGAGTAGGGAGGGACTGAGGGAACTTGGTGTACAAGGTCAGGACACACACTGTAAGGTGGGGAGCAGGGATGGACAGAGGGAATTCAGTGTAAAAGGGCAGGACACACACTGTAAGGTGGGGAGTAGGGAGGGACAGAGGGAACTTGGTGTATAAGGGCAGGACACACACTGTAAGGTGGGGAGCAGGGAGGGACTGAGGGAACTTGGTGTACAAGGGCAGGACACACACTGTAAGGTGGGGAATAGGGAGGGACTGAGGGAACTTGGTGTACAAGGTCAGGACACACACTGTATGATGGGGAGCAGGGAGGGACAGAGGGAACTCAGTGTACAAGGGCAGGTCACACTGTAAGGTGGGGAGTAGGGAGGGACAGAGGGAATTCAGTGTAAAAGGGCAGGACACACACTGTAAGGTGGGGAGTAGGGAGGGACAGAGGGAACTTGGTGTACAAGGGCAGGTCACACACTGTAAAGTGGGGGGTTGGGAGGGACTGAGGGAACTTGGTGTACAAGGGCAGGTCAGACACTGTAAGGTGGGGAGTAGGGAGGGACAGAGGGAACAGAGTACAAGGTCAGGACACACACTGTAAGGTGGGGAGTAGGGAGGGACACAGGGAACAGAGTACAAGGGCAGGACACACACTGTAAGGTGGGGAGCAGGGAGGGACAGAGGGAACAGAGTACAAGGGCGGGACACACACTGTAAAGTGTGGAGTAGGGAGGGACAGAGGGAACTTGGTGTATAAGGGCAGGACACACTGTAAGGTGGGGAGTTGGGAGGGACAGAGGGAATTCAGTGTACAAGGGCAGGACACACTGTAAGGTGGGGAGTTGGGAGGGACAGAGGGAATTCAGTGTACAAGGGCAGGACACACTGTAAGGTGGGGAGTTGGGAGGGACAGAGGGAATTCAGTGTACAAGGGCAGGACACACTGTAAGGTGGGGAGTTGGGAGGGACAGAGGGAATTCAGTGTACAAGGGCAGAACACACACTGTAAGGTGGGGAGTAGGGAGGGACAGAGGGAATTCAGTGTAAAAGGGCAGGATACACACTGTAAGGTGGGGAGTAGGGAGGGACAGAGCGAACTTGGTGTACAAGGGCAGGACACACTGTAAGGTGGGGAGGTAGGAGGGACAGAGGGAATTCAGTGTAAAAGGGCAGGACACACACTGTAAGGTGGGGAGTAGGGAAGGACAGAGGGAATTCAGTGTAAAAGGGCAGGACACACACTGTAAGGTGGGGAGTAGGGAAGGACAGAGGGAACTTGGTGTACAAGTACAGGACACACACTGTAAGGTGGGGAGCTGGGAGGGACAGAGGGAATTCAGTGTACAAGGGCAGGACACACTGAAAGGTGGGGAGTAGAGAGGGACAGAGGGAACTCAGTGTACAAGGACAGGACACACACTGTAAGGTGGGGAGTAGGGAGGGACAGAGGCAACTTGGTGTACAAGGGCAGGACACACACTGTAAGGTGGGGAGTAGGGAGGGACAGAGGGAATTTGGTGCACAAGGGCAGGACACACACTGTAAGATGGGGAGTAGGGAGGGAAAGAAGGAACAGTGTATAAGGGCAGGGCATACACTGTAAGGTGGGGAGTAGGGAGGGACAGAGGGAATTCAGTGTAAAAGGGCAGGACACACACTGTAAGGTGGGGAGTAGGGAGGGACAGAGGGAACTTGGTGTACAAGGGCAGGACACACACTAAGGTGGGCAGCAGGGAGAGTCAGAGGGAATTCAGTGTACAAGGACAGGACACACACTGCAAGGTGGTGAGTAGGGAGGGACTGAGGGAAATTGGTGTACAAGGTCAGGACACACACTGTAAGGTGGGGAGCAGGGATGGACAGAGGGAATTCAGTGTAAAAGGGCAGGACACACACTGTAAGGTGGGGAGTAGGGAGGGACAGAGGGAACTTGGTGTATAAGGGCAGGACACACACTGTAAGGTGGGGAGCAGGGAGGGACTGAGGGAACTTGGTGTACAAGGTCAGGACACACACTGTAAGATGGGGAGCAGGGAGGGACAGAGGGAACTCAGTGTACAAGGGCAGGTCACACTGTAAGGTGGGGAGTAGGGAGGGACAGAGGGAATTCAGTGTAAAAGGGCAGGACACACACTGTAAGGTGGGGAGTTGGGAGGGACAGAGGGAACTTGGTGTACAAGGGCAGGTCACACACTGTAAAGTGGGGGTTGGGAGGGACTGAGGGAACTTGGTGTACAAGGGCAGGTCAGACACTGTAAGGTGGGGAGTAGGGAGGGACAGAGGGAATTCAGTGTACAAGGGCAGGACACACTGAAAGGTGGGGAGTAGAGAGGGACAGAGGGAACTCAGTGTACAAGGACAGGACACACACTGTAAGGTGGGGAGTAGGGAGGGACAGAGGCAACTTGGTGTACAAGGGCAGGACACACACTGTAAGGTGGGGAGTAGGGAGGGACAGAGGGAATTTGGTGCACAAGGGCAGGACACACACTGTAAGATGGGGAGTAGGGAGGGAAAGAAGGAACAGTGTATAAGGGCAGGGCATACACTGTAAGGTGGGGAGTAGGGAGGGACAGAGGGAATTCAGTGTAAAAGGGCAGAACACACACTGTAAGGTGGGGAGTAGGGAGGGACAGAGGGAACTTGGTGTACAAGTGCAGGACACACACTGTAAGGTGGGCAGCAGGGAGAGTCAGAGGGAATTCAGTGTACAAGGACAGGACACACACTGCAAGGTGGTGAGTAGGGAGGGACTGAGGGAACTTGGTGTACAAGGTCAGGACACACACTGTAAGGTGGGGAGCAGGGATGGACAGAGGGAATTCAGTGTAAAAGGGCAGGACACACACTGTAAGGTGGGGAGTAGGGAGGGACAGAGGGAACTTGGTGTATAAGGGCAGGACACACACTGTAAGGTGGGGAGCAGGGAGGGACTGAGGGAACTTGGTGTACAAGGGCAGGACACACACTGTAAGGTGGGGAATAGGGAGGGACTGAGGGAACTTGGTGTACAAGGTCAGGACACACACTGTAAGATGGGGAGCAGGGAGGGACAGAGGGAACTCAGTGTACAAGGGCAGGTCACACTGTAAGGTGGGGAGTAGGGAGGGACAGAGGGAATTCAGTGTAAAAGGGCAGGACACACACTGTAAGGTGGGGAGTAGGGAGGGACAGAGGGAACTTGGTGTACAAGGGCAGGTCACACACTGTAAAGTGGGGGGTTGGGAGGGACTGAGGGAACTTGGTGTACAAGGGCAGGTCAGACACTGTAAGGTGGGGAGTAGGGAGGGACAGAGGGAACAGAGTACAAGGGCAGGACACACACTGTAAGGTGGGGAGTAGGGAGGGACAGAGGGAACAGAGTACAAGGGCAGGACACACACTGTAAGGTGGGGAGCAGGGAGGGACAGAGGGAACAGAGTACAAGGGCAGGACACACACTGTAAAGTGGGGAGTAGGGAGGGACAGAGGGAACTTGGTGTATAAGGGCAGGACACACTGTAAGGTGGGGAGTTGGGAGGGACAGAGGGAATTCAGTGTACAAGGGCAGGACACACTGTAAGGTGGGGAGTTGGGAGGGACAGAGGGAATTCAGTGTACAAGGGCAGGACACACTGTAAGGTGGGGAGTTGGGAGGGACAGAGGGAATTCAGTGTACAAGGGCAGAACACACACTGTAAGGTGGGGAGTAGGGAGGGACAGAGGGAATTCAGTGTAAAAGGGCAGGACACACACTGTAAGGTGGGGAGTAGGGAGGGACAGAGCGAACTTGGTGTACAAGGGCAGGACACACTGTAAGGTGGGGAGGTAGGAGGGACAGAGGGAATTCAGTGCAAAAATGCAGGACACACACTGTAAGGTGGGGAGTAGGGAAGGACAGAGGGAATTCAGTGTAAAAGGGCAGGACACACACTGTAAGGTGGGGAGTAGGGAAGGACAGAGGGAACTTGGTGTACAAGTACAGGACACACACTGTAAGGTGGGGAGCAGGGAGGGACAGAGGGAATTCAGTGTACAAGGGCAGGACACACTGAAAGGTGGGGAGTAGAGAGGGACAGAGGGAACTCAGTGTACAAGGACAGGACACACACTGTAAGGTGGGGAGTAGGGAGGGACAGAGGCAACTTGGTGTACAAGGGCAGGACACACACTGTAAGGTGGGGAGTAGGGAGGGACAGAGGGAATTTGGTGCACAAGGGCAGGACACACACTGTAAGATGGGGAGTAGGGAGGGAAAGAAGGAACAGTGTATAAGGGCAGGGCATACACTGTAAGGTGGGGAGTAGGGAGGGACAGAGGGAATTCAGTGTAAAAGGGCAGGACACACACTGTAAGGTGGGGAGTAGGGAGGGACAGAGGGAACTTGGTGTACAAGGGCAGGACACACACTGTAAGGTGGGCAGCAGGGAGAGTCAGAGGGAATTCAGTGTACAAGGACAGGACACACACTGCAAGGTGGTGAGTAGGGAGGGACTGAGGGAACTTGGTGTACAAGGTCAGGACACACACTGTAAGGTGGGGAGCAGGGATGGACAGAGGGAATTCAGTGTAAAAGGGCAGGACACACACTGTAAGGTGGGGAGTAGGGAGGGACAGAGGGAACTTGGTGTATAAGGGCAGGACACACACTGTAAGGTGGGGAGCAGGGAGGGACTGAGGGAACTTGGTGTACAAGGGCAGGACACACACTGTAAGGTGGGGAATAGGGAGGGACTGAGGGAACTTGGTGTACAAGGTCAGGACACACTCTGTAAGATGGGGAGCAGGGAGGGACAGAGGGAACTCAGTGTACAAGGGCAGGTCACACTGTAAGGTGGGGAGTAGGGAGGGACAGAGGGAATTCAGTGTAAAAGGGCAGGACACACACTGTAAGGTGGGGAGTAGGGAGGGACAGAGGGAACTTGGTGTACAAGGGCAGGTCACACACTGTAAAGTGGGGGGTTGGGAGGGACTGAGGGAACTTGGTGTACAAAGGCAGGTCAGACACTGTAAGGTGGGGAGTAGGGAGGGACAGAGGGAACAGAGTACAAGGGCAGGACACACACTGTAAGGTGGGGAGTAGGGAGGGACAGAGGGAACAGAGTACAAGGGCAGGACACACACTGTAAGGTGGGGAGTAGGGAGGGACAGAGGGAACTTGGTGTACAAGGGCAGGTCACACACTGTAAAGTGGGGGGTTGGGAGGGACTGAGGGAACTTGGTGTACAAGGGCAGGTCAGACACTGTAAGGTGGGGAGTAGGGAGGGACAGAGGGAACAGAGTACAAGGGCAGGACACACACTGTAAGGTGGGGAGTAGGGAGGGACAGAGGGAACAGAGTACAAGGGCAGGAAACACACTGTAAGGTGGGGAGTAGGGAGGGATAGAGGGAACTTGGTGTGCAAGGGCAGGTCACACACTGTAAAGTCGGGGGTTGGGAGGGACTGAGGGAACTTGGTGTACAAGGGCAGGTCAGACACTGTAAGGTGGGGAGTAGGGAGGGACAGAGGGAACAGAGTACAAGGGCAGGACACACACTGTAAGGTGGGGAGTAGGGAGGGACAGAGGGAACAGAGTACAAGGACAGGACACACACTGTAAGGTGGGGAGCAGGGAGGGACAGAGGGAACAGAGTACAAGGGCAGGACACACACTGTAAAGTGGGGAGTAGGGAGGGACAGAGGGAACTTGGTGTATAAGGGCAGGACACACTGTAAGGTGGGGAGTTGGGAGGGACAGAGGGAATTCAGTGTACAAGGGCAGGACACACTGTAAGGTGGGGAGTTGGGAGGGACAGAGGGAATTCAGTGTACAAGGGCAGGACACACTGTAAGGTGGGGAGTCGGGAGTGACAGAGGGAATTCAGTGTACAAGGGCAGGACACACTGTAAGGTGGGGAGTTGGGAGGGACAGAGGGAATTCAGTGTAAAAGGGCAGAACACACACTGTAAGGTGGGGAGTAGGGAGGGACAGAGGGAATTCAGTGTAAAAGGGCAGGACACACACTGTAAGGTGGGGAGTAGGGTGGGACAGAGCGAACTTGGTGT
Organism: Hypanus sabinus; assembly: GCF_030144855.1. Lineage (NCBI taxonomy): Eukaryota > Metazoa > Chordata > Chondrichthyes > Myliobatiformes > Dasyatidae > Hypanus > Hypanus sabinus. The sequence continues at coordinate 340,609 of NW_026778913.1, forward strand.
ACAAGGGCAGGACACACTGTAAGGTGGGGAGGTAGGAAGGACAGAGGGAATTCAGTGTAAAAGGGCAGGACACACACTGTAAGGTGGGGAGTAGGGAAGGACAGAGGGAATTCAGTGTAAAAGGGCAGGACACACACTGTAAGGTGGGGAGTAGTGAAGGACAGAGGGAACTTGGTGTACAAGTACAGGACACACACTGTAAGGTGTGGAGCAGGGAGGGACAGAGGGAATTCAGTGTAAAAGGGCAGGACACACACTGTAAGGTGGGGAGTTGGGAGGGACAGAGGGAACTTGGTGTACAAGGGCAGGTCACACACTGTAAAGTGGGGGGTTGGGAGGGACTGAGGGAACTTGGTGTACAAGGTCAGGACACACTCTGTAAGATGGGGAGCAGGGAGGGACAGAGGGAACTCAGTGTACAAGGGCAGGTCACACTGTAAGGTGGGGAGTAGGGAGGGACAGAGGGAATTCAGTGTAAAAGGGCAGGACACACACTGTAAGGTGGGGAGTAGGGAGGGACAGAGGGAACTTGGTGTACAAGGGCAGGTCACACACTGTAAAGTGGGGGGTTGGGAGGGACTGAGGGAACTTGGTGTACAAAGGCAGGTCAGACACTGTAAGGTGGGGAGTAGGGAGGGACAGAGGGAACAGAGTACAAGGGCAGGACACACACTGTAAGGTGGGGAGTAGGGAGGGACAGAGGGAACAGAGTACAAGGGCAGGACACACACTGTAAGGTGGGGAGTAGGGAGGGACAGAGGGAACTTGGTGTACAAGGGCAGGTCACACACTGTAAAGTGGGGGGTTGGGAGGGACTGAGGGAACTTGGTGTACAAGGGCAGGTCAGACACTGTAAGGTGGGGAGTAGGGAGGGACAGAGGGAACAGAGTACAAGGGCAGGACACACACTGTAAGGTGGGGAGTAGGGAGGGACAGAGGGAACAGAGTACAAGGGCAGGAAACACACTGTAAGGTGGGGAGTAGGGAGGGATAGAGGGAACTTGGTGTGCAAGGGCAGGTCACACACTGTAAAGTCGGGGGTTGGGAGGGACTGAGGGAACTTGGTGTACAAGGGCAGGTCAGACACTGTAAGGTGGGGAGTAGGGAGGGACAGAGGGAACAGAGTACAAGGGCAGGACACACACTGTAAGGTGGGGAGTAGGGAGGGACAGAGGGAACAGAGTACAAGGACAGGACACACACTGTAAGGTGGGGAGCAGGGAGGGACAGAGGGAACAGAGTACAAGGGCAGGACACACACTGTAAAGTGGGGAGTAGGGAGGGACAGAGGGAACTTGGTGTATAAGGGCAGGACACACTGTAAGGTGGGGAGTTGGGAGGGACAGAGGGAATTCAGTGTACAAGGGCAGGACACACTGTAAGGTGGGGAGTTGGGAGGGACAGAGGGAATTCAGTGTACAAGGGCAGGACACACTGTAAGGTGGGGAGTCGGGAGTGACAGAGGGAATTCAGTGTACAAGGGCAGGACACACTGTAAGGTGGGGAGTTGGGAGGGACAGAGGGAATTCAGTGTAAAAGGGCAGAACACACACTGTAAGGTGGGGAGTAGGGAGGGACAGAGGGAATTCAGTGTAAAAGGGCAGGACACACACTGTAAGGTGGGGAGTAGGGTGGGACAGAGCGAACTTGGTGTACAAGGGCAGGACACACTGTAAGGTGGGGAGGTAGGAAGGACAGAGGGAATTCAGTGTAAAAGGGCAGGACACACACTGTAAGGTGGGGAGTAGGGAAGGACAGAGGGAATTCAGTGTAAAAGGGCAGGACACACACTGTAAGGTGGGGAGTAGTGAAGGACAGAGGGAACTTGGTGTACAAGTACAGGACACACACTGTAAGGTGTGGAGCAGGGAGGGACAGAGGGAATTCAGTGTAAAAGGGCAGGACACACACTGTAAGGTGGGGAGTTGGGAGGGACAGAGGGAACTTGGTGTACAAGGGCAGGTCACACACTGTAAAGTGGGGGGTTGGGAGGGACTGAGGGAACTTGGTGTACAAGGGCAGGTCAGACACTGTAAGGTGGGGAGTAGGGAGGGACAGAGGGAATTTAGTGTTCAAGGGCAGGACACACTGAAAGGTGGGGAGTAGAGAGGGACAGAGGGAACTCAGTGTACAAGGACAGGACACACACTGTAAGGTGGGGAGTAGGGAGGGACAGAGGCAACTTGGTGTACAAGGGCAGGACACACACTGTAAGGTGGGGAGTAGGGAGGGACAGAGGGAATTTGGTGCACAAGGGCAGGACACACACTGTAAGATGGGGAGTAGGGAGGGAAAGAAGGAACAGTGTATAAGGGCAGGGCATACACTGTAAGGTGGGGAGTAGGGAGGGACAGAGGGAATTCAGTGTAAAAAGGCAGGACACACACTGTAAGGTGGGGAGTAGGGAGGGACAGAGGGAACTTGGTGTACAAGGGCAGGACACACACTGTAAGGTGGGCAGCAGGGAGAGTCAGAGGGAATTCAGTGTACAAGGACAGGACACACACTGCAAGGTGGTGAGTAGGGAGGGACTGAGGGAACTTGGTGTACAAGGTCAGGACACACACTGTAAGGTGTGGAGCAGGGAGGGACAGAGGGAACTTGGTGTATAAGGGCAGGACACACACTGTAAGGTGGGGAGCAGGGAGGGACTGAGGGAACTTGGTGTACAAGGGCAGGACACACACTGTAAGGTGGGGAATAGGGAGGGACTGAGGGAACTTGGTGTACAAGGTCAGGACACACACTGTAAGATGGGGAGCAGGGAGGGACAGAGGGAACTCAGTGTACAAGGGCAGGTCACACTGTAAGGTGGGGAGTAGGGGGGGACAGAGGGAATTCAGTGTAAAAGGGCAGGACACACACTGTAAGGTGGGGAGTAGGGAGGGACAGAGGGAACTTGGTGTACAAGGGCAGGTCACACACTGTAAAGTGCGGGGTTGGGAGGGACTGAGGGAACTTGGTGTACAAGGGCAGGTCAGACACTGTAAGGTGGGGAGTAGGGAGGGACAGAGGGAACAGAGTACAAGGGCAGGACACACACTGTAAGGTGGGGAGTAGGGAGGGACAGAGGGAACAGAGTACAAGGGCAGGACACACACTGTAAGGTGGGGAGCAGGGAGGGACAGAGGGAACAGAGTACAAGGGCAGGACACACACTGTAAAGTGGGGAGTAGGGAGGGACAGAGGGAACTTGGTGTATAAGGGCAGGACACACTGTAAGGTGGGGAGTTGGGAGGGACAGAGGGAATTCAGTGTACAAGGGCAGGACACACTGTAAGGTGGGGAGTTGGGAGGGACAGAGGGAATTCAGTGTACAAGGGCAGGACACACTGTAAGGTGGGGAGTTGGGAGGGACAGAGGGAATTCAGTGTACAAGGGCAGAACACACACTGTAAGGTGGGGAGTAGGGAGGGACAGAGGGAATTCAGTGTAAAAGGGCAGGACACACACTGTAAGGTGGGGAGTAGGGAGGGACAGAGCGAACTTGGTGTACAAGGGCAGGACACACTGTAAGGTGGGGAGGTAGGAGGGACAGAGGGAATTCAGTGCAAAAGGGCAGGACACACACTGTAAGGTGGGGAGTAGGGAAGGACAGAGGGAATTCAGTGTAAAAGGGCAGGACACACACTGTAAGGTGGGGAGTAGGGAAGGACAGAGGGAACTTGGTGTACAAGTACAGGACACACACTGTAAGGTGGGGAGCAGGGAGGGACAGAGGGAATTCAGTGTACAAGGGCAGGACACACTGAAAGGTGGGGAGTAGAGAGGGACAGAGGGAACTCAGTGTACAAGGACAGGACACACACTGTAAGGTGGGGAGTAGGGAGGGACAGAGGCAACTTGGTGTACAAGGGCAGGACACACACTGTAAGGTGGGGAGTAGGGAGGGACAGAGGGAATTTGGTGCACAAGGGCAGGACACACACTGTAAGATGGGGAGTAGGGAGGGAAAGAAGGAACAGTGTATAAGGGCAGGGCATACACTGTAAGGTGGGGAGTAGGGAGGGACAGAGGGAATTCAGTGTAAAAGGGCAGGACACACACTGTAAGGTGGGGAGTAGGGAGGGACAGAGGGAACTTGGTGTACAAGGGCAGGACACACACTGTAAGGTGGGCAGCAGGGAGAGTCAGAGGGAATTCAGTGTACAAGGACAGGACACACACTGCAAGGTGGTGAGTAGGGAGGGACTGAGGGAACTTGGTGTACAAGGTCAGGACACACACTGTAAGGTGGGGAGCAGGGATGGACAGAGGGAATTCAGTGTAAAAGGGCAGGACACACACTGTAAGGTGGGGAGTAGGGAGGGACAGAGGGAACTTGGTGTATAAGGGCAGGACACACACTGTAAGGTGGGGAGCAGGGAGGGACTGAGGGAACTTGGTGTACAAGGGCAGGACACACACTGTAAGGTGGGGAATAGGGAGGGACTGAGGGAACTTGGTGTACAAGGTCAGGACACACACTGTAAGATGGGGAGCAGGGAGGGACAGAGGGAACTCAGTGTACAAGGGCAGGTCACACTGTAAGGTGGGGAGTAGGGAGGGACAGAGGGAATTCAGTGTAAAAGGGCAGGACACACACTGTAAGGTGGGGAGTAGGGAGGGACAGAGGGAACTTGGTGTACAAGGGCAGGTCACACACTGTAAAGTGGGGGGTTGGGAGGGACTGAGGGAACTTGGTGTACAAAGGCAGGTCAGACACTGTAAGGTGGGGAGTAGGGAGGGACAGAGGGAACAGAGTACAAGGGCAGGACACACACTGTAAGGTGGGGAGTAGGGAGGGACAGAGGGAACAGAGTACAAGGGCAGGACACACACTGTAAGGTGGGGAGTAGGGAGGGACAGAGGGAACTTGGTGTACAAGGGCAGGTCACACACTGTAAAGTGGGGGGTTGGGAGGGACTGAGGGAACTTGGTGTACAAGGGCAGGTCAGACACTGTAAGGTGGGGAGTAGGGAGGGACAGAGGGAACAGAGTACAAGGGCAGGACACACACTGTAAGGTGGGGAGTAGGGAGGGACAGAGGGAACAGAGTACAAGGGCAGGAAACACACTGTAAGGTGGGGAGTAGGGAGGGATAGAGGGAACTTGGTGTGCAAGGGCAGGTCACACACTGTAAAGTCGGGGGTTGGGAGGGACTGAGGGAACTTGGTGTACAAGGGCAGGTCAGACACTGTAAGGTGGGGAGTAGGGAGGGACAGAGGGAACAGAGTACAAGGGCAGGACACACACTGTAAGGTGGGGAGTAGGGAGGGACAGAGGGAACAGAGTACAAGGACAGGACACACATTGTAATGTGGGGAGCAGGGAGGGACAGAGGGAACTTGGTGTATAAGGGCAGGACACACTGTAAGGTGGGGAGTTGGGAGGGACAGAGGGAATTCAGTGTACAAGGGCAGGACACACTGTAAGGTGGGGAGTTGGGAGGGACAGAGGGAATTCAGTGTACAAGGGCAGGACACACTGTAAGGTGGGGAG